>NW_027331964.1:230716-530716 GCF_048418815.1 Hemitrygon akajei
AAGGAGGAAGGGGGATGGGGGTGAGAGATCCCACAGGAGGAAGGGGGATGGGGGTGAGAGATCCCACAGGAGGAAGGGGGATGGGAGTGAGAGATCCCACAGGAGGAAGGGGGATGGGGGAGAGAGGTGCCGCAGAGGAAGGGGGATGGGGGTGAGAGATCCCACAGGAGGAAGGGGGATGGGGGAGAGATGTGCCGCAGGAGGAAGGGGGATGGGGGCGAGTGCTCTCGCAGCAGGAAGGGGGATGGGGGCGAGTACTCCCGCAGGAGGAAGGGGGATGGGGGATAGAGATCCCGCAGGAGGAATGGGGATGGGGGAGAGATGTGCCGCAGGAGGAAGGGGGATGGGGAAGAGAGATCCCACAGGAAAAGGGGGATGGGGAAGAGAGATCCCACAGGAGGAAGGGGGATGGGGGTGAGAGATCCCACAGGAGGAAGGGTGATGGGGGAGAGAGATCCCGCAGGAGGAAGGGGGATGGGGGTGAGAGATCCCACAGGAGGAAGGGGGATGGGGAGAGAGATCCCGCAGGAGGAAGGGGGATGGGGGATAGAGATCCCGCAGGAGGAATGGGGATGGGGGAGAGAGATCCCACAGGAGGAAGGGGGATGGGGGAGAGATGTGCCGCAGGAGGAAGGGGGATGGGGGCGAGTGCTCTCGCAGAAGGAAGGGGGATGGGGGCGAGTGCTCCCGCAGGAGGAAGGGGGATGGGGGATAGAGATCCCGCAGGAGGAATGGGGATGGGGGAGAGATGTGCCGCAGGAGGAAGGGGGGATGGGGAAGAGAGATCCCACAGGAAAAGGGGGATGGGGGAGCGAGATCCCACAGGAGGAAGGGGGATGGGGGTGAGAGATCCCGCAGGAGGAAGGGGGATGGGGGAGCGAGATCCCGCAGGAGAAATGGGGATGGGGGAGAGATGTGCCGCAGGAGGAAGGGGGTTGGGGGAGAGAGGTGCCGCAGGAGGAAGGGGGATGGGGGTGAGAGATCCCACAGGAGGAAGGCGGATGGAGGAGAGAGATCCCACAGGAGGAAGGGGTATGGAGCAGAGAGATCCCACAAGAGGAACGGGGATGGGGCAGAGAGATCCCACAGGAGGAACGGGGATGGAGGAGAGAGATCCCACAGGAGGAAGGGGGATGGGGAGAGAGATCCCACAGGAGGAAGGCGGATGAGGAGAGAGATCCCACAGGAGGAAGGGGGATTGGTTGGGAGAGATCCCGCAGGAGGAAGTGGGATGGGGGAGAGAGTTGACGCAGGAGGAAGTGGTATGGGGGAGAGATGCCTCAGGGCGAAGGGGGATGGGGGAGTGGTGCCGCAGGAGGAAGTGGGATGAGGGAGAGAGATCCCACAGGAGGAAGGGGGATGGGGGAGAGAGATCCCACAGGAGGAAGGGGGATGGGGGAGAGAGGTGCCGCAGGAGGAAGGGGGGATGGGGGAGAGAGATCCCTCAGAATGAAGGGGGATGGGGGAGAAAGATCCCACAGGAGGAAGGGGGATGGGGGAGAGTGGTGCCGCAGGAGTAAGGGGGATGGGGAGAGAGATACCACAGGAGGAAGGGGGAAGGAGGAGAGAGATCCCACAGGCAGAAGGGGGATGGGGAGAGAGATCCCACAGGAGGAAAGGGGATGGGGGAGAGAGATGCCGCAGGAGGAAGGGGGCTGGGGAGAGAGGTCCCACAGGAGGAAGGGGGATGGGGGAGAGAGATCCCGCAGGAGGAAGCGGGATGGGGGAGAGAGGTGCCGCAGGAGGAAGGGGGATGGGGGGCGAGTGCTCCCGCAGGAGGAAGGGGGATGAGGGTGAGAGATCCCACAGGAGGAAGGGGGATGGGGGAGAGATGTGCCGCAGGAGGAAGGGGGATGGAGGAGAGAGATCCCCCAGGAGGAAGGGGGATGGGGGTGAGAGATCCCACAGGAGGAAGGGGGATGGGGGTGAGAGATCCCACAGGAGGAAGGGGGATGGGGGTGAGAGATCCAACAGGAGGAAGGGGGATGGGGGAGAGAGATCCCACAGGAGGAAGGGGGATGGGGGAGAGAGGTGCCGCAGGAGGAAGGGGGATGGGGGTGAGAGATCCCACAGGAGGAAGGGGGATGGGGGAGAGATGTGCCGCAGAAGGAAGGGGGATGGGGGCGAGTGCTCTCGCAGAAGGAAGGGGGATGGGGCGAGTGCTCCCGCAGGAGGAAGGGGGATGGGGGATAGAGATCCCGCAGGAGGAATGGGGATGGGGGAGAGATGTGCCGCAGGAGGAAGGGGGATGGGGAAGAGAGATCCACAGGAAAAGGGGGATGGGGGAGAGAGATCCCACAGGAGGAAGGGGGATGGGGGTGAGAGATCCCACAGGAGGAAGGCGGATGGAGGAGAGAGATCCCACAGGAGGAAGGGGTATGGAGCAGAGAGATCCCACAAGAGGATCGGGGATGGGGCAGAGAGATCCCACAGGAGGAACGGGGATGGAGGAGAGAGATCCCACAGGAGGAAGGGGGATGGGGAGAGAGATCCCACAGGAGGAAGGCGGATGGAGGAGAGAGATCCCACAGGAGGAAGGGGGATGGGGGGGGGAGAGATCCCGCAGGAGGAAGTGGTATGGGGGAGAGATGCCTCAGGGCGAAGGGGGATGGGGAGTGGTGCCGCAGGAGGAAGTGGGATGAGGGAGAGAGATCCCACAGGAGGAAGGGGTATGGGGGAGAGAGGTGCCGCAGGAGGAAGGGGGATGGGGGAGAGAGATCCCTCAGAATGAAGGGGGATGGGGGAGAAAGATCCCACAGGAGGAAGGGGGATGGGGGAGAGTGGTGCCGCAGGAGTAAGGGGGATGGGGAGAGAGATACCACAGGAGGAAGGGGGATGTGGGTGAGAGATCCCACAGGAGGAAGGGTGATGGGGAGAGAGATCCCTCAGGAGGAAGGGGGATGGGGGAGAGAGATCCCACAGGAGGAAGGGGGATGGGGGTGAGAGATCCCACAGGAGGAAGGGTGATGGGGGAGAGAGATCCCTCAGGAGGAAGGGGGATGGGGGCGAGTGCTCCCGCAGGAGGAAGGGGGATGGGGGAGAGAGATCCCGCAGGAGGAAGGGAGATGGGGGAGAGAGGTGCCGCAGGAGAAGGGGATGGGGGAGAGGTGATGCAGGAGGGAAGGGGGATGGGGGAGAGAGATCCCACAGGAGGAAGGGGATGGGGGAGAGATGTGCCGCAGGAGGACGTGGGATGGAGGAGAGAGGTGCGGCAGGAGGAAGGGGGATGGGGGAGAGAGGTCCCACAGGAGGACAGGGGGGAGAGAGGTCCCACAGGAGGAAGGGGGATGGGAGACAGAGATGCCGCAGGTGGAAAGGGGATGGGGGATAGAGGTCCGCAGGAGGAAGGGGGGATGGGGGAGAGAGATCCCACAGGAAAAGGGGGATGGGGGAGAGAGATCCCACAGGAGGAAGGGGGATGGGGGTGAGAGATCCACAGGAGGAAGGGGGATGGGGGTGAGAGATCCCACAGGAGGAAGGGGGATGGGGGTGAGAGATCCCAAAGGAGGAAGGGGGATGGGGGTGAGAGATCCCACAGGAGGAAGGGGGATGGGGTGAGAGATCCACAGGAGGAAGGGGATGGGAGTGAGAGATCCCACAGGAGGAAGGGGGATGGGGGAGAGAGGTGCCGCAGAGGAAGGGGGATGGGGGTGAGAGATCCCACAGGAGAAGGGGGATGGGGGAGAGAGTGTGCGCAGGAGGAAGGGGGATGGGGGCGAGTGCTCTCGCAGCAGGAAGGGGGATGGGGGCGAGTACTCCCGCAGGAGGAAGGGGGATGGGGGATAGAGATCCCGCAGGAGGAATGGGGATGGGGAGAGATGTGCCGCAGGAGGAAGGGGGATGGGGAAGAGAGATCCCACAGGAAAAGGGGGATGGGGAAGAGAGATCCCACAGAGGAAGGGGGATGGGGGTGAGAGATCACACAGGAGGAAGGGTGATGGGGGAGAGAGATCCCGCAGGAGGAAGGGGGATGGGGGATAGAGATCCGCAGGAGGAATGGGGATGGGGGAGAGAGATCCACAGGAGAAGGGGGATGGGGGAGAGATGTGCCGCAGGAGGAAGGGGGATGGGGGCGAGTGCTCTCGCAGAAGGAAGGGGGATGGGGGCGAGTGCTCCCGCAGGAGGAAGGGGGATGGGGATAGAGATCCCGCAGGAGGAATGGGGATGGGGGAGAGATGTGCCGCAGGAGGAAGGGGGATGGGGAAGAGAGATCCCACAGGAAAAGGGGGATGGGGAGCGAGATCCCACAGGAGGAAGGGGGATGGGGGGTGAGAGATCCCGCAGGAGGAAGGGGGATGGGGATAGAGATCCCGCAGGAGAATGGGGATGGGGGAGAGATGTGCCGCAGGAGGAAGGGGGATGGGGGAGAGAGGTGCCGCAGGAGGAAGGGGGATGGGGGTGAGAGATCCCAGGAGGAAGGCGGATGGAGGAGAGAGATCCCACAGGAGGAAGGGGTATGGAGCAGAGAGATCCCACAAGAGAACGGGGATGGGGCAGAGAGATCCCACAGGAGGAACGGGATGGAGGAGAGAGATCCCACAGGAGGAAGGGGGATGGGGAGAGAGATCCCACAGGAGGAAGGCGGATGGAGGAGAGAGATCCCACAAGAGGAAGGGGGATTGGTTGGGGAGAGATCCCGCAGGAGGAAGTGGGATGGGGAGAGAGTTGACGCAGGAGGGAAGTGGTATGGGGAGAGATGCCTCAGGGCGAAGGGGGATGGGGGAGTGGTGCCGCAGGAGGAAGTGGGATGAGGGAGAGAGATCCCACAGGAGGAAGGGGGATGGGGAGAGAGATCCCACAGGAGGAAGGGGGATGGGGGAGAGAGGTGCGCAGGAGGAGGGGGATGGGGAGAGAGGTGCCGCAGGAGGAAGGGGGATGGGGGAGAGAGATCCCTCAGAATGAAGGGGGATGGGGGAGAAAGATCCCACAGGAGGAAGGGGGATGGGGGAGAGTGGTGCCGCAGGAGTAAGGGGGATGGGGAGAGAGATACCACAGGAGGAAGGGGGATGGAGGAGAGAGATCCCACAGGCAGAAGGGGGATGGGGGAGAGAGATCCCACAGGAGGAAAGGGGATGGGGGAGAGAGATGCCGCAGGAGGAAGGGGGCTGGGGGAGAGAGGTCCCACAGGAGGAAGGGGGATGGGGGAGAGAGATCCCGCAGGAGGAAGCGGGATGGGGGAGAGAGGTGCCGCAGGAGAAGGGGGATGGGGGCGAGTGCTCCCGCAGGAGGAAGGGGGATGAGGGTGAGAGATCCCACAGGAGGAAGGGGGATGGGGGAGAGATGTGCCGCAGGAGGAAGGGGGATGGAGGAGAGAGATCCCCCAGGAGGAAGGGGGATGGGGTGAGAGATCCCACAGGAGGAAGGGGGATGGGGGTGAGAGATCCCACAGGAGGAAGGGGGATGGGGGTGAGAGATCCAACAGGAGGAAGGGGGATGGGGGAGAGAGATCCCACAGGAGGAAGGGGGATGGGGGAGAGAGGTGCCGCAGGAGGAAGGGGGATGGGGGTGAGAGATCCCACAGGAGGAAGGGGGATGGGGGAGAGATGTGCCGCAGGAGGAAGGGGGATGGGGGCGAGTGCTCTCGCAGAAGGAAGGGGGATGGGGGCGAGTGCTCCCGCAGGAGGAAGGGGGATGGGGGATAGAGATCCCGCAGGAGGAATGGGGATGGGGGAGAGATGTGCCGCAGGAGGAAGGGGGATGGGGAAGAGAGATCCCACAGGAAAAGGGGGATGGGGGAGAGAGATCCCACAGGAGGAAGGGGGATGGGGGTGAGAGATCCCACAGGAGGAAGGCGGATGGGGGCAAGTGCTCCCGCAGGAGGAAGGGGGATGGGGGATAGAGATCCCACAGGAGGAAGGGGGATGGGGGCGAGTGCTCCCGCAGGAGGAAGGGGGGATGGGGGAGAGAGATCCCGCAGGAGGAAGGGCGATGGGGGAGAGAGATCCCGCAGGAGGAAGGGGGATGGGGGCGAGTGCTCCCGCAGGAGGAAGGGGGATGGGGGAGAGAGATCCCGCAGGAGGAAGGGAGATGGGGGAGAGAGGTGCCGCAGGAGGAAGGGGATGGGGGAGAGGTGATGCAGGAGGAAGGGGGATGGGGGAGAGAGATCCCACAGGAGGAAGGGGGATGAGGGAGAGAGGTGCGGCAGGAGGAAGGGGGATGGGGGAGAGAGGTGCGGCAGGAGGAAGGGGATGGGTAGAGAGGTGCCTCAGGAGGAAGTGGGATGGGGGAGAGAGAACCCACAGGAGGAAGGGTGATGGGAGCGAGAGATCCCGCAGGAGGAAGTGGCATGGGGGAGTGAGGTGACGCAGGAGGAAGGGGGATGGGGGAGTGGTGCTGCTGGAGGAAGGGGGATGAGGGCGAGTGCTCCCGCAGAATGAAGGGGGATGGGGAGAGAGATCCTGCAGGATGAAGGGGGATGGGGGAGAAAAGGTTCCATAGGAGGAAGGGGGATGTGTGAGAGAGATCCCACAGGAGGAAGGGGATTGGAAGAGAGGTCCACAGGCGGAAGGGGGATGGGGGTGAGAGATCCACAGGAGGAAGTCGGATGGGGGCTAGTGCTCCCGCAGGAGGAAGGGGGATGGGGGCGAGTGCTCCCGCAGGAGGAAGGGGGATGGGGTGAGAGAGATGCCGCAGGAGGAATGGGGATGGGGGAGAGAGGTCCCACAGGAGGAAGGGGGATGGGGGAGAGAGATCCCTCAGAATGAAGGGGGATGGGGGAGAAAGATCCCACAGGAGTAAGGGGGATGGGGGAGAGTGGTGCCGCAGGAGGAAGGGGGATGGGGAGAGAGATACCACAGGAGGAAGGGGATGGAGGAGAGAGATCCCACAGGCAGAAGGGGGATGGGGGAGAGAGATCCCACAGGAGGAAAGGGGATGGGGGAGAGAGATGCCGCTGGAGGAATGGGGATGGGGGAGAGAGGTCCCACAGGAGGAAGGGGGATGGGGGAGAGAGATCCCGCAGGAGGAAGCGGGATGGGCGAGAGAGCTCCCACAGGAGGAAGGGGGATGGGGGAGAGAGGTGCCGCAGGAGGAAGGGGGATGGGGGCGAGTGCTCCCGCAGGAGGAAGGGGGATGAGGGTGAGAGATCCCACAGGAGGAAGGGGATGGGGGAGAGATGTGCCGCAGGAGGAAGGGGGATGGAGGAGAGAGATCCCACAGGAGGAAGGGGGATGGGGGTGAGAGATCCCACAGGAGGAAGGGGGATGGGGGTGAGAGATCCACAGGAGGAAGAGGGATGGGGGAGAGAGGTGCCGCAGGAGGAAGGGGGTGGGGGTGAGAGATCCCGCAGGAGGAATGGGGATGGGGGAGAGATGTGCCGCAGGAGGAAGGGGGATGGGAAGAGAGATCCCACAGGAAAAGGGGAATGGGGGAGAGAGATCCACAGGAGGAAGGGGGATGGGGTGAGAGATCCCACAGGAGGAAGGCGGATGGGGGCCTAGTGCTCCCGCAGGAGGAAGGGGGATGGGGGCGAGTGCTCCCGCAGGAGGAAGGGGGATGGGGGAGAGAGATGCCGCAGGAGGAATGGGATGGGGGAGAGAGGTCCCACAGGAGGAAGGGGGATGGGGGAGAGAGATCCCTCAGAATGAAGGGGAATGGGGGAGAAAGATCCCACAGGAGGAAGGGGGATGGGGGAGAGTGGTGCCGCAGGAGGAAGGGGGATGGGGAGAGAGATACCACAGGAGGAAGGGGGATGGAGGAGAGAGATCCCACAGGAGGAAAGGGGATGGGGGAGAGAGATGCCGCTGGAGGAATGGGGATGGGGGAGAGAGGTGCAGCAGGAGGAAGGGGGCTGGGGGAGAGAGGTCCCACAGGAGGAAGGGGGATGGGGGAGAGAGTTCCCGCAGGAGGAAGGGGGATGGGCGAGAGAGCTCCCACAGGAGGAATGGGGATGGGGGAGAGAGGTGCCGCAGGAGGAAGGGGGATGGGGGCGAGTGCTCCCGCAGGAGGAAGGGGGATGAGGGTGAGAGATCCCACAGGAGGAAGGGGGATGGGGGTGAGAGATCCCACAGGAGGAAGGGTGATGGGGGAGAGAGATCCCGCAGGAGGAAGGGGGATGGGGGCGAGTGCTCCCGCAGGAGGAAGGGGGATGGGGGAGAGAGATCCCGCAGGAGGAAGGGAGATGGGGGAGAGAGGTGCCGCAGGAGGAATGGGATGGGGAGAGGTGATGCAGGAGGAAGGGGGATGGGGGAGAGAGATCCCACAGGAGGAAGGGGGATGAGGGAGAGAGGTGCGGCAGGAGGAAGGGGGATGGGGGAGAGAGGTGCGGCAGGAGGAAGGGGATGGGTGAGAGAGGTCCCACAGGAGGAAGGGGGATGGGAGACAGAGATGCCGCAGGTGGAAAGGGGATGCGTGAGAGAGATTCCACAGGAGGAAGGGGGATGGGTGAGAGAGATCCCACAGGAGGGAGGGGGATGAGGGAGAGATATGCCGCAGGAGGAAGGGGGATGGGGGATAGAGGTCCCGCAGGAGGAAGGGGGATGGGGGAGAGATGTGCCGCAGGAGGAAGGGGGATGGAGGAGAGAGATCCCACAGGAGGAAGGGGGATGGGGGTGAGAGATCCCACAGGAGGAAGGGGGATGGGTGTGAGAGATCCCACAGGAGGAAGAGGGATGGGGGTGAGAGATCCCACAGGAGAAAGGGGGATGGGGGTGAGAGATTCCACAGTAGGAAGGGGGATGGGGGTGAGAGATCCCACAGGAGGAAGGGGGATGGGGGTGAGAGATCCCACAGGAGGAAGGGGGATGGGGGAGAGAGGTGCCGCAGGAGGAAGGGGGATGGGGGTGAGAGATCCCACAGGAGGAAGGGGGATGGGGGAGAGATGTGCCGCAGGATGAAGGGGGATGGGGGCGAGTGCTCTCGCAGAACGAAGGGGGATGGGGGCGAGTGCTCCCGCAGGAGGAAGGGGGATGGGGGATAGAGATCCCGCAGGAGGAATGGGGATGTGTGAGAGAGATCCCACAGGAGGAAGGGGATGGGGAAGAGAGGTCCCACAGGCGGAAGGGGATGGGTGAGAGATGTGCCGCAGGAGGAAGGGGGATGGGGGTGAGAGATCCCACAGGAGGAAGGGGGATGGGGGTGAGAGATCCAACAGGAGGAAGGGGGATGGGGGTGAGAGATCCCACAGGAGGAAGGGGGATGGGGGAGAGATGTGCCGCAGGAGGAAGGGGGATGGGGGCGAGTGCTCTCGCAGAAGGAAGGGGGATGGGGGCGAGTGCTCCCGCAGGAGGAAGGGGGATGGGGGATAGAGATCCCGCAGGAGGAATGGGGATGGGGGAGAGATGTGCCGCAGGAGGAAGGGGGATGGGGAAGAGAGATCCCACAGGAAAAGGGGGATGGGGGAGAGAGATCCCACAGGAGGAAGGGGGATGGGGGTGAGAGATCCCACAGGAGGAAGGCGGATGGGGGCAAGTGCTCCCGCAGGAGGAAGGGGGATGGGGGATAGAGATCCCACAGGAGGAAGGGGGATGGGGGCGAGTGCTCCCGCAGGAGGAAGGGGGATGGGGGAGAGAGATCCCGCAGGAGGAAGGGCGATGGGGGAGAGAGATCCCGCAGGAGGAAGGGGGATGGGGGCGAGTGCTCCCGCAGGAGGAAGGGGGATGGGGGAGAGAGATCCCGCAGGAGGAAGGGAGATGGGGGAGAGAGGTGCCGCAGGAGGAAGGGGATGGGGGAGAGGTGATGCAGGAGGAAGGGGGATGGGGGAGAGAGATCCCACAGGAGGAAGGGGGATGGGGGAGAGAGATCCCGCAGGAGGAAGCGGGATGGGGGAGAGAGGTGCCGCAGGAGGAAGGGGGATGGGGGCGAGTGCTCCCGCAGGAGGAAGGGGGATGAGGGTGAGAGATCCCACAGGAGGAAGGGGGATGGGGGAGAGATGTGCCGCAGGAGGAAGGGGGATGGAGGAGAGAGATCCCCCAGGAGGAAGGGGGATGGGGGTGAGAGATCCCACAGGAGGAAGGGGGATGGGGGTGAGAGATCCCACAGGAGGAAGGGGGATGGGGGTGAGAGATCCAACAGGAGGAAGGGGGATGGGGGAGAGAGATCCCACAGGAGGAAGGGGGATGGGGGAGAGAGGTGCCGCAGGAGGAAGGGGGATGGGGGTGAGAGATCCCACAGGAGGAAGGGGGATGGGGGAGAGATGTGCCGCAGGAGGAAGGGGGATGGGGGCGAGTGCTCTCGCAGAAGGAAGGGGGATGGGGGCGAGTGCTCCCGCAGGAGGAAGGGGGATGGGGGATAGAGATCCCGCAGGAGGAATGGGGATGGGGGAGAGATGTGCCGCAGGAGGAAGGGGGATGGGGAAGAGAGATCCCACAGGAAAAGGGGGATGGGGAGAGAGATCCCACAGGAGGAAGGGGGATGGGGGTGAGAGATCCCACAGGAGGAAGGCGGATGGGGGCAAGTGCTCCCGCAGGAGGAAGGGGGATGGGGGATAGAGATCCCACAGGAGGAAGGGGGATGGGGGCGAGTGCTCCCGCAGGAGGAAGGGGGATGGGGGAGAGAGATCCCGCAGGAGGAAGGGCGATGGGGGAGAGAGATCCCGCAGGAGGAAGGGGGATGGGGGCGAGTGCTCCCGCAGGAGGAAGGGGGATGGGGGAGAGAGATCCCGCAGGAGGAAGGGAGATGGGGGAGAGAGGTGCCGCAGGAGGAAGGGGATGGGGGAGAGGTGATGCAGGAGGAAGGGGGATGGGGGAGAGAGATCCCACAGGAGGAAGGGGGATGAGGGAGAGAGGTGCGGCAGGAGGAAGGGGGATGGGGGAGAGAGGTGCGGCAGGAGGAAGGGGGATGGGGTAGAGAGGTGCCTCAGGAGGAAGTGGGATGGGGGAGAGAGAACCCACAGGAGGAAGGGTGATGGGAGCGAGAGATCCCGCAGGAGGAAGTGGCATGGGGGAGTGAGGTGACGCAGGAGGAAGGGGGATGGGGGAGTGGTGCTGCTGGAGGAAGGGGGATGAGGGCGAGTGCTCCCGCAGAATGAAGGGGGATGTGTGAGAGAGATCCCACAGGAGGAAGGGGATTGGGAAGAGAGGTCCCACAGGCGGAAGGGGGATGGGGGTGAGAGATCCCACAGGAGGAAGTCGGATGGGGGCTAGTGCTCCCGCAGGAGGAAGGGGGATGGGGGCGAGTGCTCCCGCAGGAGGAAGGGGGATGGGGGAGAGAGATGCCGCAGGAGGAATGGGGATGGGGGAGAGAGGTCCCACAGGAGGAAGGGGGATGGGGGAGAGAGATCCCTCAGAATGAAGGGGGATGGGGGAGAAAGATCCCACAGGAGTAAGGGGGATGGGGGAGAGTGGTGCCGCAGGAGGAAGGGGGATGGGGAGAGAGATACCACAGGAGGAAGGGGGATGGAGGAGAGAGATCCCACAGGCAGAAGGGGGATGGGGGAGAGAGATCCCACAGGAGGAAAGGGGATGGGGGAGAGAGATGCCGCTGGAGGAATGGGGATGGGGGAGAGAGGTCCCACAGGAGGAAGGGGGATGGGGGAGAGAGATCCCGCAGGAGGAAGCGGGATGGGCGAGAGAGCTCCCACAGGAGGAAGGGGGATGGGGGAGAGAGGTGCCGCAGGAGGAAGGGGGATGGGGGTGAGTGCTCCCGCAGGAGGAAGGGGGATGAGGGTGAGAGATCCCACAGGAGGAAGGGGATGGGGGAGAGATGTGCCGCAGGAGGAAGGGGGATGGAGGAGAGAGATCCCACAGGAGGAAGGGGGATGGGGGTGAGAGATCCCACAGGAGGAAGGGGGATGGGGGTGAGAGATCCCACAGGAGGAAGAGGGATGGGGGAGAGAGGTGCCGCAGGAGGAAGGGGGGTGGGGGTGAGAGATCCCGCAGGAGGAATGGGGATGGGGGAGAGATGTGCCGCAGGAGGAAGGGGGATGGGGAAGAGAGATCCCACAGGAAAAGGGGAATGGGGGAGAGAGATCCCACAGGAGGAAGGGGGATGGGGGTGAGAGATCCCACAGGAGGAAGGCGGATGGGGGCTAGTGCTCCCGCAGGAGGAAGGGGGATGGGGGCGAGTGCTCCCGCAGGAGGAAGGGGGATGGGGGAGAGAGATGCCGCAGGAGGAATGGGGATGGGGGAGAGAGGTCCCACAGGAGGAAGGGGGATGGGGGAGAGAGATCCCTCAGAATGAAGGGGAATGGGGGAGAAAGATCCCACAGGAGGAAGGGGGATGGGGGAGAGTGGTGCCGCAGGAGGAAGGGGGATGGGGAGAGAGATACCACAGGAGGAAGGGGGATGGAGGAGAGAGATCCCACAGGAGGAAAGGGGATGGGGGAGAGAGATGCCGCTGGAGGAATGGGGATGGGGGAGAGAGGTGCAGCAGGAGGAAGGGGGCTGGGGGAGAGAGGTCCCACAGGAGGAAGGGGGATGGGGGAGAGAGTTCCCGCAGGAGGAAGGGGGATGGGCGAGAGAGCTCCCACAGGAGGAATGGGGATGGGGGAGAGAGGTGCCGCAGGAGGAAGGGGGATGGGGGCGAGTGCTCCCGCAGGAGGAAGGGGGATGAGGGTGAGAGATCCCACAGGAGGAAGGGGGATGGGGGTGAGAGATCCCACAGGAGGAAGGGTGATGGGGGAGAGAGATCCCGCAGGAGGAAGGGGGATGGGGGCGAGTGCTCCCGCAGGAGGAAGGGGGATGGGGGAGAGAGATCCCGCAGGAGGAAGGGAGATGGGGGAGAGAGGTGCCGCAGGAGGAATGGGATGGGGAGAGGTGATGCAGGAGGAAGGGGGATGGGGGAGAGAGATCCCACAGGAGGAAGGGGGATGAGGGAGAGAGGTGCGGCAGGAGGAAGGGGGATGGGGGAGAGAGGTGCGGCAGGAGGAAGGGGATGGGTGAGAGAGGTCCCACAGGAGGAAGGGGGATGGGAGACAGAGATGCCGCAGGTGGAAAGGGGATGCGTGAGAGAGATTCCACAGGAGGAAGGGGGATGGGTGAGAGAGATCCCACAGGAGGGAGGGGGATGAGGGAGAGATATGCCGCAGGAGGAAGGGGGATGGGGGATAGAGGTCCCGCAGGAGGAAGGGGGATGGGGGAGAGATGTGCCGCAGGAGGAAGGGGGATGGAGGAGAGAGATCCCACAGGAGGAAGGGGGATGGGGGTGAGAGATCCCACAGGAGGAAGGGGGATGGGTGTGAGAGATCCCACAGGAGGAAGAGGGATGGGGGTGAGAGATCCCACAGGAGAAAGGGGGATGGGGGTGAGAGATTCCACAGTAGGAAGGGGGATGGGGGTGAGAGATCCCACAGGAGGAAGGGGGATGGGGGTGAGAGATCCCACAGGAGGAAGGGGGATGGGGGAGAGAGGTGCCGCAGGAGGAAGGGGGATGGGGGTGAGAGATCCCACAGGAGGAAGGGGGATGGGGGAGAGATGTGCCGCAGGATGAAGGGGGATGGGGGCGAGTGCTCTCGCAGAACGAAGGGGGATGGGGGCGAGTGCTCCCGCAGGAGGAAGGGGGATGGGGGATAGAGATCCCGCAGGAGGAATGGGGATGTGTGAGAGAGATCCCACAGGAGGAAGGGGATGGGGAAGAGAGGTCCCACAGGCGGAAGGGGATGGGTGAGAGATGTGCCGCAGGAGGAAGGGGGATGGGGGTGAGAGATCCCACAGGAGGAAGGGGGATGGGGGTGAGAGATCCAACAGGAGGAAGGGGGATGGGGGTGAGAGATCCCACAGGAGGAAGGGGGATGGGGGAGAGATGTGCCGCAGGAGGAAGGGGGATGGGGGCGAGTGCTCTCGCAGAAGGAAGGGGGATGGGGGCGAGTGCTCCCGCAGGAGGAAGGGGGATGGGGGATAGAGATCCCGCAGGAGGAATGGGGATGGGGGAGAGATGTGCCGCAGGAGGAAGGGGGATGGGGAAGAGAGATCCCACAGGAAAAGGGGGATGGGGGAGAGAGATCCCACAGGAGGAAGGGGGATGGGGGTGAGAGATCCCACAGGAGGAAGGCGGATGGGGGCAAGTGCTCCCGCAGGAGGAAGGGGGATGGGGGATAGAGATCCCACAGGAGGAAGGGGGATGGGGGCGAGTGCTCCCGCAGGAGGAAGGGGGATGGGGGAGAGAGATCCCGCAGGAGGAAGGGCGATGGGGGAGAGAGATCCCGCAGGAGGAAGGGGGATGGGGGCGAGTGCTCCCGCAGGAGGAAGGGGGATGGGGGAGAGAGATCCCGCAGGAGGAAGGGAGATGGGGGAGAGAGGTGCCGCAGGAGGAAGGGGATGGGGGAGAGGTGATGCAGGAGGAAGGGGGATGGGGGAGAGAGATCCCACAGGAGGAAGGGGGATGAGGGAGAGAGGTGCGGCAGGAGGAAGGGGGATGGGGGAGAGAGGTGCGGCAGGAGGAAGGGGGATGGGGTAGAGAGGTGCCTCAGGAGGAAGTGGGATGGGGGAGAGAGAACCCACAGGAGGAAGGGTGATGGGAGCGAGAGATCCCGCAGGAGGAAGTGGCATGGGGGAGTGAGGTGACGCAGGAGGAAGGGGGATGGGGGAGTGGTGCTGCTGGAGGAAGGGGGATGAGGGCGAGTGCTCCCGCAGAATGAAGGGGGATGGGGGAGAGAGATCCTGCAGGATGAAGGGGGATGGGGGAGAAAGGTTCCATAGGAGGAAGGGGGATGTGTGAGAGAGATCCCACAGGAGGAAGGGGATTGGGAAGAGAGGTCCCACAGGCGGAAGGGGGATGGGGGTGAGAGATCCCACAGGAGGAAGTCGGATGGGGGCTAGTGCTCCCGCAGGAGGAAGGGGGATGGGGGCGAGTGCTCCCGCAGGAGGAAGGGGGATGGGGGAGAGAGATGCCGCAGGAGGAATGGGGATGGGGGAGAGAGGTCCCACAGGAGGAAGGGGGATGGGGGAGAGAGATCCCTCAGAATGAAGGGGGATGGGGGAGAAAGATCCCACAGGAGTAAGGGGGATGGGGGAGAGTGGTGCCGCAGGAGGAAGGGGGATGGGGAGAGAGATACCACAGGAGGAAGGGGGATGGAGGAGAGAGATCCCACAGGCAGAAGGGGGATGGGGGAGAGAGATCCCACAGGAGGAAAGGGGATGGGGGAGAGAGATGCCGCTGGAGGAATGGGGATGGGGGAGAGAGGTCCCACAGGAGGAAGGGGGATGGGGGAGAGAGATCCCGCAGGAGGAAGCGGGATGGGCGAGAGAGCTCCCACAGGAGGAAGGGGGATGGGGGAGAGAGGTGCCGCAGGAGGAAGGGGGATGGGGGCGAGTGCTCCCGCAGGAGGAAGGGGGATGAGGGTGAGAGATCCCACAGGAGGAAGGGGATGGGGGAGAGATGTGCCGCAGGAGGAAGGGGGATGGAGGAGAGAGATCCCACAGGAGGAAGGGGGATGGGGGTGAGAGATCCCACAGGAGGAAGGGGGATGGGGGTGAGAGATCCCACAGGAGGAAGAGGGATGGGGGAGAGAGGTGCCGCAGGAGGAAGGGGGGTGGGGGTGAGAGATCCCGCAGGAGGAATGGGGATGGGGGAGAGATGTGCCGCAGGAGGAAGGGGGATGGGGAAGAGAGATCCCACAGGAAAAGGGGAATGGGGGAGAGAGATCCCACAGGAGGAAGGGGGATGGGGGTGAGAGATCCCACAGGAGGAAGGCGGATGGGGGCTAGTGCTCCCGCAGGAGGAAGGGGGATGGGGGCGAGTGCTCCCGCAGGAGGAAGGGGGATGGGGGAGAGAGATGCCGCAGGAGGAATGGGGATGGGGGAGAGAGGTCCCACAGGAGGAAGGGGGATGGGGGAGAGAGATCCCTCAGAATGAAGGGGAATGGGGGAGAAAGATCCCACAGGAGGAAGGGGGATGGGGGAGAGTGGTGCCGCAGGAGGAAGGGGGATGGGGAGAGAGATACCACAGGAGGAAGGGGGATGGAGGAGAGAGATCCCACAGGCAGAAGGGGGATGGGGGAGAGAGATCCCACAGGAGGAAAGGGGATGGGGGAGAGAGATGCCGCTGGAGGAATGGGGATGGGGGAGAGAGGTGCAGCAGGAGGAAGGGGGCTGGGGGAGAGAGGTCCCACAGGAGGAAGGGGGATGGGGGAGAGAGTTCCCGCAGGAGGAAGGGGGATGGGCGAGAGAGCTCCCACAGGAGGAATGGGGATGGGGGAGAGAGGTGCCGCAGGAGGAAGGGGGATGGGGGCGAGTGCTCCCGCAGGAGGAAGGGGGATGAGGGTGAGAGATCCCACAGGAGGAAGGGGGATGGGGGTGAGAGGTCCCACAGGAGGAAGGTGGATGGGGGAGAGAGGTGCCGCAGGAGGAAGGGGGATGGGGGTGAGAGATCCCACAGGAGGAAGGGGGATGGGGGAGAGATGTGCCGCAGGAGGAAGGGGGATGGGGGCGAGTGCTCTCGCAGAAGGAAGGGGGATGGGGGCGAGTGCTCCCGCAAGAGAAAGGGGGATGGGGGATAGAGATCCCGCAGGAGGAATGGGGATGGGGGAGAGATGTGCCGCAGGAGGAAGGGGGATGGGGAAGAGAGATCCCACAGGAAAAGGGGGATGGGGGAGAGAGATCCCACAGGAGGAAGGGGGATGGGGGTGAGAGATCCCACAGGAGGAAGGGTGATGGGGGAGAGAGATCCCGCAGGAGGAAGGGGGATGGGGGCGAGTGCTCCCGCAGGAGGAAGGGGGATGGGGGAGAGAGATCCCGCAGGAGGAAGGGAGATGGGGGAGAGAGGTGCCGCAGGAGGAAGGGGATGGGGAGAGGTGATGCAGGAGGAAGGGGGATGGGGGAGAGAGATCCCACAGGAGGAAGGGGGATGAGGGAGAGAGGTGCGGCAGGAGGAAGGGGGATGGGGGAGAGAGGTGCGGCAGGAGGAAGGGGATGGGTGAGAGAGGTCCCACAGGAGGAAGGGCGATGGGAGACAGAGATGCCGCAGGTGGAAAGGGGATGCGTGAGAGAGATTCCACAGGAGGAAGGGGGATGGGTGAGAGAGATCCCACAGGAGGGAGGGGGATGAGGGAGAGATATGCCGCAGGAGGAAGGGGGATGGGGGATAGAGGTCCCGCAGGAGGAAGGGGGATGGGGGAGAGATGTGCCGCAGGAGGAAGGGGGATGGAGGAGAGAGATCCCACAGGAGGAAGGGGGATGGGGGTGAGAGATCCCACAGGAGGAAGGGGGATGGGTGTGAGAGATCCCACAGGAGGAAGAGGGATGGGGGTGAGAGATCCCACAGGAGAAAGGGGGATGGGGGTGAGAGATTCCACAGTAGGAAGGGGGATGGGGGTGAGAGATCCCACAGGAGGAAGGGGGATGGGGGTGAGAGATCCCACAGGAGGAAGGGGGATGGGGGAGAGAGGTGCCGCAGGAGGAAGGGGGATGGGGGTGAGAGATCCCACAGGAGGAAGGGGGATGGGGGAGAGATGTGCCGCAGGATGAAGGGGGATGGGGGCGAGTGCTCTCGCAGAACGAAGGGGGATGGGGGCGAGTGCTCCCGCAGGAGGAAGGGGGATGGGGGATAGAGATCCCGCAGGAGGAATGGGGATGTGTGAGAGAGATCCCACAGGAGGAAGGGGATGGGGAAGAGAGGTCCCACAGGCGGAAGGGGATGGGTGAGAGATGTGCCGCAGGAGGAAGGGGGATGGGGGTGAGAGATCCCACAGGAAAAGGGGGATGGGGGAGAAAGATCCCACAGGATTAAGGGGGATGGGGGAGAGTGGTGCCGCAGGAGGAAGGGGGATGGGGAGAGAGATACCACAGGAGGAAGGGGGATGGAGGAGAGAGATCCCACAGGCAGAAGGGGGATGGGGGAGAGAGATCCCACAGGAGGAAAGGGGATGGGGGAGAGAGATGCCGCTGGAGGAATGGGGATGGGGGAGAGAGGTCCCACAGGAGGAAGGGGGATGGGGGAGAGAGATCCCGCAGGAGGAAGGGGGATGGGCGAGAGAGCTCCCACAGGAGGAAGGGGGATGGGGGAGAGAGGTGCCGCAGGAGGAAGGGGGATGGGGGCGAATGCTCCCGCAGGAGGAAGGGGGATGAGGGTGAGAGATCCCACAGGAGGAAGGGGATGGGGGAGAGATGTGCCGCAGTAGGAAGGGGGATGGAGGAGAGAGATCCCACAGGAGGAAGGGGGATGGGGGAGAGAGATCCCACAGGAGGAAGGGGGATGGGGGTGAGAGATCCCACAGGAGGAAGGGGGATGGGGGAGAGAGGTGCCGCAGGAGGAAGGGGGGTGGGGGTGAGAGATCCCGCAGGAGGAATGGGGATGGGGGAGAGATGTGCCGCAGGAGGAAGGGGGATGGGGAAGAGAGATCCCACAGGAAAAGGGGAATGGGGGAGAGAGATCCCACAGGAGGAAGGGGGATGGGGGTGAGAGATCCCACAGGAGGAAGGCGGATGGGGGCTAGTGCTCCCGCAGGAGGAAGGGGGATGGGAGCGAGTGCTCCCGCAGGAGGAAGGGGGATGGGGGAGAGAGATGCCGCAGGAGGAATGGGGATGGGGGAGAGAGGTCCCACAGGAGGAAGGGGGATGGGGGAGAGAGATCCGTCAGAATGAAGGGGAATGGGGGAGAAAGATCCCACAGGAGGAAGGGGGATGGGGGAGAGTGGTGCCGCAGGAGGAAGAGGGATGGGGAGAGAGATACCACAGGAGGAAGGGGGATGGAGGAGAGAGATCCCACAGGCAGAAGGGGGATGGGGGAGAGAGATCCCACAGGAGGAAAGGGGATGGGGGAGAGAGATGCCGCTGGAGGAATGGGGATGGGGGAGAGAGGTGCAGCAGGAGGAAGGGGGCTGGGGGAGAGAGGTCCCACAGGAGGAAGGGGGATGGGGGAGAGAGTTCCCGCAGGAGGAAGGGGGATGGGCGAGAGAGCTCCCACAGGAGGAATGGGGATGGGGGAGAGAGGTGCCGCAGGAGGAAGGGGGATGGGGGCGAGTGCTCCCGCAGGAGGAAGGGGGATGAGGGTGAGATATCCCACAGGAGGAAGGGGGATGGGGGTGAGAGATCCCACAGGAGGAAGGTGGATGGGGGTGAGAGATCCCACAGGAGGAAGGGGGATGGGAGTGAGAGATCCCACAGGAGGAAGGGGGATGGGGGAGAGAGGTGCCGCAGGAGGAAGGGGGATGGGGGTGAGAGATCCCACAGGAGGAAGGGGGATGGGGGAGAGATGTGCCGCAGGAGGAAGGGGGATGGGGGCGAGTGCTCTCGCAGAAGGAAGGGGGATGGGGGCGAGTGCTCCCGCAGGAGAAAGGGGGATGGGGGATAGAGATCCCGCAGGAGGAATGGGGATGGGGGAGAGATGTGCCGCAGGAGGAAGGGGGATGGGGAAGAGAGATCCCACAGGAAAAGGGGGATGGGGGAGAGAGATCCCACAGGAGGAAGGGGGATGGGGGTGAGAGATCCCACAGGAGGAAGGGTGATGGGGGAGAGAGATCCCGCAGGAGGAAGGGGGATGGGGGCGAGTGCTCCCGCAGGAGGAAGGGGGATGGGGGAGAGAGATCCCGCAGGAGGAAGGGAGATGGGGGAGAGAGGTGCCGCAGGAGGAAGGGGATGGGGAGAGGTGATGCAGGAGGAAGGGGGATGGGGGAGAGAGATCCCACAGGAGGAAGGGGGATGAGGGAGAGAGGTGCGGCAGGAGGAAGGGGATGGGTGAGAGAGGTCCCACAGGAGGAAGGGGGATGGGTGAGAGAGATCCCACAGGAGGGAGGGGGATGAGGGAGAGATATGCCGCAGGAGGAAGGGGGATGGGGGATAGAGGTCCCGCAGGAGGAAGGGGGATGGGGGAGAGATGTGCCGCAGGAGGAAGGGGGATGGAGGAGAGAGATCCCACAGGAGGAAGGGGGATGGGGGTGAGAGATCCCACAGGAGGAAGGGGGATGGGCGTGAGAGATCCCACAGGAGGAAGAGGGATGGGGGTGAGAGATCCCACAGGAGAAAGGGGGATGGGGGTGAGAGATCCCACAGTAGGAAGGGGGATGGGGGTGAGAGATCCCACAGGAGGAAGGGGGATGGGGGTGAGAGATCCCACAGGAGGAAGGGGGATGGGGGAGAGAGGTGCCGCAGGAGGAAGGGGGATGCGGGTGAGAGATCCCACAGGAGGAAGGGGGATGGGGGAGAGATGTGCCGCAGGAGGAAGGGGGATGGGGGCGAGTGCTCTCGCAGAAGGAAGGGGGATGGGGGCGAGTGGTCCCGCAGGAGAAAGGGGGATGGGGGATAGAGATCCCGCAGGAGGAATGGGGATGGGGGAGAGATGTGCCGCAGGAGGAAGGGGGATGGGGAAGAGAGATCCCGCAGGAGGAAGGGGGATGGGGGCGAGTGCTCCCGCAGGAGGAAGGGGGATGGGGGAGAGAGATCCCGCAGGAGGAAGGGAGATGGGGGAGAGAGGTGCCGCAGGAGGAAGGGGATGGGGAGAGGTGATGCAGGAGGAAGGGGGATGGGGGAGAGAGATCCCACAGGAGGAAGGGGGATGAGGGAGAGAGGTGCGGCAGGAGGAAGGGGGATGGGGGAGAGAGGTGCGGCAGGAGGAAGGGGATGGGTGAGAGAGGTCCCACAGGAGGAAGGGGGATGGGAGACAGAGATGCCGCAGGTGGAAAGGGGATGCGTGAGAGAGATTCCACAGGAGGAAGGGGGATGGGTGAGAGAGATCCCACAGGAGGGAGGGGGATGAGGGAGAGATATGCCGCAGGAGGAAGGGGGATGGGGGATAGAGATCCCGCAGGAGGAAGGGGGATGAGGGAGAGATGTGCCGCAGGAGGAAGGGGGATGGAGGAGAGAGATCCCACAGGAGGAAGGGGGATGGGGGTGAGAGATCCCACAGGAGGAAGGGGGATGGGCGTGAGAGATCCCACAGGAGGAAGAGGGATGGGGGTGAGAGATCCCACAGGAGAAAGGGGGATGGGGGTGAGAGATTCCACAGTAGGAAGGGGGATGGGGGTGAGAGATCCCACAGGAGGAAGGGGGATGGGGGTGAGAGATCCCACAGGAGGAAGGGGGATGGGGGAGAGAGGTGCCGCAGGAGGAAGGGGGATGGGGGTGAGAGATCCCACAGGAGGAAGGGGGATGGGGGAGAAAGATCCCACAGGAGGAAGGGGATGGGGGAGAGATGTGCCGCAGGAGGAAGGGGGATGGAGGAGAGAGATCCCACAGGAGGAAGGGGGATGGGGGTGAGAGATCCCACAGGAGGAAGGGGGATGGGGGTGAGAGATCCCACAGGAGGAAGGGGGATGGGGGAGAGAGGTGCCGCAGGAGGAAGGGGGGTGGGGGTGAGAGATCCCGCAGGAGGAATGGGGATGGGGGAGAGATGTGCCGCAGGAGGAAGGGGGATGGGGAAGAGAGATCCCACAGGAAAAGGGGAATGGGGGAGAGAGATCCCACAGGTGGAAGGGGGATGGGGGTGAGAGATCCCACAGGAGGAAGGCGGATGGGGGCTAGTGCTCCCGCAGGAGGAAGGGGGATGGGGGCGAGTGCTCCCGCAGGAGGAAGGGGGATGGGGGAGAGAGATGCCGCAGGAGGAATGGGGATGGGGGAGAGAGGTCCCACAGGAGGAAGGGGGATGGGGGAGAGAGATCCGTCAGAATGAAGGGGAATGGGGGAGAAAGATCCCACAGGAGGAAGGGGGATGGGGGAGAGTGGTGCCGCAGGAGGAAGGGGGATGGGGAGAGAGATACCACAGGAGGAAGGGGGATGGAGGAGAGAGATCCCACAGGCAGAAGGGGGATGGGGGAGAGAGATCCCACAGGAGGAAAGGGGATGGGGGAGAGAGATGCCGCTGGAGGAATGGGGATGGGGGAGAGAGGTGCAGCAGGAGGAAGGGGGCTGGGGGAGAGAGGTCCCACAGGAGGAAGGGGGATGGGGGAGAGAGTTCCCGCAGGAGGAAGGGGGATGGGCGAGAGAGCTCCCACAGGAGGAATGGGGATGGGGGAGAGTGGTGCCGCAGGAGGAAGGGGGATGGGGGCGAGTGCTCCCGCAGGAGGAAGGGGGATGAGGGTGAGATATCCCACAGGAGGAAGGGAGATGGGGGTGAGAGATCCCACAGGAGGAAGGTGGATGGGGGTGAGAGATCCCACAGGAGGAAGGGGGATGGGTGTGAGAGATCCCACAGGAGGAAGGGGGATTGGGGAGAGAGGTGCCGCAGGAGGAAGGGGGATGGGGGTGAGAGATCCCACAGGAGGAAGGGGGATGGGGGAGAGATGTGCCGCAGGAGGAAGGGGGATGGGGGCGAGTGCTCTCGCAGAAGGAAGGGGGATGGGGGCGAGTGCTCCCGCAGGAGAAAGGGGGATGGGGGATAGAGATCCCGCAGGAGGAATGGGGATGGGGGAGAGATGTGCCGCAGGAGGAAGGGGGATGGGGGCGAGTGCTCCCGCAGGAGGAAGGGGGATGAGGGTGAGATATCCCACAGGAGGAAGGGGGATGGGGGTGAGAGATCCCACAGGAGGAAGGTGGATGGGGGTGAGAGATCCCACAGGAGGAAGGGGGATGGGAGTGAGAGATCCCACAGGAGGAAGGGGGATGGGGGAGAGAGGTGCCGCAGGAGGAAGGGGGATGGGGGTGAGAGATCCCACAGGAGGAAGGGGGATGGGGGAGAGATGTGCCGCAGGAGGAAGGGGGATGGGGGCGAGTGCTCTCGCAGAAGGAAGGGGGATGGGGGCGAGTGCTCCCGCAGGAGAAAGGGGGATGGGGGATAGAGATCCCGCAGGAGGAATGGGGATGGGGGAGAGATGTGCCGCAGGATGAAGGGGGATGGGGGCGAGTGCTCTCGCAGAACGAAGGGGGATGGGGGCGAGTGCTCCCGCAGGAGGAAGGGAGATGGGGGATAGAGATCCCACAGGAGGAAGGTGGATGGGGGTGAGAGATCCCACAGGAGGAAGGGGGATGGGAGTGAGAGATCCCACAGGAGGAAGGGGGATGGGGGAGAGAGGTGCCGCAGGAGGAAGGGGGATGGGGGTGAGAGATCCCACAGGAGGAAGGGGGATGGGGGAGAGATGTGCCGCAGGAGGAAGGGGGATGGGGGCGAGTGCTCTCGCAGAAGGAAGGGGGATGGGGGCGAGTGCTCCCGCAGGAGAAAGGGGGATGGGGGATAGAGATCCCGCAGGAGGAATGGGGATGGGGGAGAGATGTGCCGCAGGAGGAAGGGGGATGGGGAAGAGAGATCCCACAGGAAAAGGGGGATGGGGGAGAGAGATCCCACAGGAGGAAGGGGGATGGGGGTGAGAGATCCCACAGGAGGAAGGGTGATGGGGGAGAGAGATCCCGCAGGAGGAAGGGGGATGGGGGCGAGTGCTCCCGCAGGAGGAAGGGGGATGGGGGAGAGAGATCCCGCAGGAGGAAGGGAGATGGGGGAGAGAGGTGCCGCAGGAGGAAGGGGATGGGGAGAGGTGATGCAGGAGGAAGGGGGATGGGGGAGAGAGATCCCACAGGAGGAAGGGGGATGAGGGAGAGAGGTGCGGCAGGAGGAAGGGGGATGGGGGAGAGAGGTGCGGCAGGAGGAAGGGGATGGGTGAGAGAGGTCCCACAGGAGGAAGGGGGATGGGAGACAGAGATGCCGCAGGTGGAAAGGGGATGCGTGAGAGAGATTCCACAGGAGGAAGGGGGATGGGTGAGAGAGATCCCACAGGAGGGAGGGGGATGAGGGAGAGATATGCCGCAGGAGGAAGGGGGATGGGGGATAGAGGTCCCGCAGGAGGAAGGGGGATGGGGGAGAGATGTGCCGCAGGAGGAAGGGGGATGGAGGAGAGAGATCCCACAGGAGGAAGGGGGATGGGGGTGAGAGATCCCACAGGAGGAAGGGGGATGGGCGTGAGAGATCCCACAGGAGGAAGAGGGATGGGGGTGAGAGATCCCACAGGAGAAAGGGGGATGGGGGTGAGAGATCCCACAGTAGGAAGGGGGATGGGGGTGAGAGATCCCACAGGAGGAAGGGGGATGGGGGTGAGAGATCCCACAGGAGGAAGGGGGATGGGGGAGAGAGGTGCCGCAGGAGGAAGGGGGATGGGGGTGAGAGATCCCACAGGAGGAAGGGGGATGGGGGAGAGATGTGCCGCAGGAGGAAGGGGGATGGGGGCGAGTGCTCTCGCAGAAGGAAGGGGGATGGGGGCGAGTGCTCCCGCAGGAGAAAGGGGGATGGGGGATAGAGATCCCGCAGGAGGAATGGGGATGGGGGAGAGATGTGCCGCAGGAGGAAGGGGGATGGGGAAGAGAGATCCCACAGGAAAAGGGGGATGGGGGAGAGAGATCCCACAGGAGGAAGGGGGATGGGGGTGAGAGATCCCACAGGAGGAAGGGTGATGGGGGAGAGAGATCCCGCAGGAGGAAGGGGGATGGGGGCGAGTGCTCCCGCAGGAGGAAGGCGGATGGGGGAGAGAGATCCCACAGGAGGAAGGGAGATGGGGGAGAGAGGTGCCGCAGGAGGAAGGGGATGGGGAGAGGTGATGCAGGAGGAAGGGGGATGGGGGAGAGAGATCCCACAGGAGGAAGGGGGATGAGGGAGAGAGGTGCGGCAGGAGGAAGGGGGATGGGGGAGAGAGGTGCGGCAGGAGGAAGGGGATGGGTGAGAGAGGACCCACAGGAGGAAGGGGGATGGGAGACAGAGATGCCGCAGGTGGAAAGGGGATGCGTGAGAGAGATTCCACAGGAGGAAGGGGGATGGGTGAGAGAGATCCCACAGGAGGGAGGGGGATGAGGGAGAGATATGCCGCAGGAGGAAGGGGGATGGGGGATAGAGGTCCCGCAGGAGGAAGGGGGATGAGGGAGAGATGTGCCGCAGGAGGAAGGGGGATGGAGGAGAGAGATCCCACAGGAGGAAGGGGGATGGGGGTGAGAGATCCCACAGGAGGAAGGGGGATGGGCGTGAGAGATCCCACAGGAGGAAGAGGGATGGGGGTGAGAGATCCCACAGGAGAAAGGGGGATGGGGGTGAGAGATTCCACAGTAGGAAGGGGGATGGGGGTGAGAGATCCCACAGTAGGAAGGGGGATGGGGGTGAGAGATCCCACAGGAGGAAGGGGGATGGGGGAGAGAGGTGCCGCAGGAGGAAGGGGGATGGGGGTGAGAGATCCCACAGGAGGAAGGGGGATGGGGGAGAAAGATCCCACAGGAGGAAGGGGATGGGGGAGAGATGTGCCGCAGGAGGAAGGGGGATGGAGGAGAGAGATCCCACAGGAGGAAGGGGGATGGGGGTGAGAGATCCCACAGGAGGAAGGGGGATGGGGGTGAGAGATCCCACAGGAGGAAGGGGGATGGGGGAGAGAGGTGCCGCAGGAGGAAGGGGGGTGGGGGTGAGAGATCCCGCAGGAGGAATGGGGATGGGGGAGAGATGTGCCGCAGGAGGAAGGGGGATGGGGAAGAGAGATCCCACAGGAAAAGGGGAATGGGGGAGAGAGATCCCACAGGAGGAAGGGGGATGGGGGTGAGAGATCCCACAGGAGGAAGGCGGATGGGGGCTAGTGCTCCCGCAGGAGGAAGGGGGATGGGGGCGAGTGCTCCCGCAGGAGTAAGGGGGATGGGGGAGAGAGATGCCGCAGGAGGAATGGGGATGGGGGGAGAGAGGTCCCACAGGAGGAAGGGGGATGGGGGAGAGAGATCCGTCAGAATGAAGGGGAATGGGGGAGAAAGATACCACAGGAGGAAGGGGGATGGAGGAGAGAGATCCCACAGGCAGAAGGGGGATTGTGGAGAGAGATCCCACAGGAGTAAAGGGGATGGGGGAGAGAGATGCCGCTGGAGGAATGGGGATGGGCGAGAGAGCTCCCACAGGAGGAATGGGGATGGGGGAGAGAGGTGCCGCTGGAGGAATGGGGATGGGGGAGAGAGGTGCAGCAGGAGGAATGGGGCTGGGGGAGAGAGGTCCCACAGGAGGAAGGGGGATGGGGGAGAGAGTTCCCGCAGGAGGAAGGGGGATGGGCGAGAGAGCTCCCACAGGAGGAATGGGGATGGGGGAGAGAGGTGCCGCAGGAGGAAGGGGGATGGGGGCGAGTGCTCCCGCAGGAGGAAGGGGGATGAGGGTGAGATATCCCACAGGAGGAAGGGGGATGGGGGTGAGAGATCCCACAGGAGGAAGGCGGATGGGGGCTAGTGCTCCCGCAGGAGGAAGGGGGATGGGGGCGAGTGCTCCCGCAGGAGGAAGGGGGATGGGGGAGAGAGATGCCGCAGGAGGAATGGGGATGGGGGAGAGAGGTCCCACAGGAGGAAGGGGGATGGGGGAGAGAGATCCCGCAGGAGGAAGCGGGATGGGCGAGAGAGCTCCCACAGGAGGAAGGGGGATGGGGGAGAGAGGTGCCGCAGGAGGAAGGGGGATGGGGGCGAGTGCTCCCGCAGGAGGAAGGGGGATGAGGGTGAGAGATCCCACAGGAGGAAGGGGATGGGGGAGAGATGTGCCGCAGGAGGAAGGGGGATGGAGGAGAGAGATCCCACAGGAGGAAGGGCGATGGGGGTGAGAGATCCCACAGGAGGAAGGGGGATGGGGGTGAGAGATCCCACAGGAGGAAGAGGGATGGGGGAGAGAGGTGCCGCAGGAGGAAGGGGGGTGGGGGTGAGAGATCCCGCAGGAGGAATGGGGATGGGGGAGAGATGTGCCGCAGGAGGAAGGGGGATGGGGAAGAGAGATCCCACAGGAAAAGGGGAATGGGGGAGAGAGATCCCACAGGAGGAAGGGGGATGGGGGTGAGAGATCCCACAGGAGGAAGGCGGATGGGGGCTAGTGCTCCCGCAGGAGGAAGGGGGATGGGGGCGAGTGCTCCCGCAGGAGGAAGGGGGATGGGGGAGAGAGATGCCGCAGGAGGAATGGGGATGGGGGAGAGAGGTCCCACAGGAGGAAGGGGGATGGGGGAGAGAGATCCCTCAGAATGAAGGGGAATGGGGGAGAAAGATCCCACAGGAGGAAGGGGGATGGGGGAGAGTATTGCCGCAGGAGGAAGGGGGATGGGGAGAGAGATACCACAGGAGGAAGGGGGATGGAGGAGAGAGATCCCACAGGCAGAAGGGGGATGGGGGAGAGAGATCCCACAGGAGGAAAGGGGATGGGGGAGAGAGATGCCGCTGGAGGAATGGGGATGGGGGAGAGAGGTGCAGCAGGAGGAAGGGGGCTGGGGGAGAGAGGTCCCACAGGAGGAAGGGGGATGGGGGAGAGAGTTCCCGCAGGAGGAAGGGGGATGGGCGAGAGAGCTCCCACAGGAGGAATGGGGATGGGGGAGAGAGGTGCCGCAGGAGGAAGGGGGATGGGGGCGAGTGCTCCCGCAGGAGGAAGGGGGATGAGGGTGAGAGATCCCACAGGAGGAAGGGGGATGGGGGTGAGAGGTCCCACAGGAGGAAGGTGGATGGGGGAGAGAGGTGCCGCAGGAGGAAGGGGGATGGGGGTGAGAGATCCCACAGGAGGAAGGGGGATGGGGGAGAGATGTGCCGCAGGAGGAAGGGGGATGGGGGCGAGTGCTCTCGCAGAAGGAAGGGGGATGGGGGCGAGTGCTCCCGCAAGAGAAAGGGGGATGGGGGATAGAGATCCCGCAGGAGGAATGGGGATGGGGGAGAGATGTGCCGCAGGAGGAAGGGGGATGGGGAAGAGAGATCCCACAGGAAAAGGGGGATGGGGGAGAGAGATCCCACAGGAGGAAGGGGGATGGGGGTGAGAGATCCCACAGGAGGAAGGGTGATGGGGGAGAGAGATCCCGCAGGAGGAAGGGGGATGGGGGCGAGTGCTCCCGCAGGAGGAAGGGGGATGGGGGAGAGAGATCCCGCAGGAGGAAGGGAGATGGGGGAGAGAGGTGCCGCAGGAGGAAGGGGATGGGGAGAGGTGATGCAGGAGGAAGGGGGATGGGGGAGAGAGATCCCACAGGAGGAAGGGGGATGAGGGAGAGAGGTGCGGCAGGAGGAAGGGGGATGGGGGAGAGAGGTGCGGCAGGAGGAAGGGGATGGGTGAGAGAGGTCCCACAGGAGGAAGGGCGATGGGAGACAGAGATGCCGCAGGTGGAAAGGGGATGCGTGAGAGAGATTCCACAGGAGGAAGGGGGATGGGTGAGAGAGATCCCACAGGAGGGAGGGGGATGAGGGTGAGATATGCCGCAGGAGGAAGGGGGATGGGGGATAGAGGTCCCGCAGGAGGAAGGGGGATGGGGGAGAGATGTGCCGCAGGAGGAAGGGGGATGGAGGAGAGAGATCCCACAGGAGGAAGGGGGATGGGGGTGAGAGATCCCACAGGAGGAAGGGGGATGGGTGTGAGAGATCCCACAGGAGGAAGAGGGATGGGGGTGAGAGATCCCACAGGAGAAAGGGGGATGGGGGTGAGAGATTCCACAGTAGGAAGGGGGATGGGGGTGAGAGATCCCACAGGAGGAAGGGGGATGGGGGTGAGAGATCCCACAGGAGGAAGGGGGATGGGGGAGAGAGGTGCCGCAGGAGGAAGGGGGATGGGGGTGAGAGATCCCACAGGAGGAAGGGGGATGGGGGAGAGATGTGCCGCAGGATGAAGGGGGATGGGGGCGAGTGCTCTCGCAGAACGAAGGGGGATGGGGGCGAGTGCTCCCGCAGGAGGAAGGGGGATGGGGGATAGAGATCCCGCAGGAGGAATGGGGATGTGTGAGAGAGATCCCACAGGAGGAAGGGGATGGGGAAGAGAGGTCCCACAGGCGGAAGGGGATGGGTGAGAGATGTGCCGCAGGAGGAAGGGGGATGGGGGTGAGAGATCCCACAGGAAAAGGGGGATGGGGGAGAAAGATCCCACAGGATTAAGGGGGATGGGGGAGAGTGGTGCCGCAGGAGGAAGGGGGATGGGGAGAGAGATACCACAGGAGGAAGGGGGATGGAGGAGAGAGATCCCACAGGCAGAAGGGGGATGGGGGAGAGAGATCCCACAGGAGGAAAGGGGATGGGGGAGAGAGATGCCGCTGGAGGAATGGGGATGGGGGAGAGAGGTCCCACAGGAGGAAGGGGGATGGGGGAGAGAGATCCCGCAGGAGGAAGGGGGATGGGCGAGAGAGCTCCCACAGGAGGAAGGGGGATGGGGGAGAGAGGTGCCGCAGGAGGAAGGGGGATGGGGGCGATTGCTCCCGAAGGAGGAAGGGGGATGAGGGTGAGAGATCCCACAGGAGGAAGGGGATGGGGGAGAGATGTGCCGCAGTAGGAAGGGGGATGGAGGAGAGAGATCCCACAGGAGGAAGGGGGATGGGGGTGAGAGATCCCACAGGAGGAAGGGGGATGGGGGTGAGAGATCCCACAGGAGGAAGGGGGATGGGGGAGAGAGGTGCCGCAGGAGGAAGGGGGGTGGGGGTGAGAGATCCCGCAGGAGGAATGGGGATGGGGGAGAGATGTGCCGCAGGAGGAAGGGGGATGGGGAAGAGAGATCCCACAGGAAAAGGGGAATGGGGGAGAGAGATCCCACAGGAGGAAGGGGGATGGGGGTGAGAGATCCCACAGGAGGAAGGCGGATGGGGGCTAGTGCTCCCGCAGGAGGAAGGGGGATGGGAGCGAGTGCTCCCGCAGGAGGAAGGGGGATGGGGGAGAGAGATGCCGCAGGAGGAATGGGGATGGGGGAGAGAGGTCCCACAGGAGGAAGGGGGATGGGGGAGAGAGATCCGTCAGAATGAAGGGGAATGGGGGAGAAAGATCCCACAGGAGGAAGGGGGATGGGGGAGAGTGGTGCCGCAGGAGGAAGGGGGATGGGGAGAGAGATACCACAGGAGGAAGGGGGATGGAGGAGAGAGATCCCACAGGCAGAAGGGGGATGGGGGAGAGAGATCCCACAGGAGGAAAGGGGATGGGGGAGAGAGATGCCGCTGGAGGAATGGGGATGGGGGAGAGAGGTGCAGCAGGAGGAAGGGGGCTGGGGGAGAGAGGTCCCACAGGAGGAAGGGGGATGGGGGAGAGAGTTCCCGCAGGAGGAAGGGGGATGGGCGAGAGAGCTCCCACAGGAGGAATGGGGATGGGGGAGAGAGGTGCCGCAGGAGGAAGGGGGATGGGGGCGAGTGCTCCCGCAGGAGGAAGGGGGATGAGGGTGAGATATCCCACAGGAGGAAGGGGGATGGGGGTGAGAGATCCCACAGGAGGAAGGTGGATGGGGGTGAGAGATCCCACAGGAGGAAGGGGGATGGGAGTGAGAGATCCCACAGGAGGAAGGGGGATGGGGGAGAGAGGTGCCGCAGGAGGAAGGGGGATGGGGGTGAGAGATCCCACAGGAGGAAGGGGGATGGGGGAGAGATGTGCCGCAGGAGGAAGGGGGATGGGGGCGAGTGCTCTCGCAGAAGGAAGGGGGATGGGGGCGAGTGCTCCCGCAGGAGAAAGGGGGATGGGGGATAGAGATCCCGCAGGAGGAATGGGGATGGGGGAGAGATGTGCCGCAGGAGGAAGGGGGATGGGGAAGAGAGATCCCACAGGAAAAGGGGGATGGGGGAGAGAGATCCCACAGGAGGAAGGGGGATGGGGGTGAGAGATCCCACAGGAGGAAGGGTGATGGGGGAGAGAGATCCCGCAGGAGGAAGGGGGATGGGGGCGAGTGCTCCCGCAGGAGGAAGGGGGATGGGGGAGAGAGATCCCGCAGGAGGAAGGGAGATGGGGGAGAGAGGTGCCGCAGGAGGAAGGGGATGGGGAGAGGTGATGCAGGAGGAAGGGGGATGGGGGAGAGAGATCCCACAGGAGGAAGGGGGATGAGGGAGAGAGGTGCGGCAGGAGGAAGGGGATGGGTGAGAGAGGTCCCACAGGAGGAAGGGGGATGGGAGACAGAGATGCCGCAGGTGGAAAGGGGATGCGTGAGAGAGATTCCACAGGAGGAAGGGGGGATGGGTGAGAGAGATCCCACAGGAGGGAGGGGGATGAGGGAGAGATATGCCGCAGGAGGAAGGGGGATGGGGGATAGAGGTCCCGCAGGAGGAAGGGGGATGGGGGAGAGATGTGCCGCAGGAGGAAGGGGGATGGAGGAGAGAGATCCCACAGGAGGAAGGGGGATGGGGGTGAGAGATCCCACAGGAGGAAGGGGGATGGGCGTGAGAGATCCCACAGGAGGAAGAGGGATGGGGGTGAGAGATCCCACAGGAGAAAGGGGGATGGGGGTGAGAGATCCCACAGTAGGAAGGGGGATGGGGGGTGAGAGATCCCACAGGAGGAAGGGGGATGGGGGTGAGAGATCCCACAGGAGGAAGGGGGATGGGGGAGAGAGGTGCCGCAGGAGGAAGGGGGATGCGGGTGAGAGATCCCACAGGAGGAAGGGGGATGGGGGAGAGATGTGCCGCAGGAGGAAGGGGGATGGGGGCGAGTGCTCTCGCAGAAGGAAGGGGGATGGGGGCGAGTGCTCCCGCAGGAGAAAGGGGGATGGGGGATAGAGATCCCGCAGGAGGAATGGGGATGGGGGAGAGATGTGCCGCAGGAGGAAGGGGGATGGGGAAGAGAGATCCCGCAGGAGGAAGGGGGATGGGGGCGAGTGCTCCCGCAGGAGGAAGGGGGATGGGGGAGAGAGATCCCGCAGGAGGAAGGGAGATGGGGGAGAGAGGTGCCGCAGGAGGAAGGGGATGGGGAGAGGTGATGCAGGAGGAAGGGGGATGGGGGAGAGAGATCCCACAGGAGGAAGGGGGATGAGGGAGAGAGGTGCGGCAGGAGGAAGGGGGATGGGGGAGAGAGGTGCGGCAGGAGGAAGGGGATGGGTGAGAGAGGTCCCACAGGAGGAAGGGGGATGGGAGACAGAGATGCCGCAGGTGGAAAGGGGATGCGTGAGAGAGATTCCACAGGAGGAAGGGGGATGGGTGAGAGAGATCCCACAGGAGGGAGGGGGATGAGGGAGAGATATGCCGCAGGAGGAAGGGGGATGGGGGATAGAGATCCCGCAGGAGGAAGGGGGATGAGGGAGAGATGTGCCGCAGGAGGAAGGGGGATGGAGGAGAGAGATCCCACAGGAGGAAGGGGGATGGGGGTGAGAGATCCCACAGGAGGAAGGGGGATGGGCGTGAGAGATCCCACAGGAGGAAGAGGGATGGGGGTGAGAGATCCCACAGGAGAAAGGGGGATGGGGGTGAGAGATTCCACAGTAGGAAGGGGGATGGGGGTGAGAGATCCCACAGGAGGAAGGGGGATGGGGGTGAGAGATCCCACAGGAGGAAGGGGGATGGGGGAGAGAGGTGCCGCAGGAGGAAGGGGGATGGGGGTGAGAGATCCCACAGGAGGAAGGGGGATGGGGGGAGAAAGATCCCACAGGAGGAAGGGGATGGGGGAGAGATGTGCCGCAGGAGGAAGGGAGATGGAGGAGAGAGATCCCACAGGAGGAAGGGGGATGGGGGTGAGAGATCCCACAGGAGGAAGGGGGATGGGGGTGAGAGATCCCACAGGAGGAAGGGGGATGGGGGTGAGAGATCCCACAGGAGGAAGGGGGATGGGGGAGAGAGGTGCCGCAGGAGGAAGGGGGGTGGGGGTGAGAGATCCCGCAGGAGGAATGGGGATGGGGGAGAGATGTGCCGCAGGAGGAAGGGGGATGGGGAAGAGAGATCCCACAGGAAAAGGGGAATGGGGGAGAGAGATCCCACAGGAGGAAGGGGGATGGGGGTGAGAGATCCCACAGGAGGAAGGCGGATGGGGGCTAGTGCTCCCGCAGGAGGAAGGGGGATGGGGGCGAGTGCTCCCGCAGGAGGAAGGGGGATGGGGGAGAGAGATGCCGCAGGAGGAATGGGGATGGGGGAGAGAGGTCCCACAGGAGGAAGGGGGATGGGGGAGAGAGATCCGTCAGAATGAAGGGGAATGGGGGAGAAAGATCCCACAGGAGGAAGGGGGATGGGGGAGAGTGGTGCCGCAGGAGGAAGGGGGATGGGGAGAGAGATACCACAGGAGGAAGGGGGATGGAGGAGAGAGATCCCACAGGCAGAAGGGGGATGGGGGAGAGAGATCCCACAGGAGGAAGGGGGATGGGGGAGTGAGATGCCGCAGGAGGAATGGGGATGGGGGAGAGAGATGCCGCTGGAGGAATGGGGATGGGGGAGAGAGGTGCAGCAGGAGGAAGGGGGCTGGGGGAGAGAGGTCCCACAGGAGGAAGGGGGATGGGGGAGAGAGTTCCCGCAGGAGGAAGGGGGATGGGCGAGAGAGCTCCCACAGGAGGAATGGGGATGGGGGAGAGTGGTGCCGCAGGAGGAAGGGGGATGGGGGCGAGTGCTCCCGCAGGAGGAAGGGGGATGAGGGTGAGATATCCCACAGGAGGAAGGGGGATGGGGGTGAGAGATCCCACAGGAGGAAGGTGGATGGGGGTGAGAGATCCCACAGGAGGAAGGGGGATGGGAGTGAGAGATCCCACAGGAGGAAGGGGGATTGGGGAGAGAGGTGCCGCAGGAGGAAGGGGGATGGGGGTGAGAGATCCCACAGGAGGAAGGGGGATGGGGGAGAGATGTGCCGCAGGAGGAAGGGGGATGGGGGCGAGTGCTCTCGCAGAAGGAAGGGGGATGGGGGCGAGTGCTCCCGCAGGAGAAAGGGGGATGGGGGATAGAGATCCCGCAGGAGGAATGGGGATGGGGGAGAGATGTGCCGCAGGAGGAAGGGGGATGGGGGCGAGTGCTCCCGCAGGAGGAAGGGGGATGAGGGTGAGATATCCCACAGGAGGAAGGGGGATGGGGGTGAGAGATCCCACAGGAGGAAGGTGGATGGGGGTGAGAGATCCCACAGGAGGAAGGGGGATGGGAGTGAGAGATCCCACAGGAGGAAGGGGGATGGGGGAGAGAGGTGCCGCAGGAGGAAGGGGGATGGGGGGTGAGAGATCCCACAGGAGGAAGGGGGATGGGGGAGAGATGTGCCGCAGGAGGAAGGGGGATGGGGGCGAGTGCTCTCGCAGAAGGAAGGGGGATGGGGGCGAGTGCTCCCGCAGGAGAAAGGGGGATGGGGGATAGAGATCCCGCAGGAGGAATGGGGATGGGGGAGAGATGTGCCGCAGGATGAAGGGGGATGGGGGCGAGTGCTCTCGCAGAACGAAGGGGGATGGGGGGCGAGTGCTCCCGCAGGAGGAAGGGAGATGGGGGATAGAGATCCCACAGGAGGAAGGTGGATGGGGGTGAGAGATCCCACAGGAGGAAGGGGGATGGGAGTGAGAGATCCCACAGGAGGAAGGGGGATGGGGGAGAGAGGTGCCGCAGGAGGAAGGGGGATGGGGGTGAGAGATCCCACAGGAGGAAGGGGGATGGGGGAGAGATGTGCCGCAGGAGGAAGGGGGATGGGGGCGAGTGCTCTCGCAGAAGGAAGGGGGATGGGGGCGAGTGCTCCCGCAGGAGAAAGGGGGATGGGGGATAGAGATCCCGCAGGAGGAATGGGGATGGGGGAGAGATGTGCCGCAGGAGGAAGGGGGATGGGGAAGAGAGATCCCACAGGAAAAGGGGGATGGGGGAGAGAGATCCCACAGGAGGAAGGGGGATGGGGGGTGAGAGATCCCACAGGAGGAAGGGTGATGGGGGAGAGAGATCCCGCAGGAGGAAGGGGGATGGGGGCGAGTGCTCCCGCAGGAGGAAGGGGGATGGGGGAGAGAGATCCCGCAGGAGGAAGGGAGATGGGGGAGAGAGGTGCCGCAGGAGGAAGGGGATGGGGAGAGGTGATGCAGGAGGAAGGGGGATGGGGGAGAGAGATCCCACAGGAGGAAGGGGGATGAGGGAGAGAGGTGCGGCAGGAGGAAGGGGGATGGGGGAGAGAGGTGCGGCAGGAGGAAGGGGATGGGTGAGAGAGGTCCCACAGGAGGAAGGGGGATGGGAGACAGAGATGCCGCAGGTGGAAAGGGGATGCGTGAGAGAGATTCCACAGGAGGAAGGGGGATGGGTGAGAGAGATCCCACAGGAGGGAGGGGGATGAGGGAGAGATATGCCGCAGGAGGAAGGGGGATGGGGGATAGAGGTCCCGCAGGAGGAAGGGGGATGGGGGAGAGATGTGCCGCAGGAGGAAGGGGGATGGAGGAGAGAGATCCCACAGGAGGAAGGGGGATGGGGGTGAGAGATCCCACAGGAGGAAGGGGGATGGGCGTGAGAGATCCCACAGGAGGAAGAGGGATGGGGGTGAGAGATCCCACAGGAGAAAGGGGGATGGGGGTGAGAGATCCCACAGTAGGAAGGGGGATGGGGGTGAGAGATCCCACAGGAGGAAGGGGGATGGGGGTGAGAGATCCCACAGGAGGAAGGGGGATGGGGGAGAGAGGTGCCGCAGGAGGAAGGGGGATGGGGGTGAGAGATCCCACAGGAGGAAGGGGGGATGGGGGAGAGATGTGCCGCAGGAGGAAGGGGGATGGGGGCGAGTGCTCTCGCAGAAGGAAGGGGGATGGGGGCGAGTGCTCCCGCAGGAGAAAGGGGGATGGGGGATAGAGATCCCGCAGGAGGAATGGGGATGGGGGAGAGATGTGCCGCAGGAGGAAGGGGGATGGGGAAGAGAGATCCCACAGGAAAAGGGGGATGGGGGAGAGAGATCCCACAGGAGGAAGGGGGATGGGGGTGAGAGATCCCACAGGAGGAAGGGTGATGGGGGAGAGAGATCCCGCAGGAGGAAGGGGGATGGGGGCGAGTGCTCCCGCAGGAGGAAGGGGGATGGGGGAGAGAGATCCCACAGGAGGAAGGGAGATGGGGGAGAGAGGTGCCGCAGGAGGAAGGGGATGGGGAGAGGTGATGCAGGAGGAAGGGGGATGGGGGAGAGAGATCCCACAGGAGGAAGGGGGATGAGGGAGAGAGGTGCGGCAGGAGGAAGGGGGATGGGGGAGAGAGGTGCGGCAGGAGGAAGGGGATGGGTGAGAGAGGTCCCACAGGAGGAAGGGGGATGGGAGACAGAGATGCCGCAGGTGGAAAGGGGATGCGTGAGAGAGATTCCACAGGAGGAAGGGGGATGGGTGAGAGAGATCCCACAGGAGGGAGGGGGATGAGGGAGAGATATGCCGCAGGAGGAAGGGGGATGGGGGATAGAGGTCCCGCAGGAGGAAGGGGGATGAGGGAGAGATGTGCCGCAGGAGGAAGGGGGATGGAGGAGAGAGATCCCACAGGAGGAAGGGGGATGGGGGGTGAGAGATCCCACAGGAGGAAGGGGGATGGGCGTGAGAGATCCCACAGGAGGAAGAGGGATGGGGGTGAGAGATCCCACAGGAGGAAGGGGGATGGGGGTGAGAGATCCCACAGGAGGAAGGGGGATGGGGGTGAGAGATCCCACAGGAGGAAGGGGGATGGGGGAGAGAGGTGCCGCAGGAGGAAGGGGGATGGGGGGTGAGAGATCCCACAGGAGGAAGGGGGATGGGGGAGAAAGATCCCACAGGAGGAAGGGGATGGGGGAGAGATGTGCCGCAGGAGGAAGGGGGGATGGAGGAGAGAGATCCCACAGGAGGAAGGGGGATGGGGGTGAGAGATCCCACAGGAGGAAGGGGGATGGGGGTGAGAGATCCCACAGGAGGAAGGGGGATGGGGGAGAGAGGTGCCGCAGGAGGAAGGGGGGTGGGGGTGAGAGATCCCGCAGGAGGAATGGGGATGGGGGAGAGATGTGCCGCAGGAGGAAGGGGGATGGGGAAGAGAGATCCCACAGGAAAAGGGGAATGGGGGAGAGAGATCCCACAGGAGGAAGGGGGATGGGGGTGAGAGATCCCACAGGAGGAAGGCGGATGGGGGCTAGTGCTCCCGCAGGAGGAAGGGGGATGGGGGCGAGTGCTCCCGCAGGAGGAAGGGGGATGGGGGAGAGAGATGCCGCAGGAGGAATGGGGATGGGGGAGAGAGGTCCCACAGGAGGAAGGGGGATGGGGGGAGAGAGATCCGTCAGAATGAAGGGGAATGGGGGAGAAAGATCCCACAGGAGGAAGGGGGATGGGGGAGAGTGGTGCCGCAGGAGGAAGGGGGATGGGGGTGAGAGATCCCGCAGGAGGAAGGGGGATGGGGGGTGAGAGATCCCACAGGAGGAAGGGGGATGGGGGAGAGAGGTGCCGCAGGAGGAAGGGGGATGGGGGTGAGAGATCCCACAGGAGGAAGGGGGATGGGGGAGAGATGTGCCGCAGGAGGAAGGGGGATGGGGGCGAGTGCTCTCGCAGAAGGAAGGGGGGATGGGGGCGAGTGCTCCCGCAGGAGAAAGGGGGATGGGGGATAGAGATCCCGCAGGAGGAATGGGGATGGGGGAGAGATGTGCCGCAGGAGGAAGGGGGATGGGGAAGAGAGATCCCACAGGAAAAGGGGGATGGGGGAGAGAGATCCCACAGGAGGAAGGGGGATGGGGGTGAGAGATCCCACAGGAGGAAGGGTGATGGGGGAGAGAGATCCCGCAGGAGGAAGGGGGATGGGGGCGAGTGCTCCCGCAGGAGGAAGGGGGATGGGGGAGAGAGATCCCACAGGAGGAAGGGAGATGGGGGAGAGAGGTGCCGCAGGAGGAAGGGGATGGGGAGAGGTGATGCAGGAGGAAGGGGGATGGGGGAGAGAGATCCCACAGGAGGAAGGGGGATGAGGGAGAGAGGTGCGGCAGGAGGAAGGGGGATGGGGGAGAGAGGTGCGGCAGGAGGAAGGGGATGGGTGAGAGAGGTCCCACAGGAGGAAGGGGGATGGGAGACAGAGATGCCGCAGGTGGAAAGGGGGATGCGTGAGAGAGATTCCACAGGAGGAAGGGGGATGGGTGAGAGAGATCCCACAGGAGGGAGGGGGATGAGGGAGAGATATGCCGCAGGAGGAAGGGGGATGGGGGATAGAGGTCCCGCAGGAGGAAGGGGGATGAGGGAGAGATGTGCCGCAGGAGGAAGGGGGATGGAGGAGAGAGATCCCACAGGAGGAAGGGGGATGGGGGTGAGAGATCCCACAGGAGGAAGGGGGATGGGCGTGAGAGATCCCACAGGAGGAAGAGGGATGGGGGTGAGAGATCCCACAGGAGAAAGGGGGATGGGGGTGAGAGATTCCACAGTAGGAAGGGGGGATGGGGGTGAGAGATCCCACAGGAGGAAGGGGGATGGGGGTGAGAGATCCCACAGGAGGAAGGGGGATGGGGGAGAGAGGTGCCGCAGGAGGAAGGGGGATGGGGGGTGAGAGATCCCACAGGAGGAAGGGGGATGGGGGAGAAAGATCCCACAGGAGGAAGGGGATGGGGGAGAGATGTGCCGCAGGAGGAAGGGGGATGGAGGAGAGAGATCCCACAGGAGGAAGGGGGATGGGGGTGAGAGATCCCACAGGAGGAAGGGGGATGGGGGTGAGAGATCCCACAGGAGGAAGGGGGATGGGGGAGAGAGGTGCCGCAGGAGGAAGGGGGGTGGGGGGTGAGAGATCCCGCAGGAGGAATGGGGATGGGGGAGAGATGTGCCGCAGGAGGAAGGGGGATGGGGAAGAGAGATCCCACAGGAAAAGGGGAATGGGGGAGAGAGATCCCACAGGAGGAAGGGGGATGGGGGTGAGAGATCCCACAGGAGGAAGGCGGATGGGGGCTAGTGCTCCCGCAGGAGGAAGGGGGATGGGGGCGAGTGCTCCCGCAGGAGGAAGGGGGATGGGGGAGAGAGATGCCGCAGGAGGAATGGGGATGGGGGAGAGAGGTCCCACAGGAGGAAGGGGGATGGGGGAGAGAGATCCGTCAGAATGAAGGGGAATGGGGGAGAAAGATCCCACAGGAGGAAGGGGGATGGGGGAGAGTGGTGCCGCAGGAGGAAGGGGGATGGGGAGAGAGATACCACAGGAGGAAGGGGGATGGAGGAGAGAGATCCCACAGGCAGAAGGGGGATGGGGGAGAGAGATCCCACAGGAGTAAAGGGGATGGGGGAGAGAGATGCCGCTGGAGGAATGGGGATGGGGGAGAGAGGTGCAGCAGGAGGAAGGGGGATGGGGGAGAGAGGTCCCACAGGAGGAAGGGGGATGGGGGAGAGAGTTCCCGCAGGAGGAAGGGGGATGGGCAAGAGAGCTCCCACAGGAGGAATGGGGATGGGGGAGAGAGGTGCCGCTGGAGGAATGGGGATGGGGGAGAGAGGTGCAGCAGGAGGAATGGGGCTGGGGGAGAGAGGTCCCACAGGAGGAAGGGGGATGGGGGAGAGAGTTCCCGCAGGAGGAAGGGGGATGGGCGAGAGAGCTCCCACAGGAGGAATGGGGATGGGGGAGAGAGGTGCCGCAGGAGGAAGGGGGATGGGGGCGAGTGCTCCCGCAGGAGGAAGGGGGATGAGGGTGAGATATCCCACAGGAGGAAGGGGGATGGGGGTGAGAGATCCCACAGGAGGAAGGTGGATGGGGGTGAGAGATCCCACAGGAGGAAGGGGGATGGGAGTGAGAGATCCCACAGGAGGAAGGGGGATGGGGGAGAGAGGTGCCGCAGGAGGAAGGGGGATGGGGGTGAGAGATCCCACAGGAGGAAGGGGGATGGGGGAGAGATGTGCCGCAGGAGGAAGGGGGATGGGGGCGAGTGCTCTCGCAGAAGGAAGGGGGATGGGGGCGAGTGCTCCCGCAGGAGAAAGGGGGATGGGGAATAGAGATCCCGCAGGAGGAATGGGGATGGGGGAGAGATGTGCCGCAGGAGGAAGGGGGATGGGTGCGAGTGCTCCCGCAGGAGGAAGGGGGATGAGGGTGAGATATCCCACAGGAGGAAGGGGGATGGGGGTGAGAGATCCCACAGGAGGAAGGTGGATGGGGGTGAGAGATCCCACAGGAGGAAGGGGGATGGGAGTGAGAGATCCCACAGGAGGAAGGGGGATGGGGGAGAGAGGTGCCGCAGGAGGAAGGGGGATGGGGGTGAGAGATCCCACAGGAGGAAGGGGGATGGGGGAGAGATGTGCCGCAGGAGGAAGGGGGATGGGGGCGAGTGCTCTCGCAGAAGGAAGGGGGATGGGGGCGAGTGCTCCCGCAGGAGAAAGGGGGATGGGGGATAGAGATCCGCAGGAGGAATGGGGATGGGGGAGAGATGTGCCGCAGGAGGAAGGGGGGATGGGGAAGAGAGATCCCACAGGAAAAGGGGGATGGGGGAGAGAGATCCCACAGGAGGAAGGGGGATGGGGGTGAGAGATCCCACAGGAGGAAGGGTGATGGGGGAGAGAGATCCCGCAGGAGGAAGGGGGATGGGGGCGAGTGCTCCCGCAGGAGGAAGGGGGATGGGGGGAGAGAGATCCCGCAGGAGGAAGGGGGATGGGGAGAGAGATACCACAGGAGGAAGGGGGATGGAGGAGAGAGATCCCACAGGCAGAAGGGGGATGGGGGAGAGAGATCCACAGGAGGAAAGGGGATGGGGGGAGAGAGATGCCGCTGGAGGAATGGGGATGGGGGAGAGAGGTGCAGCAGGAGGAAGGGGGGGCTGGGGGAGAGAGGTCCCACAGGAGGAAGGGGGATGGGGGAGAGAGTTCCCGCAGGAGGAAGGGGGATGGGCAAGAGAGCTCCCACAGGAGGAATGGGGGATGGGGGAGAGAGGTGCCGCAGGAGGAAGGGGGATGGGGGCGAGTGCTCCCGCAGGAGGAAGGGGGATGAGGGTGAGAGATCCCACAGGAGGAAGGGGGATGGGGGTGAGAGATCCCACAGGAGGAAGGTGGATGGGGGGTGAGAGATCCCACAGGAGGAAGGGGGATGGGAGTGAGAGATCCCACAGGAGGAAGGGGGATGGGGGAGGAGAGGTGCCGCAGGAGGAAGGGGGATGGGGGTGAGAGATCCCACAGGAGGAAGGGGGATGGGGGAGAGATGTGCCGCAGGACGAAGGGGGGATGGGGGCGAGTGCTCTCGCAGAAGGAAGGGGGATGGGGGCGAGTGCTCCCGCAGGAGAAAGGGGGATGGGGGATAGAGATCCCGCAGGAGGAATGGGGATGGGGGGGGAGAGATGTGCCGCAGGAGGAAGGGGGATGGGGAAGAGAGATCCCACAGGAAAAGGGGGATGGGGGAGAGAGATCCCACAGGAGGAAGGGGGATGGGGGTGAGAGATCCCACAGGAGGAAGGGTGATGGGGGAGAGAGATCCCGCAGGAGGAAGGGGGATGGGGGCGAGTGCTCCCGCAGGAGGAAGGGGGATGGGGGAGAGAGATCCCGCAGGAGGAAGGGAGATGGGGGAGAGAGGTGCCGCAGGAGGAAGGGGATGGGGAGAGGTGATGCAGGAGGAAGGGGGATGGGGGGAGAGAGATCCCACAGGAGGAAGGGGGATGGGTGAGAGAGATCCCACAGGAGGAAGGTGGATGGTGGAGAGAGATCCCCGAGGAGGAAGGGGGATGGGGGAGAGGGATCCCACAGGAGGAAGTGGGATGGGGGAGAGAGATCCTACCGAAGGAAAGGGACGGGGAGAGAGATCCCACAGGAGTTAGCGGGACTTGGGAGAGATATCCCACAGTTGGATGTGGGTCAGGGGATGGTAGATCCCACAGGAGGAAGGGGGACGGGGGCAGAGGGATCCCACAGGAGGAAGGGGGACGGAGAAGAGGGATCCCTCAGGAGAATGGGGGACGGGGAAGAGAGATCCCTCAGGAGGATGGGGGATGGGGAAGAAATTTTGCTCAGGAGGAATGTGGATGGGGTAGAGAGATCCCACAGAAGAAAGGGGGATGGGGATGTGAGATCCCACAGGAGGAAGGGGGACGGGGATGAGAGATCCCACAGGAGGAAGGGGGATGGGGAAGAGGGATCGCACTGGAGGAAGGGTGACTGGGGAGAGGGATCCAACAGGAAGAAGGGGGATGGGGGGGATATATCCCACAGGAGGAAGGGTGAAGGGGGAGACACATCCCACAGGAGGAAGGGGGATGGGAGAGAGAGATCCCACAGGAGGAAGGGGGATGGGGGAGAGAGATCACACAGGTGGAAGGGGGATGTGGGAGATAGATCACACAGGTGGAAATGGGATGGGGGAGAGAGATACCACAGGAGGAAGGGGGATGGGGGAGAGAGATCCCACAGGAGGAAGGGGGACGGGAAAGAGTGAGCCCAGAAGAGGATGGGGACGAGGGAATGGAGCTCGCACAAGAGGATGGGGGACGTGGAAGAGAGAGCCCACAGGTGAAAGGGGGATGGGGCAGAGAATTACCACAGGAGGAAGGGGATGTGAAAGAGTGCTCCCACAGGAGGAAGGGGGACGGGGATGAGAGATCCAACAGCAGGAAGTGGGAGTAGGGACAGAGAGCCCAGAGGATGAATGGGGAATGGGAAAGTGAGATCCACAGGAGGAAGGTGGACGGGGGAGAGAGATCCCACAGAAGTAAGGGGGATTGGGTAGAGAGATCCAACAGGAGGAAGGTGGATGGGGGTAGAGAGATCCAACAGGAGGAAGGTGGATGGGGTAGAGAGATCCCACAGAAGGAAGGGGGATGGGGATGAGAGATCCCACAGGAGGAAGGGGGACGGGGATGAGAGATCCAACAGCAAGAGGTGGGAGTGGGGACAGAGCCCAGAGGATGAATGGGGGATGGGAAAGTGAGATCCCACAGGAGGAAGGGGGACGGGGCAGAGAGATCCCACAGGAGGAAGGGGGACGGGGAAGAGGGATCGCACTGGAGGAAGGGTGACTGGGGAGAGGGATCCAACAGGAAGAAGGGGGATGGGGGAGAGAGGTCCCACCGGAGGATGGGGGACGGGGGAGAGAGATCCCACAGAAGTAAGGGGGATTGGGTAGAGAGATCCAACAGGAGGAAGGTGGATGGGGTAGAGAGATCCAACAGGAGGAAGGTGGATAGGGTAGAGAGATCCCACAGAAGGAAAGGGGATGGGGATGAGAGATCCCACAGGAGGAAGGGGGACGGGGATGAGAGATCCAACAGCAAGAGGTGGGAGTGGGGACAGAGCCCAGAGGATGAATGGGGGATGGGAAAGTGAGATCCCACAGGAGGAAGGGGGACGGGGAAGAGAGATCCCACAGGAGGAAGGGGGACGGGGAAGAGGGATCGCACTGGAGGAAGGGTGACTGGGGAGAGGGATCCAACAGGAAGAAGGGGGATGGGGGAGAGAGGTCCCACCGGAGGAAAGGGATGGAGGAGAGAGATCCCTCATGAGGAAGTGGGATGGGGAAGAGAGATCCCTCAGGTGGATGGGGGAAGGGGAAGAGAGATCGCTCTGGAGGAAAGGTGATGGGGAAGAGAGATGCCACAAGAGGAAGGGGGATGGGGATGAGAGATCCCACAGGAGGAAGGGGTGGGGGTGGGAGATCCAACAGGAAGAAGGGGATGGGGAAGGGTGATCCCACAGGATGAAGGGGGATAAGGGAGGGAGATCCCACAGGAGGAAAGTGGATAGGCGAGAGAGATCACACGAGAGGAAGGTGGACTGGGAAGAGAGATCACACAGGAGGAAGGTGGATGGTGGAGAGAGATCCCCGAGGAGGAAGGGGGATGGGGGAGAGAGATCCTACCGAAGGAAAGTGATGGGGAGAGAGATCCCACAGGAGATAGCGGGACTTGGGAGAGATATCCCACAGTTGGATGTGGGTCAGGGGATGGTAGATCCCACAGGAGGAAGGGGGACGGGGCAGAGGGATCCCACAGGAGGAAGGGGACGGAGAAGAGGGATCCCTCAGGAGAATGGGGGACGGGGAAGAGTGATCCCTCAGGAGGATGGGGGATGGGGAAGAAATATTCCTCAGGAGGAAGGTGGATGGGGTAGAGAGATCCCACAGAAGGAAGGGGGATGGGGATGAGAGATCCCACAGGAGGAAGGGGGACGGGGATGAGAGATCCCACAGGAGGAAGTGGGACGGGGAAGAGGGATCGCACTGGAGGAAGGGTGACTGGGGAGAGGAATCCAACAGGAAGAAGGGGGATGGGGAGAGAGATTCCACAGGAGGAATGGGGACGGGGGAGAGAGATCCCACAGGAGGAAGGGGGATGGTGGAGAGAGGTCCCACCGGAGGAAAGGGATGGAGGAGAGAGATCCCTCATGAGGAAGGGGGATGGGGAAGAGAGATCCCTCTGGAGGAAGGGGGATGGGGAAGAGAGATGCCACAAGAGGAAGGGGGATGGGGATGAGAGATCCCACAGGAGGAAGGGGTGGGGGTGGGAGATCCAACAGGAAGAAGGGGATGGGGAAGGGTGATCCCACAGGATGAAGGGGGATAGGGGAGAGAGATCACACAAGAGGAAGGTGGATTGGGAAGAGAGATCACACAGGAGGAAGGTGGATGGTGGAGAGAGATCCCCGATGAGAAAGGGGGATGGGGGAGAGGGATCCCACAGGAGGAAGTGGGATGGGGGAGAGAGATCCTACCGAAGGAAAGGGATGTGGAAAGAGATCCTACAGGAGTTAGGGGGACTTGGGAGAGATATCCCACAGTTGGATGTGGGACAGGGGATGGTAGATCCCACAGGAGGAAGGGGGACGGTGCAGAGGGATCCCACAGGAGGAAGGGGACGGAGAAGAGGGATCCCTCAGGAGGATGGGGGACGGGGCAGAGGGATTCCACAGGAGGAAGGGGGACGGAGAAGAGGGATCCCTCAGGAGGATGGGGGACGGGGAAGAGAGATCCCTCAGGAGGATGGGGGATGGGGAAGAAATATTCCTCAGGAGGAAGGGGTATGGGCTAGACAGATCACACAGTAGGAGGCGATCGTGTTGAGGGATCCCACAGGAAGTAGGGGATGGTGAGGAAGATCCCACAGAAAGAAGGTGGATGGGGGAGAGCGATCGCACCGGAGGAAGGGGGTTGGGGGAGAGAGATCGCACCGGAGGAAAGGGGGATGGGGGAGAGCGATCACACCGGAGGAAGGGGGTTTGGGTCAGAGATCCCACAGGAAGAAGGGATGGGGAATAGCGGTCCCACTGGAGGAAGGGTGATGGGGTAGAGATATACCACAGGAGGATGGGGCATGGGAAGAGAGATCCCACAATAGGTAGGGGAATGGGGAGAGAGAGATCCCACAGGTGGAACGGGGATCTAGAAGAGGGATCACATAGCAAGTAGGGAAGGGGGAGAGAGATCCCACAGGAGGAAGGGGGATGGGGGCGAGCTATCCGAAAGGAGGAAGGGGGGTGGAAGAGAGAGATCCCACATGAGGAAGGGGGATGGGGTAGAGAGTTCCCACAGGAGGAAGGGGGATGGGGAAGAGGGTTCCCACAGGAGGAAGTGGGATGGGGGAGAGAGATCCTACCGGAGGAAAGGGATGGGGGAGTTAGATCCCACAGGAGTTAGGGGGACGGGGCAGAAGGATCCCACAGGAGGAAGAGGGTCGGGGAAGAGGGATCCCACAGGAGGAAGCGGGACGGGAAGAGGGATCCCACAGCAGGAAGGGGACGGGGCAGAGAGATCCAACAGGAGGAAGGGGGACGGGGGGGATATATCCCACAGGAGGAAGGGTGAAGGGGGAGACACATCCCACAGGAGGAATGGAGGAGAGAGATCCCTCATGAGGAAGGGGGAAGGGAGAGAGAGATCCCACAGGAGGAAGGGGGATGGGGGAGAGAGATCACACAGGTGGAAGGGGGATGTGGGAGATAGATCACACAGGTGGAAATGGGATGGGGAGAGAGATACCACAGGAGGAAGGGGGATGGGGGAGAGAGATCCCACAGGAGGAAGGGGGACGGGAAAGAGTGAGCCCAGAAGAGGATGGGGACGAGGGAATGGAGCTCGCACAAGAGGATGGGGGACGTGGAAGAGAGAGCCCACAGGTGAAAGGGGGATGGGGCAGAGAATTACCACAGGAGGAAGGGGGATGTGAAAGAGTGCTCCCACAGGAGGAAGGGGGACGGGGATGAGAGATCCAACAGCAGGAAGTGGGAGTAGGGACAGAGAGCCCAGAGGATGAATGGGGAATGGGAAAGTGAGATCCCACAGGAGGAAGGGGGACGGGGAAGAGAGATCCCACAGGAGGAAGGGGGACGGGGAAGAGGGATCCCACAGAAGTAAGGGGGATTGGGTAGAGAGATCCAACAGGAGGAAGGTGGATGGGGTAGAGAGATCCAACAGGAGGAAGGTGGATGGGGTAGAGAGATCCCACAGAAGGAAGGGGGATGGGGATGAGAGATCCCACAGGAGGAAGGGGGACGGGGATGAGAGATCCAACAGCAAGAGGTGGGAGTGGGGACAGAGAGCCCAGAGGATGAATGGGGGATGGAAAGTGAGATCCCACAGGAGGAAGGGGGACGGGGCAGAGAGATCCCACAGGAGGAAGGGGGACGGGGAAGAGGGAACGCACTGGGGGAAGGGTGACTGGGGAGAGGGATCCCACAGGAGGAAGTGGGATGGGGGAGAGAGATCCTACCGAAGGAAAGGGATGGGGAGAGAGATCCCACAGGAGTTAGCGGGACTTGGGAGAGATATCCCACAGTTGGATGTGGGTCAGGGGATGGTAGATCCCACAGGAGGAAGGGGGACGGGGCAGAGGGATCCCACCAGGAGGAAGTGGGACGGAGAAGAGGGATCCCTCAGGAGAATGGGGGACGGGGAAGAGAGATCCCTCAGGAGGATGGGGGATGGGGAAGAAATATTCCTCAGGAGGAAGGTGGATGGGGTAGAGAGATCCCACAGAAGGAAGGGGGATGGGGATGTGAGATCCCACAGGAGGAAGGGGGACGGGGATGAGAGATCCCACAGGAGGAAGGGGGATGGGGCAGAGGGATCGCACTGGAGGAAGGGTGACTGGGGAGAGGGATCCAACAGGAAGAAGGGGATGGGGGAGAGAGATTCAACAGGAGGAATGGGGACGGGGGAGAGAGATCCCACAGGAGGAAGGGGGATGGTGGCGAGAGGTCCCACCGGAGGAAAGGGATGGAGGAGAGAGATCCCTCATGAGGAAGGGGGATGGGGGAAGAGAGATCCCTCTGGAGGAAGGTGGATGGTGGAGAGAGATCCCCGATGAGAAAGGGGGATGGGGGAGAGGGATCCCACAGGAGGAAGTGGGATGGGGGAGAGAGATCCTACCGAAGGAAAGGGATGGGGAAAGAGATCCTACAGGAGTTACGGGGACTTGGGAGAGATATCCCACAGTTGGATGTGGGACAGGGGATGCTAGATCCCACAGGAGGAAGGGGGACGGTGCAGAGGGATCCCACAGGAGGAAGGGGACGGAGAAGAGGGATCCCTCAGGAGGATGGGGGACGGGGCAGAGGGATCCCACAGAAGTAAGGGGGATTGGGTAGAGAGATCCAACAGGAGGAAGGTGGATGGGGTAGAGAGATCCAACAGGAGGAAGGTGGATGGGGTAGAGAGATCCCACAGAAGGAAGGGGGATGGGGATGAGAGATCCCACAGGAGGAAGGGGGACGGGGATGAGAGATCCAACAGCAAGAGGTGGGAGTGGGGACAGAGAGCCCAGAGGATGAATGGGGGATGGGAAAGTGAGATCCCACAGGAGGAAGGGGGACGGGGCAGAGAGATCCCACAGGAGGAAGGGGGACGGGGAAGAGGGAACGCACTGGGGGAAGGGTGACTGGGGAGAGGGATCCCACAGGAGGAAGTGGGATGGGGGAGAGAGATCCTACCAAAGGAAAGGGATGGGGAGAGAGATCCCACAGGAGTTAGCGGGACTTGGGAGAGATATCCCACAGTTGGATGTGGGTCAGGGGATGGTAGATCCCACAGGAGGAAGGGGGACGGGGCAGAGGGATCCCACAGGAGGAAGTGGGACGGAGAAGAGGGATCCCTCAGGAGAATGGGGGACGGGGAAGAGAGATCCCTCAGGAGGATGGGGGATGGGGAAGAAATATTCCTCAGGAGGAAGGTGGATGGGGTAGAGAGATCCCACAGAAGGAAGGGGGATGGGGATGTGAGATCCCACAGGAGGAAGGGGGACGGGGATGAGAGATCCCACAGGAGGAAGGGGGATGGGGCAGAGGGATCGCACTGGAGGAAGGGTGACTGGGGAGAGGGATCCAACAGGAAGAAGGGGGATGGGGGAGAGAGATTCAACAGGAGGAATGGGGACGGGGGAGAGAGATCCCACAGGAGGAAGGGGGATGGTGGCGAGAGGTCCCACCGGAGGAAAGGGATGGAGGAGAGAGATCCCTCATGAGGAAGGGGGATGGGGAAGAGAGATCCCTCTGGAGGAAGGTGGATGGTGGAGAGAGATCCCCGATGAGAAAGGGGGATGGGGGAGAGGGATCCCACAGGAGGAAGTGGGATGGGGGAGAGAGATCCTACCGAAGGAAAGGGATGGGGAAAGAGATCCTACAGGAGTTACGGGGACTTGGGAGAGATATCCCACAGTTGGATGTGGGACAGGGGATGCTAGATCCCACAGGAGGAAGGGGGACGGTGCAGAGGGATCCCACAGGAGGAAGGGGACGGAGAAGAGGGATCCCTCAGGAGGATGGGGGACGGGGCAGAGGGATCCCACAGGAGGAAGGGGGACGGAGAAGAGGGATCCCTCTGGAGGATGGGGGACGGGGAAGAGAGATACCTCAGGAGGATGGGGGATGGGGAAGAAATATTCCTCAGGAGGAAGGGGGATGGGCTAGACAGATCACACAGTAGGAGGCGATCGGGTTGAGGGATCCCACAGGAAGTAGGGGATGGTGAGGAAGATCCCACAGAAAGAAGGTGGATGGGGGAGAGCGATCGCACCGGAGGATGGGGGTTGGGGGAGAGAGATCCCACCGGAGGAAAGGGGGATGGGGGGAGAGCGATCACACCGGAGGAAGGGGGACGGGAAGAGGGATCCCACAGCAGGAAGGGGACGGGGCAGAGCGATCCAACAGGAGGAAGGGGGACGGGGGGGATATATCCCACAGGAGGAAGGGTGAAGGGCGAGACACATCCCACAGGAGGAAGGGGGATGGGAGAGAGAGATCCCACAGGAGGAAGGGAGATGGGGGAGAGAGATCACACAGGTTGAAATGGGATGGGGGAGAGAGATACCACAGGAGGAATGGGGATGGGGGAGAGAGATCCCACAGCAGGAAGGGGGACGGGAAAGAGTGAGCCCAGAAGAGGATGGGGACGAGGGAATGGAGCTCGCACAAGAGGATGGGGGACGTGGAAGAGAGAGCCCACAGGTGAAAGGGGGATGGGCAGAGAATTACCACAGGAGGAAGGGGGATGTGAAAGAGTGCTCCCACAGGAGGAAGGGGGACGGGGATGAGAGATCCAACAGCAGGAAGTGGGAGTAGGGACAGAGAGCCCATAGGATGAATGGGGAATGGGAAAGTGAGATCCCACAGGAGGAAGGGGGACGGGGCAGAGAGATCCCACAGGAGGAAGGGGGACGGGGAAGAGGGATCGCACTTGACGAAAGGTGACTGGGGAGAGGGATCCAACAGGAATAAGGGCGACGGGGGAGAGACATCCCACAGGAGGATGGGGGACGGGGGAGAGAGATCCCACAGAAGTAAGGGGGATTGGGTAGAGAGATCCAACAGGAGGAAGGTGGATGGTGTAGAGAGATCCAACAGGAGGAAGGTGGATGGGGTAGAGAGATCCCACAGAAGGAAAGGGGATGGGGATGAGAGATCCCACAGGAGGAAGGGGGACGGGGAAGAGGGATCGCACTGGAGGAAGGGTGACTGGGGAGAGGGATCCAACAGGAAGAAGGGGGATGCGGGAGAGAGGTCCCACCGGAGGAAAGGGATGGAGGAGAGAGATCCCTCATGAGGAAGTGGGATGGGAAGAGAGATCCCTCAGGTGGATGGGGGAAGGGGAAGAGAGATCCCTCAGGTGGATGGGGGAAGGGGAAGAGAGATCGCTCTGGAGGAAAGGTGATGGGAAAGAGAGATGCCACAAGAGGAAGGGGGATGGAGATGAGAGATCCCACAGGAGGAAGGGGGACGGGGATGAGAGATCCAACAGCAAGAGGTGGGAGTGGGGACAGAGAGCCCAGAGGATGAATGGGGGATGGGAAAGTGAGATCCCACAGTAGGAAGGGGGACGGGGCAGAGAGATCCCACAGGAGGAAGGGGGACGGGGAAGAGGGATCCCTCAGGTGGATGGGGGAAGGGGAAGAGAGATCGCTCTGGAGGAAAGGTGATGGGGAAGAGAGATGCCACAAGAGGAAGGGGGATGGGGATGAGAGATCCCACAGGAGGAAGGGGTGGGGGTGGGAGATCCAACAGGAAGAAGGGGATGGGGAAGTGTGATCCCACAGGATGAAGGGGGATAAGGGAGGGAGATCCCACAGGAGGAAAGTGGATAGGGGTGAGAGATCACACGAGAGGAAGGTGGACTGGGAAGAGAGATCACACAGGAGGAAGGTGGATGGTGGAGAGAGATCCCCGAGGAGGAAGGGGGATGGGGGAGAGAGATCCTACCGAAGGAAAGGGATGGGGAGAGAGATCCCACAGGAGTTAGCGGGACTTGGGAGAGATATCCCACAGTTGGATGTGGGTCAGGGGATGGTAGATCCCACAGGAGGAAGGGGGACGGGGCAGAGGGATCCCACAGGAGTAAGGGGACGGAGAAGAGGGATCCCTCAGGAGAATGGGGGACGGGGAAGAGAGATCCCTCAGGAGGATGGGGGATGGGGAAGAAATATTCCTCAGGAGGAAGGTGGATGGGGTAGAGAGATCCCACAGAAGGAAGGGGGATGGGGATGAGAGATCCCACAGGAGGAAGGGGGACGGGGATGAGAGATCCCACAGGAGGAAGTGGGACGGGGAAGAGGGATCGCACTGGAGGAAGGGTGACTGGGGAGAGGAATCCAACAGGAAGAAGGGGGATGGGGGAGAGAGATTCCACAGGAGGAATGGGGACGGGGGAGAGAGATCCCACAGGAGGAAGGGGGATGGTGGAGAGAGGTCCCACCGGAGGAAAGGGATGGAGGAGAGAGATCCCTCATGAGGAAGGGGGATGGGGAAGAGAGATCCCTCTGGAGGAAGGGGGATGGGGAAGAGAGATGCCACAAGAGGAAGGGGGATGGGGATGAGAGATCCCACAGGAGGAAGGGGTGGGGGTGGGAGATCCAACAGGAAGAAGGGGATGGGGGAAGGGTGATCCCACAGGATGAAGGGGGATAGGGGAGCGAGATCACACAAGAGGAAGGTGGATTGGGAAGAGAGATCACACAGGAGGAAGGTGGATGGTGGAGAGAGATCCCCGATGAGAAAGGGGGATGGGGGAGAGGGATCCCACAGGAGGAAGTGGGATGGGGGAGAGAGATCCTACTTAAGGAAAGGGATGGGGAAAGAGATCCTACAGGAGTTAGGGGGACTTGGGAGAGATATCCCACAGTTGGATGTGGGACAGGGGATGGTAGATCTCACAAGAGGAAGGGGGACGGTGCAGAGGGATCCCACAGGAGGAAGGGGACGGAGAAGAGGGATCCCTCAGGAGGATGGGGGACGGGGCAGAGGGATCCCACAGGAGGAAGGGGGACGGAGAAGAGGGATCCCTCTGGAGGATGGGGGACGGGGAAGAGAGATCCAACAGCAAGAGGTGGGAGTGGGGACAGAGAGCCCAGAGGATGAATGGGGGATGGAAAGTGAGATCCCACAGGAGGAAGGGGGACGGGGCAGAGAGATCCCTCAGGAGGAAGGGGGACGGGGAAAAGGGATCCCTCAGGTGGATGGGGGAAGGGGAAGAGAGATCGCTCTGGAGGAAAGGTGATGGGGAAGAGAGATGCCACAAGAGGAAGGGGGATGGGGATGAGAGATCCCACAGGAGGAAGGGGTGGGGGGTGGGAGATCCAACAGGAAGAAGGGGATGGGGAAGGGTGATCCCACAGGATGAAGGGGGATAAGGGAGGGAGATCCCACAGGAGGAAAGTGGATAGGGGTGAGAGATCACACGAGAGGAAGGTGGACTGGGAAGAGAGATCACACAGGAGGAAGGTGGATGGTGGAGAGAGATCCCCGAGGAGGAAGGGGGATGGGGGAGAGAGATCCTACCGAAGGAAAGGGATGGGGAGAGAGATCCCACAGGAGTTAGCGGGACTTGGGAGAGATATCCCACAGTTGGATGTGGGTCAGGGGATGGTAGATCCCACAGGAGGAAGGGGGACGGGGCAGAGGGATCCCACAGGAGGAAGGGGACGGAGAAGAGGGATCCCTCAGGAGAATGGGGGACGGGGAAGAGAGATCCCTCAGGAGGATGGGGGATGGGGAAGAAATATTCCTCAGGAGGAAGGTGGATGGGGTAGAGAGATCCCACAGAAGGAAGGGGGATGGGGATGAGAGATCCACAGGAGGAAGGGGGACGGGGATGAGAGATCCCACAGGAGGAAGTGGGACGGGGAAGAGGGATCGCACTGGAGGAAGGGTGACTGGGGAGAGGAATCCAACAGGAAGAAGGGGGATGGGGGAGAGAGATTCCACAGGAGGAATGGGGACGGGGGAGAGAGATCCCACAGGTGGAAGGGGGATGTGGGAGATAGATCACACAGGTGGAAATGGGATGGGGGAGAGAGATACCACAGGAGGAAGGGGGATGGGGGAGAGAGATCCCACAGGAGGAAGGGGGACAGGAAAGTGTGAGCCCAGAAGAGGATGGGGACGAGGGAATGGAGCTCGCACAAGAGGATGGGGGACGTGGAAGAGAGAGCCCACAGGTGAAAGGGGGATGGGACAGAGAATTACACAGGAGGAAGGGGGATGTGAAAGAGTGCTCCCACAGGAGGAAGGGGGACGGGGATGAGAGATCCAACAGCAGGAAGTGGGAGTAGGGACAGAGAGCCCAGAGGATGAATGGAGAATGGGAATGTGAGATCCCACAGGAGGAAGGGGGACGGGGAAGAGAGATCCCACAGGAGGAAGGGGGACTGGGAAGAGGGATCCCACAGAAGTAAGGGGGATTGGGTAGAGAGATCCAACAGGAGGAAGGTGGATGGGGTAGAGAGATCCAACAGGAGGAAGGTGGATGGGGGTAGAGAGATCCCACAGAAGGAAGGGGGGATGGGGATGAGAGATCCCACAGGAGGAAGGGGGACGGGGATGAGAGATCCAACAGCAAGAGGTGGGAGTGGGGACAGAGAGCCCAGAGGATGAATGGGGGATGGGAAAGTGAGATCCCACAGGAGGAAGGGGGACGGGGCAGAGAGATCCCACAGGAGGAAGGGGGACGGGGAAGAGGGATCGCACTGGAGGAAGGGTGACTGGGGAGAGGGATCAACAGGAAGAAGGGGGATGGGGGAGAGAGGTCCCATCGGAGGAAAGGGATGGAGGAGAGAGATCCCTCATGAGGAAGTGGGATGGGGAAGAGAGATCCCTCAGGTGGATGGGGGAAGGGGAAGAGAGATCGCTCTGGAGGAAGGGTGATGGGGAAGAGAGATGCCACAAGAGGAAGGGGATGGGGATGAGAGATCCCACAGGAGGAAGGGCTGGGGGTGGGAGATCCAACAGGAAGAAGGGGATGGGGAAGGGTGATCCCACAGGATGAAGGGGATAAGGGAGGGAGATCCCACAGGAGGAAAGTGGATAGGGGAGAGAGATCACACGAGAGGAAGGTGGATTGGGAAGAGAGATCACACAGGAGGAAGGTGGATGGTGGAGAGAGATCCCCGAGGAGGAAGGGGGATGGGGGAGAGGGATCCCACAGGAGGAAGTGGGATGGGGGAGAGAGATCCTACCGAAGGAAAGGGATTGGAGAGAGATCCCACAGGAGTTAGAGGGACTTGGGAGAGATATTCCACAGTTGGATGTGGGTCAGGGGATGGTAGATCCCACAGGAGGAAGGGGGACGGGGCAGAGGGATCCCACAGGAGGAAGGGGGACGGAGAAGAGGGATCCCTCAGGAGGATGGGGGACGGGGAAGAGAGATCCCTCAGGAGGATGGGGGATGGGGAAGAAATATTCCTCAGGAGGAAGGTGGATGGGGTGGAGAGATCCCACAGAAGGAAGGGGGATGGGGATGAGAGATCCCACAGGAGGAAGGGGACGGGGATGAGAGATCCCACAGGAGGCAGGGGGACGGGGAATAGGGATCCAACAGGAAGAAGGGGGATGGGTGAGAGAGATTCCACAGGAGGAATGGGGACGGGGGAGAGAGATCCCACAGGAGGAAGGGGGATGGTGGAGAGAGGTCCCACCGGAGGAAAGGGATGGAGGAGAGAGATCCCTCATGAGGAAGGGGGATGGGGAAGAGAGATCCGTCTGGAGGAAGGGGGATGGGGAAGAGAGATGCCACAAGAGGAAGGGGGATGGGGATGAGAGATCCCACAGGAGGAAGGGGTGGGGGGGGGGGAGATCCAACAGGAAGAAGGGGATGGGGAAGGGTGATCCCACAGGATGAAGGGGGATAGGGGGAAGAGATCACACAAGAGGAAGGTGGATTGGGAAGAGAGATCACACAGGAGGAAGGTGGATGGTAGAGAGAGATCCCCGAGGAGAAAGGGGGATGGGGAAGATGGTTCCCACAGGAGGAAGTGGGATGGGGGAGAGAGATCCTACCGGAGGAAAGGGATGGGGGAGTTAGATCCCACAGGAGTTAGGGGGACGGGGCAGAAGGATCCCACAGGAGGAAGAGGGTCGGGGAAGAGGGATCCCACAGGAGGAAGCGGGACGGGAAGAGGGATCCCACAGCAGGAAGGGGACGGGGCAGAGAGATCCAACAGGAGGAAGGGGGACGGGGGGGATATATCCCACAGGAGGAAGGGGGATGTGGGTGAGAGTTCCCACAGGAAGAAGGGGGATGGGGGAGAGAGATCCCACAGGAGGAAGGGGGACTGGGGGAGAGATATCCCACAGGAGGAAGGGGGATGGGGGAGAGAGATCACACAGGAGGAAGGTGGTTGGTGGAGAGAGATCCCCGAGGAGAAAGGGGGATGGGGGAGAGGGATCCCACGGGAGGAAGTGGGATGGGGGAGAGAGATCCTACCGAAGGAAAGGGATGGGGGAGTTAGATCCCACAGGAGTTTGGGGGACTTGGGTGAGATATCCCACAGTTGGATGTGGGACAGGGGATGGTAGATCCCACAGGAGGAAGGGGGACGGTGCAGAGGGATCCCACAGGAGGAAGGGGACGGAGAAGAGGGATCCCTCAGGAGGATGTGGGACGGGTCAGAGGGATCCCACAGGAGGAAGGGGGACGGAGAAGAGGGATCCCTCAGGAGGATGGGGAACGGGGAAGAGAGATCCCTCAGGAGGATGGGGGATGGGGAAGAAATATTCCTCAGGAGGAAGGGGGATGGGCTAGACAGATCACACATTAGGAGACGATCGGGTTGAGGGATCCCACAGGAAGTAGGGGATGGTGAGGAAGATCCCACAGAAAGAAGGTGGATGGGGGAGAGCGATCGCACCGGAGGAAGGGGGTTGGGGGAGAGAGATCCCACCGGAGGAAAGGGGGATGGGGGAGAGCGATCACACCGGAGGAAGGGGGGTTTGGGTCAGAGATCCCACAGGAAGAAGGGATGGGGAATAGCGGTCCCACTGGAGGAAGGGTGATGGGGGAGAGATATTCCACAGGAGGATGGGGGATGGGGAAGAGAGATCCCACAATAGGTAGGGGAATGGTGGAGAGAGATCCACAGGTGGAACGGGGATCTAGAAGAGGGATCACATAGCAAGTAGGGAAGGGGGAGAGAGATCCCACAGGAGGAAGGGGGATGGTGGAGAGAGGTCCCACCGGAGGAAAGGGATGGAGGAGAGAGATCCCTCATGAGGAAGGGGGATGGGGAAGAGAGATCCGTCTGGAGGAAGGGGGATGGGGAAGAGAGATGCCACAAGAGGAAGGGGGATGGGGATGAGAGATCCCACAGGAGGAGGGGTGGGGGGGGGGGAGATCCAACAGGAAGAAGGGGATGGGGAAGGGTGATCCCACAGGATGAAGGGGGATAGGGGGAAGAGATCACACAAGAGGAAGGTGGATTGGGAAGAGAGATCACACAGGAGGAAGGTGGATGGTAGAGAGAGATCCCGAGGAGAAAGGGGGATGGGGAAGATGGTTCCCACAGGAGGAAGTGGGATGGGGGAGAGAGATCCTACCGGAGGAAAGGGATGGGGGAGTTAGATCCACAGGAGTTAGGGGGACGGGGCAGAAGGATCCCACAGGAGGAAGAGGGTCGGGGAAGAGGGATCCCACAGGAGGAAGCGGGACGGGAAGAGGGATCCCACAGCAGGAAGGGGACGGGGCAGAGAGATCCAACAGGAGGAAGGGGGACGGGGGGGATATATCCCACAGGAGGAAGGGTGAAGGGGGAGACACATCCCACAGGAGGAAGGGGGATGTGGGTGAGAGTTCCCACAGGAAGAAGGGGGATGGGGGGAGAGAGATCCCACAGGAGGAAGGGGGATGGGGGAGAGATATCCCACAGGAGGAAGGGGGATGGGGGAGAGAGATCACACAGGAGGAAGGTGGTTGGTGGAGAGAGATCCCCGAGGAGAAAGGGGGATGGGGGAGAGGGATCCCACGGGAGGAAGTGGGATGGGGGAGAGAGATCCTACCGAAGGAAAGGGATGGGGAGTTAGATCCCACAGGAGTTTGGGGGACTTGGGTGAGATATCCCACAGTTGGATGTGGGACAGGGGATGGTAGATCCCACAGGAGGAAGGGGGACGGTGCAGAGGGATCCCACAGGAGGAAGGGGACGGAGAAGAGGGATCCCTCAGGAGGATGTGGGACGGGTCAGAGGGATCCCACAGGAGGAAGGGGGACGGAGAAGAGGGATCCCTCAGGAGGATGGGGAACGGGGAAGAGAGATCCCTCAGGAGGATGGGGGATGGGAAGAAATATTCCTCAGGAGGAAGGGGGATGGGCTAGACAGATCACACATTAGGAGACGATCGGGTTGAGGGATCCCACAGGAAGTAGGGGATGGTGAGGAAGATCCCACAGAAAGAAGGTGGATGGGGGAGAGCGATCGCACCGGAGGAAGGGGGTTGGGGGAGAGAGATCCCACCGGAGGAAAGGGGGATGGGGGAGAGCGATCACACCGGAGGAAGGGGGTTTGGGTCAGAGATCCCACAGGAAGAAGGGATGGGGAATAGCGGTCCCACTGGAGGAAGGGTGATGGGGGAGAGATATTCCACAGGAGGATGGGGGATGGGGAAGAGAGATCCCACAATAGGTAGGGGAATGGTGGAGAGAGATCCCACAGGTGGAACGGGGATCTAGAAGAGGGATCACATAGCAAGTAGGGAAGGGGGAGAGAGATCCCACAGGAGGAAGGGGGATGGGGGCGAGCTATCCGAAAGGAGGAAGGGGGGTGGAAGAGAGAGATCCCACATGAGGAAGGGGGATGGGGTAGAGAGATCCCACAGGAGGAAGGGGGATGGGGAAGAGGGTTCCCACAGGAGGAAGTGGGATGGGGGAGAGAGATCCTACCGGAGGAAAGGGATGGGGGAGTTAGATCCCACAGGAGTTAGGGGGACGGGGCAGAAGGATCCCACAGGAGGAAGAGGGTCGGGGAAGAGGGATCCCACAGGAGGAAGCGGGACGGGAAGAGGGATCCCACAGCAGGAAGGGGACGGGGCAGAGAGATCCAACAGGAGGAAGGGGGACGGCGGGGATATATCCCACAGGAGGAAGGGTGAAGGGGGAGACACATCCCACAGGAGGAAGGGGGATGGGAGAGAGAGATCCCACAGGAGGAAATGGGATGGGGGAGAGAGATACCACAGGAGGAAGGGGGATGGGGGGAGAGGGATCGCACTGGACGAAAGGTGACTGGGGAGAGGGATCCAACAGGAATAAGGGGGACGGGGGAGAGACATCCCACAGGAGGAAGGGGTACGGGGGAGAGAGATCCCACAGGAGGATGGGGGACGGGGCAGAGAGATCCCACAGGAGGAAGCGGGATGAGGGAGAGAGATCCCACAGGAGGAAGGGGGATGTGGGAGAGAGATCCCACAGGAGGAAGGGGGATTGGGGAGAGAGATCCCACCGGAGGAAAGTGATGGGGGAGAGAGATCCCTCATGAGGAAGGGGGATGGTGATGAGAGATCCCACAGGAGGAAGGGATGGTGGAGGGAGATCCCACAGGAGGAAGGGGTATAAGGGAGGGAGATTCCACAAGAGGATGGTGGATAGGGGAGAGAGATCACACAGGAGGAAAGTGGATTCGGAAGAGAGAACACACAGGAGGAAGGGGAATGGGGAAGGGGCATCTCACATGTGGAATGGGGCTGGGGATGTGAGAGCCTACAGGAGGAAATCGGACGCAAGAGCGATCCCGAAGTAGGAAGGTGGATGGGGATGAAATCCCACAGGTGGACGCAGAAATGGGAACAAAGTTCCCGCAAGAGGATTCGTGATGGGGAAAATGGATCCCACAGAAGGTAAGGGGATGGGGTAGAGAAACCCCCCAGGGAGTGGGGGCGATGGGAATAGAGGCCCTACAAGGTGGCTGGCTAGAGAGATCCCACAGATGGAAGGGGGATGGGGTACAGAGATCCAACAGGAGGAAGGTGGATGGGGAAGAGAGATCCAACAGGAGGAAGGGGGATGGGTAGAGAGATCCCACAGAAGGAAGGGGGATGGGGAATAGAAATCCAACAGGAGGAAGGGGTATGCTGAGGAGAGATCCAACAGCAGGAAGGGGGAGTGGGAACAGAGAGCCCAGAGGATGAATGGGGGATGGGAACGAGAGATCCCACAGGAGGAAGTGGTATGCTGAGGAGAGATCCAACAGCAGGAAGGGGGAGTTGGGACAGAGAGCCCAGAGGATGAATGGGGGATGGGAAAGTGAGATCCCACAGGAGGAAGGGGGACGGGGCATAGAGATCCCACAGGAGGAAGGGGGACGTGGAAGTGGGATCGCACTGGAGGAAGGGTGACTGGGGAGAGGGATCCAACAGGAGGAAGGGGGACGGGGGAGAGAGATCCCACAGGAGGAAGGTGACGTGGGAGAGAGATTCCACAGGAGGAAGGGGGATGGGGGAGAGAGATCCCACAGGAGGAACGTGGATGGGGGAGAGAGATCCCACCGCAGGAAAGGGATTGGGGAGAGAGATCCCTCATGAGGAAGGGGGATGGGGAAGAGAGATCCCTCAGGAGGAAGGGGGATGGGGAAGAGAGATGCCACAAGAGGAAGGGGGATGGAGATGAGAGATCCCACAGGAGGAAGGGGTGGGGGAGGGAGATCCAACAGGAAGAAGGGGATGTGGGAGGTTGATCCCACAGGAGGAAGGGGGATGGGGGAGAGAGATCCAACAGGAAAAAGGGGATGTGGGAGGGTGATCCCACAGGAGGAAGGGGGATGGGGGAGAGAGATACCACAGCAGGAAGGGGAATGGGGAAGAGTGATCCGACAGGAGGAAGGGGGATGGGGGAGAGATATCCCACAGGAGGAAGGTGGATGGGGGAGAGAGATCCCACAGGAGGAAAGGTGATGGGGCAGAGAGATCCCACAGGAGGAAAGGGATGGGCAGAGCTATCCCCCAAGAGGAAGAGGGATAGGGGAGAGAGATCCCACATGAGGAAGGGGGATGGGGTGGAGGTATCCCACAGGAGGACGGGTGAAACGGAAGAGAGATCCCACCGGAGTAAAGGGATGGGGAAGAGAGAGCCCACACGAGGAATGAGGATGGGGAAGAGAGAGCCCACAGGAGGTAGGGGGATGGGGGAGAGTTATCCCACAGGAGGAAGAGGGATGGGGAAGAGAGATCCCACAGGAGTAAGGGGGAAGTGGTAGAGAGATCCTACAGGATGTGGGTTGTTGGGAACAGAGAACCCACAGGAGGAATGGGTGTGGGGAAGTGGCATCTCACACGTGGAATGTGGCTGGGGATGTGAGAGCCCACAGGAGGAAATCGGATGCACGAGCTTTCCCGAAGTAGGAAGGTGGATGGTGAAGAAATCCCACAGGTGGACGCAGAAATGGGAACAATGATGCCGCAGGAGTATTTGGGATGGGGAAAATGGATCCCACAGATGGAAGGGGATGGGGTAGAGAGACCCCACAGATGGAAGGGGGATGGGGAAGAGAGATCCAACAGGAGGATGGTGGATGGGGAAGAGAGATCCAACAGGAGGAACGGGGATGGGGTAGAGAGATCCCACAGAAGGAAGGGGTATGGGGAAGAGAGATCCCACAGCAGGAAGGGGGAGTGGGAACAGAGAGCCCAGAGGATGAATGGGGGATGGGAAAGTGAGATCCCACAGGAGGAAGGGGTATGCTGAGGAGAGATCCAACAGCAGGAAGGGGGAGTGTGGACAGAGAGCCCAGAGGATGAATGGGGGATGGGAAAGTGAGATCCCACAGGAGGATTGCTACCCGTGCCACGTGCTAGTGAGGCTGGAAATAATGCAGCAAAATACGTGGATGAGGGGATGGTGCATGAGGGAGGGTTCATGTTTTTGGACATTTGGGCTTTCTTCCAGGGGAGTTGGGACCAGTTCGAATTGGACAGTTTGCACCTGAACTGGAGGGGGACTAACATCCTTGCCGGTAGGTTAGCAAGTTCTGCTCCGGGGGTTTTAAACAAGGTTGCAGGGGGAGGGGGCAGAGTGTTAGAGCAGATAGTGATGTGGAGGGGGATAATGGTCATGCGAGGACTGCCTGTATAGATAGATATCAATGGTTTGTACGTGATAGAAATGTTCTCAGGTGCATCTATTTCAATGCAAGGAGTATTGTAGGTAAGGCAGATGGGTTTAGGGCGTGGATTGGCACATGATGATTTCGACATTATTGCTATTAGTAAGACTTGGTTTGCAGGAGGGACAGGACTGGCAGCTTCATGTTCCGAGGTTACGTTGTTTCAGACGTGATAGAGGGGGAGGGATGAAAGGGGGAGGAGTGGCATTACTAGTCAGGGAGAATCTCACAGCTGTGCGTAGACGGGACAGTCCGGAGGGCTCGTCTACAGAGGCTGTATGGGTGGAGCTGAGGAACGGGAAAGGAGTGACCACACGAATAGGTTATTATTATATACGGTCCAATAGTCAGAGAGAATTGGGGGAGCAAATCTGTAGAGAGTTAGCACACCAATGTAAGAAACAGAAAGTTGTAATCGTAGGGGATTTTAACTTCCCACGTATTGACCTGGACTCCCACTCTGTGAAAGGGTATGATGGCGTGGAGTTTGTCAAATGTGTTCAGGAAAGTTTTCTAAATCAATATATTGAGGTACCAACGAGAGAGGGTGCAGTACCTGATCTATTAGGGAATCAGACAGATCAGGTGACAGAAGTATGTGTTAGCGAACATTTTGGGTCCAGTGACCAGAATGTCATTAGTTTCAAGATAATTATGGATAAGGATAGGACTGGTCCACCAGTTAAGGTTCTGAATTGGAGAAGGGCCAATTTTGTGGAAATGAGAGAGGATCTGGGAAGAGTGGATTGGGATAAGTTGTTTTCTGGCAATGATGTATTCAGTAAGTGGAGTTACTGAACTGCGCTTACATCCGGAGTTTGCAGTTCCTGCCAGGATTAAAGGCAAAGTTAACAGTGATAGGGAACCCTGTTTTTCAAGGGATATTGGCGATCTGGTTAAGTAGGTGTTTAGCAGGTACAGGCAACAAGGAACAAATGAGATACTTGAAGAGTATAGAGAATGTAAGGGAATACTAAAGAAGGAAATCAGGAAGGCAAAAAGAAGACATGAGGTTGTGTTGGCAGATAATGTGAAGGTAAACCCGAAGGGTTTCAACAAGTATATTAAGAGTAAAAGGGTAGTAAAGGACAAAATTGGTCCCCTAGAAGATCAGAGTGGTTGTCTATGTGGTCTATGTGTGGAGTATCACGAGATGGGGAAGATTTTCAACGGTTTTTTTGCGCCAGTGTCTACTCAGGAAACTGGCATAGCGGATATGGAATTAAAGGAAACGAACAGTAGTGTCATGGAAGGCGGCCAGTGAGTGAGTGGGCCAGTGAAGGAGTGGAAATTTGAGGCTTTGACTCGAGAGATTCTGGCAGTTTTGTCAGTTGGACTGTGCAAATCAAGACAACCAAGATTTGAATAGCTCAGACTCAGCAGAAAGCAGCTGATTGATCAAGCAGTTTGAAAAGCTCAAACAAATAAATAGAGGGGTAGCTCAAGCTGAGCGGCCCGTGGAAAGCGGCCAGTGAGTGAGTGGAGATTTGAGGCTTTGACAGGTCTTTACAATGCCTCCTGAGACGGTGATGTACCTCTCCTGTGAGATGTGGCAGTCTTGGGGGAATGCCCCTCTCCCGCAGAGTCACATCTGCCAGAAGTGCTTGCGGCTGGGCGATCTGGAAGACCGTGTGAGGAATCTGGAGCAGCAGCTGGATGACCTTCGACTCATAAGGGAGAATGAGACAGTCATAGATGAGAGCTACAGGGAGGTAGTCACACCTAGGCTGCCGGAAGCAGGTCGTTGGGTGACAGTCCGAGGGGGGAAAGCGAAGGTGAGTAGACAGGTAGTGCAGAACACCCCTGTAGCCATTCCCCTGAATAATAAGTTTACCATCCTGGATGCTGTTGGTGAGGACGACCGACCAGGTGTGAGCCACGGTGGCAGGGCCTCTGGCACTGAGTCTGACCCTGTGATGCAGAAGGGTGGGACGGAGAGGAGGAGAGCTGTCGTCATTGGAGACTCTATAGTCAGGGGAGCAGAGAGGAGATTTTGTGGACGTGAGAAGGAAACCCGCAAGGTTTGTTGCCTCCCGGGTGCCAGGATCCGGGATGTATCTGACCGGGTACATGACATCCTGGTACGAGAGGGAAAGCAACCAGAAGTCGTGATACATGTTGGTACCAACGACATAGACAGGAAGAGGGATGAGGTCCTGAAGTGTGAGTTTCGGGAACTAGGCAGAAGGCTGAAGAACAGGACTTCAAGGGTGGTGTTCTGAGGATTGCTGCCAGTGCTACGTGATAGTGATGGTAGGAATTGGAGGAGATGGCAGTTGAATGCGTGGCTGAGGAGTTGCTGCAGGGGGCAGGGTTTTAGATTTTTGGACCATTGGGATCTCTTCTGCGGAAGGTGGGACCTGTACACATTGGATGGGTTGAACCTGAACTCAAGGGGGAGCAATATCCTTGCAGGTAGGTTTGCTAGCATGGTTCGGGAGGGTTTAAACTAATTTGCAAGGGGGATGGGACCCAGAGCGATAGAGCAGTGAAAGAAGTGCATGGAGTAAAGCCAGATAGATAGATAGATAGATACTTTATTCATCCCCATGGGGAAATTCAACATTTTTTCCAATGTCCCATACACTTGGCTTTGAGGAAGGAGCAGCAGAATAAAGGGTATAAAGGCAGTAAGGTAGAAGGGCTAAAGTGCGTGTACTTCAATGCAAGAAGCATCAGGAACAAAGGTGATGAACTGAGAGCTTGGATACATACATGGAATTATGATGTAGTGCCCATTACAGAGACTTGGCTGGCACCAGGACAGGAATGGATTCTAAATATTCCTGAATTTCAGTGCTTTCAAAGGGATAGAGAAGGGGGAAAATGGGAGGACGGGTGGCATTACTGGTCAGGGATACTAGTACAGCTGCGGAAAGGGTGGGTAATGTAGCAGGATCCTCTTTTGAGTCATTATGGGTGGAAGTCAGGAACAGGAAGGGAGCAGTTACTCTACCGGGGGTATTCTACAGGCCCCCTGGTTGCAGCAGAGATACCGAGGAGCAGATTGGGAGGCAGATTTTGGAAAGGTGCAAAAATAACAGGGATGCTATCATGGGTGATTTTAGCTACCCTAATATTGATCGGCACTTGATTAGTTCCAAGGGTTTAGATGGGGCAGAGTTTGTTAAGTGTGTCCTGGATGGATTCCTATCACAGTATGTTGACAGGCCGACTAGGGGGAATGCCATACTAGATCTAGTATTAGGTAACGAAACGGGTCAGGTCACAGATCTGTCAGTGGGTGAGCATCTGGGGGATAGTGCCCACTGCTCCCTGACCTTTAGCATTATCGTGGAAAAGGATAGAATCAGAGAGGACAGGAACATTTTTAATAGGGAAAGGGCAAATTATGAGGCTATAAGACTAGAACTTGCGAGTGTGAATTGGGATGAAGTTTTTGCAGGGAAATGTACTATGGACATGTGGTCGATGTTTAAGGATCTCTTGCAGGATGTTAGGGATAAATTTGTCCCGGTGAGGAAGATAAAGAATGGTAGGATGAAGGAACCATGGGTGACAAGTGAAGTGGAAAATCTAGTCAGGTGGAAGAAGGCAGCATACATGAGGTTTAGGAAGCAAGGATCAGATGGGTCTATTGAGGAATATAGGGTAGCAAGAAAGGAGCTTAAGAAGGGGCTGAGAAAAGCAAGAAGGGGGCATGAGAAGGCCTTGGCAAGTAGGGTAAAGGAAAACTCCAAAGCATTCTTCAATTATGTGAGGATCAATAGGATGACAGGAATGATGGTAGGACCGATTAGAGATAAAAGTGGGAAGATGTGTCTGGAGGCTGTGGAAGTGAGCGAAGTCCTCAATGAATACTTCTCTTCGGTATTCACCAATGAGAGGGAACTTGATGACGATGCGGACAATATGAGTGAGGTTGATGTTCTGGAGCATGTTGATATTAAGGGAGAGGTGATGTTGGAGTTGTTAGGACGGATAAGTCCCCGGGGCCTGCCGGAATATTCCCCAGGCTGCTCCACGAGGCAAGGGAAGAGATTGCTGAACCTCTGGCTAGGATCCTTATGTTCTCATTGTCCACGGGAATGGTACGGGAGGATTGGAGGGAGGCGAATGCTGTCCCCTTGTTCAAAAAAGGTAGTAGGGATAGTCCAGATAATTATAGATCAGCGAGCCTTACATCTGTGGTGGGAAAGCTGTTGGAAAAGATTCTTAGAGATAGGATCTATGGGCATTTAGAGTATCATGGTCTGATCAGGGACAGTCAGCATGGCTTTGTGAAGGGCAGATCGTGCCTAACAAGCCTGATAGAGTTCTTTGAGGAGGTGAGCAGGCATATAGATGAGGGTAGTGCAGTGGATGTGATCTACAAGGATTTTAGTAAGGCATTTGACAAGGTTCCACACGATAGGCTTATTTAAAAACTCAGAAGGTATTGGATCCAGGGAAGTTTGGACAGTTGGATTAAGAATTGGCTTGCCTGCAGAAGGCAGATGGTCATGGTGAAGGTAGAACATTCAGTTTGGAGGGTTGTGACTAGTGGTGTCCTGTAAGGATCTGTTCTGGGACCTCTATTTTTTGTAATTTTTATTAACGACCTGGTTGTGGGGGTAGAAGGATGGGTTGGCAAGTTTGCAGACGACACAAAGGTTGGTGGTGTTGTAGATTGTGTAGAGGATTGTCGAAGATTTCAGAGAGACATTGATAGGATACAGAAGTGGGCTGAGAAGTGGCAGATGGAGTTCAACCCGGAGAAGTGTGAGGTGGTACACTTCGGAAGGACAAACTCCAAGGCAAAGTCCAAAGTAAATGGCAAGTTAGTTGGTACTGTGGAGGAGCAGAGGGATCAGGTGATACATGTCCACAGATCCCTGAAAGTTGCCTCACAGGTAGATAGGGTAGTTAAGAAAGTTTATGGGGTGTTAGCTTTCATAAATCAAGGGATAGAGTTTAAGAGACGCGATGTAATGATGCAGCTCTATAAAACTCCAGTTAGGCCACACTTGGAGTACTGCGTCCAGTTCTGGTCACCTCACTATAGGAAGGATGTGGAAGCACTGGAAATGGTACAGAGGAGATTTAACAGGATTCTGCCTGGTTTAGAGAGTATGGATTATGATCAGAGATTAAGGGAACTTCTGCTTTACTCTTTGGAGAGAAGGAGGATGAGAGGAGACATGATAGAGGTGTACAAGATATTAAGAGGAATAGACAGATTGGACAGCCAGCTCCTCTTCCCCAGGGCTCCACTGCTCAGTACAAGAGGACGTGGCTTTAAGGTAAGGGGAGGGAAGTTCAAGGGGGATATTAGAGGAAGGTTTTTACTCAGAGAGTGGTTTCTGCGTGGAATGCACTGCCTGCGTCTCAATATCACCAAGACCAAGGAGATGGTGATGGACTTTAGGAGATCTAGGCCTCATATGGAGCCAGTGTTCATTAATGGAGAATGTGTGGAGCAGGTTAAGACCTACAAGTATCTGGGAGTACAGTTAGACGAGAAGCTAGACTGGACTGCCAACACAGATGCCTTGTGCAGGAAGGCACAGAGTCGACTGTACTTCCTTAGAAGGTTGGCGTCATTCAATGTCTGCAGTGAGATGCTGAAGATGTTCTATAGGTCAGTTGTTGAGAGCGCCCTCTTCTTTGTGGTGGCGTGTTTGGGAGGAAGCATTAAGAAGAGGGACGCCTCACGTCTTAATAAGCTGGTAAGGAAGGCGGGCTCTGTCGTGGGCAAAGTACTGGAGAGTTTAACATCGGTAGCTGAGCGAAGGGCGCTGAGTAGGCTACGGTCAATTATGGAAAACCCTGAACATCCTCTACATAGCACCATCCAGAGACAGAGAAGCAGTTTCAGCGACAGGTTACTATCGATGCAATGTTCCTCAGACAGGATGAAGAGGTCAATACTCCCCAATGCCATTAGGCTTTACAATTCAACTGCCAGGACTTAAGAACTTTTTTTTAAAGATATTAGTAATGCTTTTTGAGCTAGTGATTTAGATGCATATCATATTATTACTGAGTTAAGTATTGTATGTAATTAGTTTTTGCTACAACAAGTGTATGGGACATTGGAAAAAATGTTGAATTTCCCCATGGGGATGAATAAAGTATCTATCTATCTATCTATCTGAGTCAGTGGCGGAGGCAGATGCACTAGTGAAGTTTAAGAGACTACTAGACAGGCATATGGAGGAATTTAAGGTGGGGGGTTATATGGCAGGCAGGGTTTGAGGGTCGGCACAACATTGTTGGCCGAAGGGCTTATAATGTGTTGTACTATTCTATGTTTTATGGAACATATAGAGATTAAAGAGGAGGAGGTGCTTACTGTCTCAAAGCAAATAAAGGTAAATAAATCCCCCAGGCCTGACATGATATTTTCTCGGACCTTGAGAGAGACTAGTGTAGAAATTGCAGGGGTCCTGGCAGAAATATTTAAAATGTCCTTCGCCACAATTGCGGTGCCGGAGGATTGGAGGGTAGCTCATGTTGTTCCGTTGTTTGAAAAAGGCTCCAAAAGTGCACCAGGTAATTACAGGCCAGTGAGCCTGACATCGGTATTAGGTAAATTATTGGAAGGTGTTCTGAGAGATCGGATATACAAGGATTTGGACAACCAAGGGCTGATTAAAGATAGTCAGCATGGCTTTGTTCATGGCAGATCGTGTTTAATGAATCCTGTAGAGTTTTTCGAGGAGGTTACCAAGAATGCACATGAAGGAAAGGCTGTGGATGTTGTCTACATGAACTTTAGTAAGGCTTTTGACAAGGTTTCACATGGGAGTTTAGTTCAGAAGGTTCAGACAGTAGGTATCCATGGAGAGGTTGTAGATTGGATTCGAAATTGGCTGTGTGTGAGAAGACAGAGAGTGGTTGTGCATCATTGCTTCTCAGACTGGATGCCAGTGACTAGTGGTGTGTCTCAGGGATCTGTGCTGGGACCATTGTTGTTTGTTGTCTATATCAATGATCTAGATGATAGTGTGATAAATTGGATCAGCAAGTTTGGAGGCGTTGTGGACAGCGAGGAAGGCTTTCAAAGCTTGCAGAGGGATCTGGACCAACTGGCAAAATGGGCCAGAAAATGTCAGATGGAATTTAATGCAGACAAGTGTGAGGTGTTCCATTTTGTAAGGACAATTCAAGGTAGGACATACACTGTAAATGGTTGGGCACTGAGGAGTGCGCAGGAAGAAAGGGATCTGGGAGTTCAGATACATAATTCCCTGAAAGTGGCGTCACAGAGAGACAGTGTTGTAAAGAAGGCTTTTGGCATCCTGGCATTCATAAATCAAAGTTGAATATAGGAGTTGGAATGTTATGGTGAGGTTGTATAAGACATTGGTGAGGCCAAATTTGGAGTATTGTGTGCAGTTCTGGTCACTGAACTATAGGACGGATATCCGTAAGACTGAAAGTGTGCGGAAAAGATCTGCGAGGATGTTGCCGGCTCTTCAGGAGTTGAGTTACAAGGAAAGATTGAACAGGTTAGGACTTTATTTCTTGGAGCGCAGAAGAATGAGGGGAGATTTGATAGAAGTTTACACAATTACGAGGGTATAGACAGGGTAGATGCGAATGGGCTCTTTCCACACAGATTAGGAGAGATAAATTACAAAAGGACTTTGCTTCAGGGTGAAAGGGGAAAGGTTTAGGGGGAACGTCCTCACTCAGAGAGTTGTGAGAGTGTGGAACGAGCTGCCATCTGTTGTGAAAAATGCGGACACACTCTTAAGTTTTAAGAATAAATCTGATAGATGCATGGATGGGAGAGGTCTGGAGGGTTATGGACTGGGTGCAGGTCAATGGGACTATCGGAATAAAGTTTTGGCACAGAGCAGAAGGGCCGAATGGCTTGTTTTCTATGCTGTAATGTTCTATGATTTTACAATTCTATGAAGGAATATGGGAAGGTCAGTTCCCACAGGAAGAAGGGGGATGGGGAAGAGAGATCCGACAGGAGGAAGGGGAATGGGGGAGAGAGATCCCACGGGAAGAAGGGGATGGGGTAGAGAGATCCCATAGGAGGAAGGGGGATAGGGAAGAGAGATTCCACAGGAGGAAGGGGGATGGGGAAGAGAGATCCGACAGCAGGAAGGGGAATGAGGAGGAGAGATCCAACAGGAGGGAGGGAGATGGGGAAGTGAGATCCCACAGGGTGAAGGGGGTTTGCGAAGAGAGATCCCATAGGCGGATGGGGGATGGGAAGGGATACCACTGGAGGGAAGGGAATGGAGAAGAGAGAACCCACGGGAAGAAGGGGCATGGGGAAGAAAGATCCCGCAAGAAGGGCGTGGGGAAAAGACATTCCACTGGAGGATGAGGAAAGGGTAATAGAGAGCCCACAGGAGGAATGGGGATGTGGAAGAGATCCCTAAGAATCGAAGGGGGATTGGGATAAAAAGTCACACAGGAGGATTCCAAGGTTAAACGATAATCCTACAAGACGAGAGGATGCAGAAAATTTTTGTACGTGTGTGTTGAGTCTAAACAGAGACCTCGAGAAGATGCGGCCTCGCTCTCTGTGTATCTGGTAGTGAGCAAAGTCACACACTATCAAGGGCAGGGGAACACAATCTCACAATGGTATTTCTTTCCTTCTCACTGGGACAGTCTGCAGACGGTCTCTTGTCCCTCACTGGGAAGGGGGTGTGAATCTCTAACCCACCTGCTGCAGTCAGTGTCGGTCTGGGTGTCAGTAACAGTGAGAAGGAACATTGTCAATGGACGTGTCACAGGCAGCAGGAAACACGACCATTGCTGTGATTTACTACCATTAAACCAATGGTCGTTGTTCACTGATCTGATGAAGTCTTCAACATCCCTTCACAAGGAACCACAGAACCCTCCCGTCCTTGGGGAATTACTGACCGATCCCCTGGGCATTTGTCACAATTCTTCACAATCTCATTTATCACAGTTTAACCCAAATCCCTTTACATTGAAATGACACAATAGAACGGTTTCACAGTCCAGAGTGAGAGATAAATCAAGTTACCTCAACTCCTGGCACTTGTGCAGCCCGGGTCCCAGCCGCTGGATTCCTTCACACTCAATGTGGCAGCCCTCCAGGTCGAGGAGTTTTATTGTATCACAGAGTCCGATGACATGAGACAGGACGGCGCAGTCAATCGGGTTCAACGTCATTCCACCGAATGAAAGTGTTTCCACAGATCCCAGTGCGGCCTGAGCCAGTCCACGATTCTGAGACTCAAACAGGTAGTGCAATGTGTTCAGGAGGCTCCTTTTACCAGCTTCACTCCCTGTGTTTCCACTCTTGCGTTTAACCTCCTCCTTCACCCAGTCAATCACCCGGCAGATTGTTTCATGCGGAAATGGACCCAGAAACTCCACCAGGCCCCGAGCTGTCATTGGGGAGGAGAGACCAGCAACAAAACGGAGAAATACCTCAAATCGCCCATCTGTCGTGTTGTGAGCTTCAGTGAGGAATTTCAGGATATCCCCGGGATGTGGATTCAGGAATTGTGCGACTGCAGCTACAAACTCTTGGATGGTGAGGTGTGGGAATGTGTACACCACGCTCTGGGCAGAATCCTCTCTCTCCAAAAGCTCCATCAGGAACCCAGACAGGAACTGGGAAGGCTGCAGATTGTAGTTGATCAAATCTCCATCTGTAAACACAATCTTCTTCTCGGACACTCCTTTGAAGGCCATCTGACCAACCCTGAGTAACACATCACGGGGTCTATCAATCTCACGGCCGTGGTTTTTCAGGATGTTGTAAATATAGTAGGAGTACAGTTGGGTGATGGTCTTGGGAACTCGCTGTGGGTCCCTAACTCTTTGTGTGAAGAAGGGGCCCAGTGTCAGAGCGAGGATCCAGCAGTAGGAGGGGTTGTAGCTCATGGTGTACAGGATCTCGTTCTCCTTCATGTGTTTGAAAACAGCTTCCGCCACCGTCTGATCTTCAAAATGTCTGATGAAATATTCCTTCCGTTCCTCATCAACAAATCCCAGGATTTCAGCCCGGACACTGATCTCCGCCTTTTCCAATAAATGTAACGCAGTGGGACGGGTGGTCACCAGCACTGAACACCCTGGGAGCAGCTTGCCCTGGATTAAACTATACACAATGTCCGACAGCTTGCACTTGAATTCAGGATCTGTGCATGTGTACTGAGGTTCTGTGACTCCCCGTCTGTCAGCAAAATCAATTTCGTCATTGAATTCATCCAAACCATCGAATATAAACAGCAATCCCTCTGGGTTCTTCCAGACCTCTCTCAGTATATTTCCAAAGTAAGGATACTGATCCAGAATCAGTACCTTCAGGTTTATTCTGCAGTTAATGGTGTTTAAATCTCGGAATTTGAAACTGAAGACAAACTGGAATTGTTGGTATATTTTCCCCATGGCCCAGTCATAAACAATCTTTTGTACCATCGTTGTTTTCCCGATTCCCGGGACTCCGGCAACTGCTGCTGAACTCCCAGATTTGGATTTACTCCGGGAAAAGCTGCTCTGGAATAACTGATCAGTACGGATTTTTTCCAGCTGTCTGCGGAGTTGTTCCTCTCTATAATCCTCATGCTCTCTGCCTCTTGCCAGCAGCTCATGTTCCACCAGTGTCCAATCTCGAACAGTAGAAATGACCGTGAGCTCAGCGTATCGATCAGCCAGCTGGAAAACCTTCACCTTCTCCGTCATCAGGATCGTGTTCACTCTCAGTGTTTCAGTTTGTGCCCGCAGAGTCTCCTTGTGTTTTTGTTGAACATCTTCCATGGGAACAGAGAACATATTCAAAACGTTAAATGGCTCATCTGACAAAGAACTTTATAACGGTATTTCAGCATTCAGTGTTTCAGATTACATGAATAAATTCAATGCTTCCATGGATATTAGCACAGAAAGTAAAATTCTGTTCACAGACACGGAATTGACAGCAATGGATGTCCCTGAAAATGTCCAATCCTCATGTTCTGGTTCTAGTTATTTGTGAAGGTGAACATTCCCCTGATTGCACTTTCTGAGGAAGCTTAAACAAGCATCACTCCCCACTAACATCTTAACTACATTCTACAGAGGCGTGGTTGAGAGTGTGCTGACCTTTTGCATCACAACCTGGTACTGCAGCTGCAGTGCTGCCGACAAAAAAAAAGCCTTGCAGGGGGTGGTTAGGGGAGCAGAGAAGGTTATTGGGGTGTCCCTACCTTCTGTCCAAGACCTCTTTCAGATTCGATGCCTCCAGAAGACACGGTACATCATTAAAGACCCCTCACACCCTCTCCATGAACTGTTTGTTCTTCTGCCATCAGGTAAACGTTACAGGAGCATCAAAACTAAAACCACAAGGCTACTAAACAGCTTCCTCCCACAGGCAGTCAGACTGCTAAATAGCTGCTCGACCTGACTCTGCTTTGGACACTTTTAACTTGCACCGGACACTTATAACTTGATTTAAAGCGACATGTGGCTGTTGTGTTTTACTATTTATTGTTGTGTTTATTATTTAGTGTTGCGTTTGTTATGTTATGATTGCACTGCTCCTGGGAAACGCTGTCTCATTCTACACTGCAGAGCTGATGTACGGTTGGAACGACAATAAAGTTTTTGAATCTTGAATATCCTATTGCAATCTTGACTGCACCTCCCGTTACAACAACATTTCACTATATTTAGGGCATTGTTTGCCTCATTAACAGATGATATTAATGTTGATCTGGTTTGGAACTATGGAGAGCAGGACACTGTGCATTTTGGCCAATCTGCACACTGGGGAGCATCAGAACAGGAGCAGAATACGCGGGAAATACTCAAGTCGGGCAGCGTCTGGGGGAGAATCACAGTGAAGTTGCGGATCGATAACCCATCGGAATGACAGGAATGAAAATGGGTAGTTTTCAATCGCAGTGATGGAGGGTTGGTGGAAAGATGGAATCTGTGTTCATGGAAGAAGCCACAAGCGTCTGTCTCAGTGATGTACATCGTGTCTGTGGGAGAGGGTGGTGAAGTCTTGGCAACTGCTACTCATCAGTCTTGCTGTGGGGGTATGGGGCTCTGTCTAATGAGGCCTCCGTCTGTCAGAGTCGACCATGGATGTCCTGCCCCTGCAAGCCGGGACACTCCGATATGGAGAGGAAGCTTCTGCCGATGTAGCAAGCTCCCTCTCTCCATGCATCTGATGTACACAAAGGAACGGCAGAGACTGACACAGCTTGGCACCAGAGGTGTCGCAGGAGATGCCAGTCTGCGTTGAACATCATTTAACACTGACTCAGGGACTCCAGCTCCAGGCTTTTCCCACTGGGTTTACTCCCAAACTCTTCCCCATGAGGGGTTACAGTTACAAGGCAGTGGAGTTTTGAGATCAGAGTTTTCTTGTTCCTAGGTGAGCTGCCAATCACAGCCGACAAGCCCCGTCTGCCCAAAGCGACTGGTTGTAAGGCACCAGTAACCCACCGCTGCCCCTTCTCCTGTCAGAAGAAACGCTTCCACCGGGATTAGTGGCTAAACCACACGTGAAGGCCAAGAGCTGGACAGAGGCTACTCGCCACTGGAAGCATTTAGTAGGTCGTGGCAGCTCATCCGCACTTTCATTCCCCCCCCCCACCCCCGGGTTATAACAATCTTAAGCAACCAAGGGGCGCTGTATTATTGACAATGAATCGGTAAATTGGTTTATTATTGTGACATGCACCACTGTAAAATGGAAAACTTTTCTGCAAGCGATCCAAATAGATGATTACATCACATCGGTGCAATGCGGTTGTACAAGGAAAACTGGAACAGAATAGTTCAGGGAAACAGTGTTTCATTTGCCGAGAAAATGCAGTGCAGGCAGACGATAAGGTAGAAGGCCAAGGGATCATTGGGAGGTCAGCGTTGAGTTTTTTTGGGACTATGTTCCTAAACTGTAGAATTCAACACCTTAAACTACAGTACTGTGCAGAAGTCTGAGGTGTATATTAGGACTGACACATTTTGTCTTTTATTTTCTAGTTTGCACTTTATCCCGTTGTGATGCGGTTTGAACGGCATCGTCTGGATGAAAGGTGCTTTATAAATAAGTCATTATTATTATTATTATTATTATTATTATTATTATTATTATTATTATTATTATTATCTTAGCCTAAGCTGGTAAAACTTGAGGTACAGGTATAGCCAAGCACACTCATGTCTCAATTGATAGGAGATTTCAGACTATTCTCGTGGTGTATAGTGTTATGGGTTTTCGAAGATTTACACAAGTATCACCGTGTGGGCCTAATTTATTAATACTATTCTGAAAAGCCTTTAGGATGATACCAGTTATTGATATTACGATTGGGATAAATAATACCCTGTTCGTGTTCCATAGTCTTTCATTTTGCCCTTTCAATTCAACATATTTCTGGTATTGTTTTTTACTAATTCATTTCTGTAAGTTATGTGTGTTTCGAATGGCTATATATATTTAAAAAGTTGCTTTTGCTTGTTTATCCTGTAAAATTACATCCGAACGCAGATCATGTATTATCCTATCTGAAATAATGATCGGACGCAGTATGATATGAAGGACTCTAACTCTAAAAGTGGAACTCTAAAAGTAATTTACGTTCAGTAAATTATGGTGTTTTTCATCAGTTGTAGTTTAAGCAATGTTTTTGTGAATGTTGTCCGCCATTTTATTGTGCTTGTGCAAGTCATGAGATTCAGTTGAACTACTGCAGGATCTTGTAAAGTTGGATTGGTTGTAGTTTCTCTTATAATTTTCAGCATATATCGTCTTGGACCTATTAGTCATTTATTCTGTATTATTGATAACTACATGTGTCAACAACCTTGTCCTGTATTGCTACAATGATCCCTTCTGTTTCTGGGAAGAAGTGTCCAACTCTGAGCCAGGGGCTCGACGCTTCCTTGTCGACATCTATGTCAATAGAGCTAATTGTGGATTTCAGAAAAGACGAGATGAGGGAACATGACACACCAGTCCTCACAGAGGGATCTGATGTGGAAAGAGTGAGCAATTCCAAATTCCTGGCTGTCAATATCTCCGAGTATCTAACCTGGACCCAATATATCGATGCAACTACAGAGAAGGCACAACAGTGGCTATATTCCATCAGGAGTTTCCAGCATCACTTGAATATTTCTACAGATGTAACTTGCAGAGCATTGGAACTGGCTGCATCACCGTCTGGTTCACGAGGAACGGAGTAAGGCGCACACTCAACGATTCAGGAGCAACTTCTCCTCTACCATGCAGTTTCCGAATGGACATTGAACCCATCGATACTGCCTCACTAATCGCGTTTTAAATTTCTATTTCTGCACTACTCATTTAGTTTAATATTTCATATAATCACACAGACATGCACAGCTATATATGTTCAACTTCCAGGCCCTGAAGCCATTTCGCTGCTCAGCCAGATCCACCGTCTGACAGGCCACATGTCTCGCATGGATAACTCCAGGTTACCGAAAGCAATACTCTACGGAGAACTCTCTCAGGGCAAGAGAGATCGTGGTGCCCCGCGCAGGAGGTACAAGGACCAAATTAAGCAGAGGCTCTCTCAGGTAAATATGGAGGTCAACGAGTGGCAGCCGCTGATCCACGGAAAAGCCAGAAATTTTGAGGAACCAGAAGAGCGACTGCTGAAAAGAAGAGGGGATGCAAGAAGGATCCAACTACCCAAGCGCCTGCATCCCAGCTGTCCCTCTGTCCCAACTGCTCCCGAGTCCACAGATCCAGAATTGGCCCCTACCGTCACCAACAATCGTGTCGTCATCCAGTACCACCACCCCCCCTCACAGACACGCACACACACACACACACACACACACACACATACCCTATTTGGGAAGAGAACAGGATTTAGGGTATGTTTCATGATCATTAATGCTTGGTGGAACCCCGGAATGTCCATGCCCTCAAACCCTTTTGTTCCCCGGATCTGGAGTACCTGGTGCTGCTGTGTAAACCTTTCCGGCTGCCAAGAGAGTTCCCGGCTGTTATTATCACAGCTGTGTAATAACAACATCCCCCAGTTGTGTGTTATTGTCACAGAGGGGAGATGATTTCCTTCAGAAATCGGTCAGGACTTCCCAAACCACAAAATTTGTATCAACAGTTCCGTGTGAAAAGCACTTGCCATGTGACCGACTGCTTACATTGCCGGTGATCAGCAGGAGCTCAAGAAATTCAGCTCCGATCTGTGCAAAGTCATCCAGGCAGCGAAACGACAATACAGAGATCGTATTCAGGCACAGCTCTCCACCAACAACACACACAGCTTATGGCAAGCTCTGCACTCCAATGCAGACTTCAGAGCTAAGTGCAGTGGTGCTGCCAACATCGCTGCCTGTCTCCCAGAGGATCTAAGTCTCTTTACGCTCGGTTCGATATCGCCAACACTGAGACCCCGAGGAGAGCCGACAAAGCGACCTGCACATTGGTCATCTCTGACGCTGAAGTTCGCAGGTGTTTCCAACGTGTGGACAGTCGCAAGCCTGCGGGACCGGACGGCGTCCCAGGGCGGGTACTCAGGATGCGCTCGACACAACTGGTAGGTGTATTTACGGATATTTTTAATCTCACCCTCTCCTAGTGCAGAGTTCCTTCCTGCTTCAAATCATCCACCATTGTTCCTGGACCTAAAACAACTAAGGCAACATGCCTGAACGTCTGGCGTCCTGTCGCCCTCACCTCAATAATAAGCAAATGCTTTGAGAGACTGGTCAAGGACTGCATCTGCAGCTTGTTACCACCCACACTGGACCCCCTACAATTCACCTACCGACACAACCCATCAACAGATGACACAATAGCCACTGCTCTGCACACCTCCTTAAACATCTGGAGAAGAGGGATGCTTATGTGAGAATGATGTTATTAGACTACAGTTCAGCATTCAATACCATCATTCCCTCCAGGCTTGACAAGAAGCTCAGAGACCTCGGCCTTCACCCTGCCTTGTGCAGCTGGGTCCTGGATTTCCTGTCAGATCACCAGCAAGTGGTAACAGTGGGCTCCCTCACCTCTGCCCCTCTGACCATCAACACAGGAGCCCCTCTGGGCTGTGTCCTAAGCTCCCTCCTTTACTCTCTGTATGCGCATGACAGTGTCGCCACACACAGCTCCAATCTGCTAATTAAATTTGCTGAGGATACTATATTTATTGGCCAAATCTCAAATAATAACGAGGTAGCCTGCACAGAAGAAGTCACCACACTGACACAGTGGTGACAAGAAAACAACTTCTCCCTCAATATCGCAAAAACAAAGGAGCTGGATGCAATGTTGCACAGACAAGAGGAATGGAGACGGGCTAACCCCTATTGACATCAATGGATCTGGGGTTGAGAGGGTAAACTAAGGAGATGGATTAATATGCAAGGGGATAAAGTCCTAACCTATTCAAAGTTTCCCTGTAACTCAGGTTCTCAAGTCCCGGCAACATCTTTGTAAACCTTCTCTGCACTCTTTCAACCTTATTAAAATCCTTCCTGTAATTAGGTGACCAAAACTGCATACAATACTCCAAATTCGGTCTCACCAATGCCTTATACAACCTCACCATTACATACCAACTCTTATACTCAGTACTTTGATTTATAAAGGCCAATGTACCAAAAGCTCTCTTTACGTCCCTATCTACTTGTGAAGCCACTTTTAGGGAATTATGTATCTATACTCCCAGATCCCTCTGTTCTACTGCCCTCTTCAGTGTCCTACCATTTACCTTGTATGTTCTGACTTGGTTTGACCTTCCGAAGTGCAATACCTCACACTTGTCCGCATTAAACTCTATCTGCCATTTTTCAGCCCATTTCCCCAACTGGTCCAAATCCCTCTGCAAGCTTTGAAAACCTTCCTCACTGTCCACTACACCTCCAATCTTTGTATCATCAGCAAATTTGCTGATCCAATTTGCCACATTCTCATCCAGATCATTGAGATAGATGACAAATAACAATGGACCCAGCACTGATCCCCGTGGCACACCACTAGTCACAGGCCTCCACTCAGAGTAGCAATCCTCCACTACCACTCTCTGGCTTCTTCCACTGAGCCAATATCTAATCCAATTTACTACCTCTCCATGTATACCTAGCGACTGAATCTTCCGAACTAACCTCCCATGCGGGACCTTGCCAAAGGCCTTTCTGAAGTCCATGTATACAACATCCACTGCCTTCCCTTCATGCACTTTCCTGGTAACTTCCTCGATAAACTCTTAATAGATTGGTTAAACATGATCTACCATGCACAAAGCCATACTGACTTTTTCTAATAAGTCCCTATCTATCCAAATACCTGGAGATCCTATCTCTTAGTATTCCTTCCAATAATTTACCTACTACCGATGTCAAACTTACCGGCCTATAATTTCACGGCTTACTTTTTGAGCCTTTTTTAAACAACAGAACTACATGAGCTATCCCCCAATCCTCTGGCACCCGATCCGTGGATATCGACATAATATTTATGCCAGGGCCACTGCAATTTCAACATTAGTCTTCTTCAAGGTCCGAGGGAATACCCTGTCAGGTCCTGGGGATTTAACTTCTCTGATTTTCCTCAAGACAGCAAGCACCTCCTCCTCTTTAATCTGTATAAGTTCCATGATCTCCCTACTTGTTTGTCTTGTTTCCATAAACTCCATTCTAGTTTCCTTAGTAAATACAGATGCAAAATACCCATTTAATGTCTCTCCCATTTCTTTTGGTTCCATACATAGCCGACCACTCTGATCTTCAAGAGGATCAATTTTGTCCGTTATTATCCTTTTGCTCTTAACATACCTGTAGAAGTTCTTAAAATTATCGTTCACCCTGACTGCCAAAGCAACCTCATGTCCTCTTTTAGCCCTCCTGATTTCTTTCTTAAGTATTTTCTTACTCTTTTTATACTCCTCAAGCATCTTATTTCCTCCCTGTTGCCTATACATGTTATACATCTCTTCTTCTTTATCAGAGTTCCAATATCCCTCGATAGCCAAGGCTCCTTATTCTTATTCATTTTGCCTTTAACCCTGACAGGAACGTACAAACTCTGCACTCTCAAAATTTCTCCTTTGAAGGTCTTCCACTTACCAATCACATCCTTGCTAGAGAACAACCTGTCCCAATCTACGATTTTTAGATCCCTTCTCATTTCTTCAAATGTGGCCCTTTTCAGGTTTAGAAAGTCAACCCGAGAACCAGATCTATCTTTAACCATGATCAAGTTGAAACTAATGACGTTATGATCACTGGATTGTACGTGTTCCCCTACACAGACTTCCGTCACCTGCCCTAACTCATTTCCTGATAGGAGATCTAATATTGCATTCTCCCTAGTTGGTACATCTATATATTCATTTAGAAAACTTTCCTGAACACATTTTACAAACTCTAACCCATCTAGACGTTTAACAGTATGGGAGTCCCAATCAATGTGTGGAAAATTAAAATCCTCTACAATCACAAATTTCTGTCTCCTGCAGTTGTCTGTTATCTCTTTGCAGATTTGCTCCTCCAATTCTCGCTGACTATTGGGTAGTCCATAATACAACCCTGTTAATGTGGTCATACCTTCCTGTTTCTCAGCTCCACCCATATGGCCTCCGTAGACAAGCCATCTAATCTGTTCTGCCGAAGCACTGCTGTAATATTTTCCCTGACTAGCAAAGCCACCACCCAGCCTTCATCCCTCTGTCTCTATCACGTCTGAAACATTGGAACCCTGGAACACTGAGCTGCCAGTCCTGCCCCTCCTGTAGCCAAGTTTCAGTAATGGCTATGATGTCGTAATTCCACGTGTCAATCCAGGCCCTCAGCTCGCCTGCCTTTCCCACAATTCTCCACGCTTTTAAATATACACACCTCAGAAGATTATTACCAGCACACACAACCTTGCTATTTGTGACTTTGCATGAACTACCAACATCATTTATTTTTACCCCCGTTCCACTATCTGCTCTGGCACTCTGGTTCCCATCGAGTTTAAACCCTCCCCAATAAAACTAGCAAACCTCCCTGCAAGTATATTGGTGCCCTTGTAGTTCAGGTGTAACCCATCTCTCTTGTACAGGTCCCACCTGCCCCTGAAGAGGTCCCGATGATCTAGAAATCGGAAACCCTGCCCCCTACACCAGTTTCTCAGCCATGTGTTCATCTGCCAGAGCATCGCACTCTTACCCTCACTGGCACGTGGCACAGGCAGCAATCCGGAGATTACTACCCTCTATGTCCTGTTTTTCAACTTCCTACCAAGCTCTCTGTACTCACTCTTCAGGACATCCTGACTCTTTCTACCTATGTCATTGGTACCGATGTGTACCACGACATCTGGCTGATCACCCTCCCACCTCAGAATGCTGTGCAGGCGATCAGAGACATCCCTGACCATGGCACCCGGGAGGCAACAAACCATCCGGGAGTCTCTGTCACGACCACAGTATCTCCTGTCTGAACCCCTGACTATGGAGTCCCCTATCACTACCGCTCTCCTCTTACTCCTCCCTCCGTTCTGCACTGCAGAACCAGACTCAGTGCCAGAGATCTGGCTGCCGCAGCTTGTCCCAGGTAAGCCATCCTCCCCCCTCCCCTGCCCCCACAACAGTATCCAAATTGGTATACCTATTTTGGAGGGGAATGGCCACAGAAGAACCCTGCATTAACTGCCCTTTCTCCTTCGCTCGCCTGATGGTAACCCAATTACCTGTGCCCTATTCCTTAGATGTAACTACCTCCCGGAAGCTACTATCTATAATCTGCTCACTCTTCCGAATGATCCGGAGGTCATCCAGCTCCTGCTCCAGTTCCCTAATCCGGTCTGTTAGGAGCTGCAGCTGGATACACTTTTTGCAGGGATCGTTGTCAGGGACACCGGATGTCTCCCTGACTTCCCACATCCTGCAAGAGGAGCATTCCGACATCCTGCCTGGCATATTCTCTAGTCTGAACAAAAAGAAAAGAAAATCAGAAAAACAGATGGTTGAGATGGTTGAGGACGTTTGGGATGGGCTCCTAAATGCTAACGATTTTCTATAGGGGCACAATTTTGTGCATCCTGACTGGCTGCATCACTGCCTGGTATGGGAACTGTACTTCTCTCAATCGCAGGACTCTGCAGAGAGTGGTGCGGACAGCCCAGTGCATCTGTAGATGTGAACTTCCTACTATTCAGGTCATTTCAGAGATAGGGGGTAAAAAGTGCCCGAAGGATCATTCTGGACCCAAGTCTCACCAAGCACAAACTGTTCCAGCTGCTACCATCCGGAAAATGGTACCGCAGCGTAAAAGCCAGGACCAACAGGCTCCGTGACAGCTTCTTCCACCAGGCCATCAGACTGATTAATTCACGCTGATACAACTCTATTTCCACAATTGTATACATAAATACAGACTCACTGCACACACTTCACTGTAATCGTGCTGCTGGCACAGAAAAACAATTTTCACGACGTGTGTCCATGATATTAACCCTGATCCTGTAAATTTTTATCTGGCTGTTGTCTAATTTTTTTAGATCTGTTATTCATCATCCTCATACTGTCCTCGTTCATATCAATTCAAGTGCGCTCCAGTGCACATGGGGTTTTCCAGAAATTGCTATTTAAGTTCTTATTTTTTTGCATATTTTCCAGATCTGTTTCAGACCAGGATATTTTACCAAAATTATACGTCAATATGGGCACAGTGAGTGTTTACTACCTTTGTTATATTTTTACTGTTCAGCTCTGTTTGGCAGATTTTCCTGATCCTTGATGTAAATTCAAAGTTTGTTCAGCCTTGCAGTAAATTCAGATTTTCTTCAGCCTTGAAGTAAATTTTGTTGGAAGGTTTTCCTTTATCACACTATTATCTATTTTCTTTGCTTATTGATATCCTAAATATCCGTTTCATATTCTGTTGCATTGCATCCTGATGCTCTGTTTGATATTCTACCGGCTCTATTGCTCCTTTCTTTATGTTTAATCATGTTCTGTACTTTTCTAGTCTAAAGTTCATGCTTATATATTTGGAAATTAGTTCCAGTATTTCAATTGTTTGTTTCAGCTTTACTGATGCAAGAGCAAATAATTTCAAATCATCAATGTATAGCTGTATCAAGGTATAATTCGTATTTTTTTCTGATTAGATACCTGATTTTTATCTGTTTCAGTAAATTATGAGTGGGCTTAAAGCTAGACAAAACCATAGTTGGGTAAGTGAGTCGCTCTGGAAAATCCCTCCATTTATTTTGATAATGGTCGTTGTTCCGCTGTGGTTGTTAATAGGACGATTATTGTACGCGAATGTTTCATCAGTTGTAGAAATTTCACAAGTATTGTATGAATTTTATATATATTTGGAACTTCTTTTAATCACACGAGGAACAGAATCAGATGTGTTTTTTTTTGACAATATAACACTGAAAGTTTTCTGCTTTCCACAGGGTTTGAAATAGAATTACATAATCTGTTATCTGTTGTTCAAACCCGAATGGTATTCTGTCTGCTCTCCTGTGAGTATATTGTGGTTATCTAAGTTGTTATCTGAGTTTTTATTAGTTACGAGATGTACGATGCTATAATTTTAGATATAAAATTGTCTTATTTTTATTAAGAGCCAATAATAACATAGTAGGTGAATATTTAGTAGTCTTATAAATGCAGAATAAAGCTGTCATTGAGACTGGTGGTACATGCCTTCAGCCTTCTATATGTTCTGCCCCATGCAAGTATGACAGAGAGGATGTATGAGGTGGTTTGGGGTTCAGTAGCAAGGCTTTGGTTCGGGTTTGTGTCTTGCCAGCTTGATTGAGTTCCTCCAGGAGGTGACAAAGGAGATGGATGCAGTTACACATGGATATTGTCTACTTGTATATTGGTAGAGTGTTTGACAAAGTCCCACATGGGAGGCTCATACAGAATATTAACATGTTTGAGAACTGTGGGGAATTGTCCTGGCTGCCGGGGACACAAACTGGGAGAAATGTCTTGGCTGGCGGGTGGTGAATCTGTGAAATTATTGTCATAGACGGCTGAGGAAGACCCTTCATTGGATATATTTAAAATGCAGGTTGATATGCAGGGTGTTGCCTGGGTTCGGTGACATGTGCTACAAGTAGAAGTTTGATAAACTTGGTTTGTTTATTCTGGAGTTAGAATAGAGATCTGACTGAGGTGTACAAGTTTGAGAGATATGAGTCTGGGTCGACAGCCTGTATTTTGTTTGTTTTTTTATACATATGACTGGTGTCTGGTACCAGAGGGCATTTGGTTAAGGTGAGATGGGGTAAATTTACAGCAATTGTGGGTAGTTTTTTAACAGAGTTCTGGGTGCCTGGAATTTACTGTCTCGGTCAACATGGCTTTGTGAAGGGAAGGTCGTGCCTCACGAGGCTAATTGAGTTTTTTGAAGAGGTTACAAAAAGCAATTGATGAAGGTACGGTAGTAGATGTGGACTACATGGGTTTTAGCAAGGCATTTGACAAGGTCCCTCACGAGAGACTCATCCAGAAAATCATGAGGCACGGGATAAGTGGAACCTTGGCTGTTTGGATAAATAATTGGCTTACAGGAAGAAGGCAGAGGGTAGTAGTGGAATGAAAGTATTCTGCCTGTGGGTCGGTGACTAGTGGAGTGCCGCAGGGATCTGTCCTGGGACCCCTGCTATTTGTGATTTTTATAAATGACCTGGATGTAGAGGTGGAAGAATGGGTGAGTGAATTTGTGGATGACATGAAGATTGGAGGAGTTGTGGATGGGGCTGTAGATTGTCGAAGGTTACAAGATGATATAGACAGGGTGCAGATTTGGGCAGAAAAGTGGCAGATGGGGTTCAATCCGGATAAGTGTGAGGTGATGCATTTTGGAAGGACAAACCAGAATGCTGACTACAAGTTTAATCGTTGGTTACTTAAGAGTGTGAATGAACAGAGGGACCTTGGGGTTCAAATCCATACATCCCTTAAAGTCGCTGCACGGGTTGATAGGATAGTTAAGAACTCCTATGGGATGCTAGGTTTCATTAATAGGGGGATTGAGTTCAAGAGTAGAGAGGCCAAGTTGCAAATCTACAAATCTCTGGTGAGACCGCACTTAGAGTATTGTGTTCAATTCTAGTCACCTCATTATAGGAAGGATGTGGAAGCTATGGAGAGGGTGCAGAGGAGATTTACTAGGATGTTGCCTGGTTTGGAGAACAAGTAATGTGAAACAAGGTTAGCGGAGCTGGGACTTTTCTCTTTGGAGCGTAGAAGGATGAGAGGGCACTTGATAGAGGTCTAAAAAATTATGAGAGGCATAGATAAGGGTGGATTGCTAGTACCTGTTTCCCAGAGCACCAATAGCAAACACTAGAGGGCATATGTACAAAGTTAAAGGAGGGAAGTTTAGGGGAGACATCAGGGGTAAGTTTTTTACAAAGGGTTGTGGGTGCCTGGAACAACTTGCCAGGGATGGTGGTTGAGGTTAAAACATTAAGAGTATATAAGAACCTCTTGGACAGGCACATGGTTGAATGAAAAATAGAGGGTCACGGGGTAGTGTGGGTTTAGTACTCCTTTTAAAGGAATACATGGGTCGGCACAACATCCAGGGCGGAAGAGCCTGTACTGTGCTGTAGTATTCTAGTGTCTAGAGTCTAGTGACTAGGGTCATGTCGGAGGCAACTATGTTATAGATGCTCCTAGTTGTACATAAATGTGCAGTAAATGCAAGGAAATGGTCAATAATATAAGAAAGGATACCAAAGTTATTTTTTTTCTTTCCCAGATATATAAAGAGTGAAAAAAGGGAGAGGGTCAATATCGGACCACTAGAAACTGCTGTTGTAGTTGCAGTAACGGGTGAAAAGGAAATGCCAGACAAACTCTGTGCAAGTCACTAGCAGAATTCCAAAAGGTAAAGATAATCAGCAAACAGAATTGCGTGTAGTGCTATTACAAAGGAAAAGGGGCTTGGAAGATGAAAGGTCTGCAGATAGAAAAGTCACCTGGACTGGGTCATAGAGTGTATCAGGAGCCTGCCTAGGGTGTGTTGGGATTCCCAGAGCGTTAGGACCTGGAGTGAAGGCTTCATCAGAACCAACAGCTGGATTAATAGAAAAATATATTGTAGAATATTCAGGCTGCAAAGAGAGATTCGTTGAATTGTTACTTGAATCCAGAGATCAGCGAATGATTAATGGCGAATTTTGATTCCCGGGTTTTGCCAAGTCACAAACTAACACTTGAGATGTGGTTTGAACTGTGCATTTGATCACTCACCTATCAGCTGAGTGGGTAATTCCGATAAACCTTGGCCGATGTTCATGTATTCCTGTGGATCAGGACCTGTTTAAATATTTAAAAAAATCCATGGAAACAGAGCTAAAATAATTAAAATAACTAAAATGTTTATCTCAACGTGCCTTTGTGTTCAGTGCGTGGTTTTAACATACCGAGTTCCTGTATTTCCCTCAGTATTCTGTCCAACTTCGGTAACTCAGTCCTCCACATCAGAAAGGATTCCCACATCGCCCTCCGGGCCTGGGAGCCTTTGCCATTCACCAAACTGAGGAAGAGTCTGGAACTCTCTGCCCGGTTTCCCTTCTCTGTCAGTTCAGTGACTTTCTACAAAAGGAAACAATGGACTTATTGTGGAGCAGACAGACAGACATGGAGAATGTGCAGGAAAGTATCTGTTCATGGCCCCGGTAGCTTCAGAACAGATGCAGTCACTGGGCTGTTGCTTCATCCTCTCTGGGTTCAGTCATTAACAGAGAAACAGTAACTGAAGGAAATTCTAAATCAATAGTGTGTAAGAATAAGGATTTACTGACACCCTGCAGTAGATGCAATGTGATTAATTTCCTTGATCTGTCAATGTGCAGCATTACATCAACAAGCTGTGACAACAAGAACGGAAGAGAGGGGGGAGAGAGCAAAAACAAATGGATGGCGGGCATCACTGAATCGTGGCTGACAAAAGTTTATAGTTGGGTGCTTAAATCCAAGGATAAATATTGAATCGAAAGGATACGCAGGTAGGTGAAACTGTTGGGTTGAAACTGCTGTCATTAAACATGAAAAGTCCTGAGAAAGAGGTGATGTCGGATTAGACGATGTGGATGTTAAGAAACTGCGTAGATAAAATGACCCTGAAGGAAATTATATACAGGCATGTTAACAGTAGCCAGGATGTGGGTTACAAATTACAACTGGGGAGAGGAGAGGCATGGAAAAAGGTCAATGCTAAAATTGTCGCGGGGAGTTTCAATATCCAGGTAGCTTTGGAAAATCAGGTCGGTGCTGAATCCCAAGTGAGGGAATTTATATAGAATGCCTATGAGATGGCTTTTGAGAGAAGCCTATGGTTGAGCCCAGTATAGGAAAGGCGGGTCTGGATTCTGTGTTGTGTATTGAACCAGATTTGATTAGGGAGCTTCAGCTAAATAAACCCTTAAGAGGCGGTGATCATAAAATAGCAGAACTCAGCTGAGCAGGTTGAAAGGGAGAAAGTAAAGTTAGAGGTATCAGTGCTACAGTAGAATAAAGGAATTACCTCGGCATGAGAGAGGTGCTGGAAATAATAAATTCGAAAATGACACTAACAGGGACAATGGCAGAGCAGGAATGGCTGAAGTTTCTCGGAGGACAAACAATCACAATGATGAAGAATTATTCTAAAGGGAGGATGATCAACCGTGGCTGACGAGGTAGTCAAAGCAGCACAAAAGCAAAGGAGAGGGCACAGAATATTACAAAATATAGTAGAAAGCTGGAGGACTGGGATGTTTTTACAAATCAACAGAAGGCAATTAAAAAGCCGTAAATAGAGAAAAAATGAAATAGGAAGGCAGGCTAGAGAATGATGTAAAATAGCTTACCAAAACGTCCGTCTGATATATGAAGATTGAAAGAGAGGAGAGTGGATATTGGGCTGCTTGAAAATGACAGTGGAGAGGTAATGTCAGGGGACAAGGAAATGCCGGAAGATATTGGTCGGCATTTTGCGTCGTTCCTCACTGTAAAAACACTAGAACGTGCCAGATATTTGAGAATGTCCGGTGGCAGAAGTGAGTGTATTTGCAATTATTGCGGAGAAGGCGCTCGGAAAGCTGAAAGTTCTGAAGATAGATGAGTCCAGATCAACTCACCCGATTGCTTCTGAAAGAGGAGGCTGAAGAGATTGTGGAGACATTAGTAATGATCACTGAAGAATCACTAGATTTTGGAATGGTTCCGGAGGACTGATCATTTTAAACTATAGACCAGTTAGTCTGATCAGCGTTTGGGAAGATGTCAGCAGTCGGTAATTGAGGATAAGGTTTCGGGGTATTCGGACGCACATGATAAGAAAAAGGCCAACATCCATGAAGGGAATTTTGCCTGACAGAACTGTTGGAATTTTTTGAGAGAACAGCATGCTGGGTCGACAACGGAGAGTCAGTGCAAGTTGTTTACTTGGACTTCCCTAGGACCTTTGACCAGGTGTCCCACATGACGCCGTTTAACAAGGGCTGACAGTAGGACAAGGAAAGCACTGGCATGGATAGAGGATCCAAGATTTTCTCCAGACAGATTTTTCTGACTGCCAGGAAGCACAGAATGGGAACAAATAGGGCTTTCTCTGGTCGAATGTTGGTGACCAGTGGTGTTCTGCAGTGGTTGGTTTTGGGACAGTTTCTTTTTCCGTTATGTCAATGATTTGTAGGCTTTATGGCCATTATTGTGGGTGTTACGAAGATATGGGGAGGGAGGGGAAGTGTTGAGGAAGCAGGGATTTCGCGGGAGGACATGGACCTATGAAAAAATGGACACATCAGTGGCAATTGGAATGTAGTATAGTGAGGTACGTGGCCGTATACTTTAGCAGAAATAATGAAGACGTAGACTATTTTTGAATCTGGGAGAAAATTCAGAAATCGGAGTTGTAAAGAGTCTCTGGAGACCTGGTGCAGGATTCCGTGCAGTTTGAGTCGGTGTTCGGAAAGGCAAATACAATGCCAGCATTCATTTCGAGAGGATCAGAATATAAGAACAAGCACTGGCCAGATCGCACTCGCATATTTTGATCCCCTGATCAGAGAAAATATGTGATGGCGTTGTGAAAAATCCAGAGAGGAATCTAAACGAACAGAACCTGTGATATTAAACCAGATTTTGAGGGGAATGGATCCTGGATGCGCCTGTACTGGCTGGAGTGTGGAAGGATGAGGGGGAATCTAATTGTAACCTGTGGAATATCGAAAGGCATTGAGAGGACGTGGAGATGATGTTTCTAAGTGGGGAAGTCTAGAACCAGACGGAACAGCCTCAGATTAGAGGGACGTCCATTTAGAACAGAAATGAGGAGATTATTTAGCCGAGGAGTAGTGAATCTGTAGAATTCATTGGCACTGACAGCTGTGGAGACCAGGTCATTGGGTATATTTAACCATATAACATATAACCATATAACAATCACAGCACGGAAACAGGCCATTCCGGCCCTCCTAGTCCGTGCCAAACTTTTAACCTCACCTAGTCCCACCTACCCGCACTCAGCCCATAACCCTCCACTCCTTTCCTGTCCATATACCTATCCAATTTTACCTTAAATGACACAACTGAACTGGCCTCTACTACTTCTACAGGAAGCTCATTCCACACAGCTATCACTCTCTGAGTAAAGAAATACCCCCTCATGTTTCCCTTAAACTTTTGCCCCCTAACTCTCAAATCATGTCCTCTCGTTTGAATCTCCCCTACTCTCAATGGAAACAGCCTATTCACGTCAACTCTATCTATCCCTCTCAACATTTTAAATACCTCGATCAAATCCCCCCTCAACCTTCTACGCTCCAATGAATAGAAACATAACTTGTTCAACCTTTCTCTGTAACTTAAGTGCTGAAACCCAGGTAACATCCTAGTAAATCGTCTCTGCACTCTCTCTAATTTATTGATATCTTTCCTATAATTCGGTGACCAGAACTGTGCACAATATTCCAAATTTGGCCTTACCAATGCCTTGTACAATTTTAACATTACATCCCAACTTCTGTACTCAATGCTCTGATTTATAAAGGCCAGCGTTCCAAAAGCCTTCTTCACCACCCTATCTACATGAGACTCCACCTTCAGGGAACTATGCACTGTTATTCCTAGATCTCTCTGTTCCACTGCATTCCTCAATGCCCTACCATTTACCCCGTATGTTCTATTTGGATTATTTCTGCCAAAATGTAGAACCTCACACTTCTCAGCATTAAACTCCATCTGCCAACGTTCAGCCCATTCTTCTAACCGGCATAAATCTCCCTGCAAGCTTTGAAAACCCACCTCATTATCCACAACACCTCCTACCTTAGTATCATCGGCATACTTACTAATCCAATTTACCACCCCATCATCCAGATCATTTATGTATATTACAAACAACATTGGGCCCAAAACAGATCCCTGAGGCACCCCGCTAGTCACCGGCCTCCATCCCGATAAACAATTATCCACCACTACTCTCTGGCATCTCCCATCTAGCCACTGTTGAATCCATTTTATTACTCCAGCATTAATACCTAACGACTGAACCTTCTTAACTAACCTTCCATGTGGAACTTTGTCAAAGGCCTTGCTGAAGTCCATATAGACTACATCCACTGCCTTACCCTCATCAACATTCCTCGTAACTTCTTCAAAAAATTCAATAAGGTTTGTCAAACATGACCTTCCACGCACAAATCCATGCTGGCTACTCCTAATCAGATCCTGTCTGTCCAGATAATTATAAATACTATCTCTAAGAATACTTTCCATTAATTTACCCACCACTGATGTCAAACTGACAGGTCTATAATTGCTAGCCTTACTTCTAGAACCCTTTTTAAACAATGGAACCACATGAGCAATATGCCAATCCTCCTGCACAATCCCCGTTTCTAATGACATCTGAAAAATCTCCGTCAGAGCTCCTGCTATCTCTACACAAACTTCCCTCAAGGTCCTGGGGAATATCCTGTCAGGACCTGGAGATTTATCCACTTTTAAATTTCTTAAAAGCGCCAGTACTTCCACATCTTTAATTGTCATAGGTTCCATAACTTCCTTGTTTCCCACACCTTACACAATTCAATATCCTTCTTCTCAGTGAATACCAAAGAGAAGAAATCATTCAAAATCTCTCCCATCTCCCTCGGCTCCACACATAGCTGACCACCCTGATTCTCTAAGGGACCAATTTTATCCCTCACTATCCTCTTGCTTTTAATATAACTGTAGAAACCTTTTGGATTTACTTCCACCTTATTTGCCAAACCAAACTTGTATCTTCTTTTAGCTTTTCTAATCTCTTTCTTAAGATTCCTTTTACATTCTTTATATTCCTCGAGCAATTCCTTTACTCCATGCTGCCTATATCTATTGTAGACATCCCTCTTTTTCCGAACCAAGTTTCTAATATCCCTTGAAAACCATGGCGCTTTCAAACCTTTAACTTTTCCTTTCAACCTAACAGGAACATAAAGATTCTGTACCCTCATAATTTCACCCTTAAATGACCTCCATTTCTCTATTACATCCTTCCCATAAAACAAATTGTCCCAATCCACTCCTTCTAAATCCTTTCGCATCTCCTCAAAGTTAGCCTTTCTCCAATCAAAAATCTCAACTCTAGGTCCAGTCCTGTCCTTCTCCATAATTATATTGAAGCTAATGGTATTGTGATCACTGTACCCGAAGTGCTCCCCAAGACATACATCTGTCAGCTGACCTATCGCATTCCCTAACAGGAGATCCAACACTGCCCCATCTCTAGTCGGTACTTCTATGTATTGTTGCAAAAAACTATCCTGCACACATTTCACAAATTCTAAACCATCCAGCCCTTTTACAGAATGAGCTTCCCAATCTATGTGTGGAAAATTAAAATCTCCCACAATCACCACCTTGTGTTTACTACAAATATCTGCTATCTCCTTACACTTTTGCTCTTCCAACTCACGCTCCCCATTAGGTGGCCTATAATACACTCCTATCAGTGTTACTACACCTTTCCCATTCCTCAATTCCACCCAAATAGCCTCCCTAGAGGAGCTCTCTAATCTATCCTTCCAAAGCACCGCCATAAGATTTTCTCGGACAAGCAATGCAACACCTCCTCCTCTGGCCCCTCCTACTCTATCACACCTGAAGCAACTAAATCCAGGAATATTTAGTTGCCAATCACACCCTTCCTGCAACCATGTTTCACTAATAGCTACAACATCATAATTCCAGGTATCAATCCATGCTTTAAGCTCATCCACCTTTCTTACAATGCTCCTAGCATTAAAATAGATACATTTAAGATACTCTCCACCTCCTCCTCTCTTTTCATCCCTAACAATGCATTCAAATTTATTATCCTTTTCTTTCTTCTCCCCTACATCTTCGGGCTGAGCGCATCCCTTCTCCATCACCTGCCTTTCCTCCCTCACACACTGTCTACTTACTTGCTCTACTGGTGAACTAACCTCCTCTCCCATAGTTTCCTCAAATTGATTCCCGCCCCCCCATCTTACTAGTTTAAAGTCTGCCCTGTAGCCCTAGCAAACCCCCCCACTAGGATATTGGTCCCCCCAGGATTCAAGTGTAACCCGTCCTTCTTGAACAGGTCACGCCTGCCCCAGAAGAGGTCCCAATGATCCAGAAACTTGAATCCCTGCCCCCTGCTCCAATCCCTCAGCCACGCATTCATCCTCCACCTAATTCCATTCCTACTCTCACTGTCACGTGGCACAGGCAGTAATCCCAAGATTACTACCTTTGCGGTCCTTCTTCTTAACTGCCTTCCTAACTCCCTATACTCTCGTTTCAGGACCTCTTCCCCTTTCCTACCTATGTCATTGGTACCTACATGTACCACGACCTCTGGCTCCTCACCCTCCCACTTCAGGATATCTTGGACGCGATCAGAAATGTCCCGAACCTTGGCACCAGGGAGGCAAACCACCATCCGGGACTCCCGATCACCTCCACAGAACCGCCTGTCTGAACCCCTGACTATCGAGTCCCCCATTACTATGGTCCTCTTTCTTCTATCCCTACCCTTCTGAGCTACAGGGCCGTCCTCTGTGCCGGAGGCCCGGCCACTGTCACTTCCTCCAGGTAGGCTGTCCCCCCCAACAGTACTCAAACATGAGTACTTACTGTCAAGGGGTACAGCCACTGGGGTACTCTCTAGTACCTGCCCCTTCCCCTTCCTGACCGTGACCCACCTATCTGCCTCCCGTGGCCCCGGAGTGACCACCTGCCTGTAACTCCTCTCTATCACCTCCTCACTCTCCCTGACCAGGCGAAGGTCATCGAGCTGCAGCTCCAGTTCCCTAACTCGGTCCCTCAGGAGCTGCAGTTCGGCGCACCTGGTGCAGATGTGGACGTCCGGGAGGCTCGGAGACTCCAGGATCTCCCACATCCGACACGGAGAACAACAAGCTGCCCTCACACTCATACTTCCCGAATAACTGAAAGTAACAAGGAGAACTAAAAGATAAGCCTACTGTGCCCTCTTCAGCCTAAGCCCTCTGAGCCCAAGCCCTACACTCTGCTCCCGGCTCACTCCGCTGCCCGCAAACGAAGCTGCCCGCTGCTTAAGGCTGCGTTCTTTTTATATCTTCCCTCCTTCCCAGGCCTCCTTCACGCGCCTGCGCAGTCCCGCCTCTCAGAACTCCGATCTGAGAAGCAATTTGAAAATGGCCGCCGCCGCACTTCCTCTCAAAGCCTCGCTGTCTCCTTCCAAAAGAGGTTGGTACGTTCTTGACTAGTCTGGTCAGCAAAGTTCACTGGGATAAGGCAGGAGAATGGGGTTGAGAGGGATAGTACATCACCCATGATGTAATGGCGGAGCAGAATCGATGGGCCTAATGGCCAATTGTGCTCTGATGCCTTATGGTCTTATGATGTGTAAAGACAAAAGAAGATTAAGGAATGTCAGTGCGGCTATCTTATAATGGAGATGGTTACTGCCTGGCACTCATACCGTAAAATGGTAATGACTTCCTGAATGCAGGCATGGGTTTCCTGATTAACTGAGGAATTATGAATTAAACATTGAATAGTCTTCAAGCAACATACCCCTATGATGGAGTTAAGGAAACTGAATATGGATGGGCTTAGGACATTGCTCTGAGAAATAAGAGAGGCAGGGTTTAAGGGTCAGGCAGCGTTTAAGGGTCGGCACAACATTGTGGGCTGAAGGGCCTGTACTGTGCTGAATTATGCTATGTTCTATGTCCTGGATCTGAATGATTGATCTCCTAGAACAGTTACCAGAAGGGAATTGGAAAGCTTTTCCATAACACGAATAATGGACAACAATTATGAAATAAATCAGCATAATTCCCTGATGGTCCACTGCACTGTAAAATAATCCCTCAGTTTCACTGCTACCAGGTCTGAGGAGTTAAGTTGTGAAAGAAATTTAACCAGTAAAGCAGTCGTCTCCAGATGATGAATTTATAGATCAGCATCATATTTACAGATTACCTCTTGCCTTTGGATAATGCCTGTGAGATTCATTACAGACAGCGCCAATGAATCCCAACGAGAACAGAGTTACTCACGGGTGTAACACACTTGATTTTCTAATACCACTCATGGCTGAATAGGTCAGATCTAGGACAAGACAATCACTGTTTGTGAGCTCCAAAGACAGTGACCTGAAATGGTGTGTCCCTGTCTCTCATTAGTCAGATATTCAGCAAGTTAGCAGATTTTTTTTTGTTTGCCCCTTCCCTTTCAGGAAATCCTATTGATCTTCTTCCCTTTCAGGACAACCTGTTGATTTTTTGGGATCATGAGGTATCAGCTAGTCACCAGATTTATTTTATGTTTTGTGCTTTCTTCTGCCCTTTTAGATCAAACTATTGATGTTTGTGGTCATAAGATATCAGCTTTGTGCGTGATCTTTCACATCTATTCAATCTCAGAGTTTTTCGAGGAAGTTACCAGGAAAGTTGATGAAGGCAAGGTTGTGGATATTGTCTACATGGACTTCAGCACGGTATTTGACAAGGTCCCGTATAGGAGGTTGGTCTAGAAGATTCAGTTGCTTAGCATTCAAGATAAAGTAGTAAACTGGATTAGACACTAACTTTTTGGAAAGAATCCGGAGTGTCACTATAGACTGTTGCATTTCTGTTTGGCGCCTGTAGCTCGTGCAGTGTCACGGGGATCGGTGATGTGCTTGTTGTTGTTTGTCATCTATATCAATGATCTGGATGAAATTACGGTTAACAGCATCAGCAAATTTGCTGTTGACTCCAACATTTGGAAGGTGCAGTGGACAAAGAGGAAGACTACACGAGCTTGCAGTGAGGTCTGGACCAACCGGAGAATGGACTTTTAAGGGGCCAATGCAATTTAATGCAGACTGGTGCAAGATGTAGCAGTTTGGATGGACCAATCAGGGTAGATCTTACTGAGAGACCGATAGAACAAAGTGATCTGGGAATACAGGTACATAAGCCATTGAAAGTGGCAGCAAATTTTGCTAGGCTGTGAAAGAAAGTTTCTTAGCGCATTAACCTTGGTAAATGAAAATATCGTGTACGATATGATGTTGTATTAGACGTTGGAGAGGCCTAATTTGGATATTATGTGCAGTTCTGCACACCTACCTGCAGGACAGATGGAAATAAGTTTGAAAGAGTACAGAAAAAAAAACATTACAAGGATGTTACCTGGACTGGAAGACCTAAGTTATAAGAAAAGAGTGAACTGATTAGGACTTTATTCATTGGAACATGAAAGATTGAGTGGAGATTTGATAGAAGTGTACACAATTACATTGGGATATAGATAGGATAAATGCAAGCAGGCATTTTGTACTGAGGTAAAGAGGTACAACAACAAGAGGTTATCACTAAAGGGTGAAAGGTGAAAAGTTCAAAGGGTACAAAGGTGAAACCGGTTTACTCAGAGGGTGGTGAGAGTGCGAAACTAGCTAGCAGGGCAAGTAGTGCAAGTGGTTAAGAGAATTCTGAATAGATGCTTGCGTAATGAGCGTATAGAGCGCCATGGGCCGGTGCAGGTCAATGGGAATAAGTAGATTCTGTAGTCTGGCATGGAATAGATGGGCCAAAAGGCCTGTTTCTGCACTGTACTTTGCTGTGACTATGACAAGTCAGCCACACATTGTTTGGGAACTCACGGAGCCAAGACAAGCTGTGGTTAGCTGGTTTCCCTCCCTCAGGTACCGCAGTGAAGCCGGTTGGCCCAATTGACAGTTTTATACTCATCCTGGATTAATGAGATGAGGTGAAGCTACCCGACGGTTCAGCCAAGATTAGAAATTAGTTTCAGACCGAATGCCTTTTGGAAGTCCAGATATGCAGCCACTGCTCTTACTTCACACTGATAAATACAGCAGGTGATACAAGAAAAGGTGATGCTAAACCTGCAGTTCCCAGTGCTCCCCACCTTAAAAACTGAAACCAGATCTGCGAGAGACGAGTCAGAGATCAAAGCCTCCATTCCCAAGCCGATCTCCTAAAATGTGCAGGAGATTAATGTTGATCACCATTCCCTCTGATACCAGCAGATCAGTGACAATACACGAACTGTACTCACCTCATTTTCTTCTCTACTGAAATGTCCCTCCTTTGTCAACATCCAACCCAGTCTCTCAACCTTTTCTTCAATTGCTTGTTTGAGTCTGTCTCTGTAGAACTTTGTCAGTTGGTACAGTCGATATTCCTCCCCCTGTGCCAGGAGGTCAGAGATTGTAAACTCTGGCTCTGTGAATATAAAAAGGAAAATGTAGGCTTGAACTCAGATATCCCTCGTCTCCACCGCTCTCACCCAACTCAACAAAAAACCGTGTCTTGAACCTGCCTACAGATACAAAATAGGATTAATTCTCCATCTCCAACACCATCACACTGAGCACGGAGTCCCTCTACGGCTGTGTGCACAGACCACTGCTGTTCGCTCTGCTGACCCATGACTGTGCTGCAACACACAGCAAGAACGACGAGTCAGCTTACAGAGAGGAGGTGCAGCAGCTAACGGACTGGTGCAGAGCCAGCAGCCTGTCTCTGAACGTGAACAAAACAAATTTCTTGGTGTTCATCTAGCGGAGAATCTCACCTGGTCCCTCAACACCAGCTCCATAGCAAAGAAAGCCCAGCAGCGTCTCCACTTTCTGCGAAGGCTGAGAAAAGTCCATTTCCCACCCCCCATCCTCATCACATTCTATAGGGGTTGTATTGAGAGCATCCTGAGCAGCTGCATCATTGCCTGGTTTGGAAATTACACCATCTCAGATCGCAAGACCCTGCAGCGGATAGTGAGGTCAGCTGAGAAGATCACCGGGGTCTCGCTTCCCGCCATCACGGACATTTACACCACACACTGCATCCGTAAAGCCAGCAGCATTATAAAGGATCCATGCACCCCTCATACAATCTCTTCTCCCTCCTGCCATCTGGGAAAATGCACCAAAGCATTCGGGCTCTCACGACCAGACTTGTTAAAAGTTTCTTCCCCCAAGCTATCAGACTCCTCAATACCCAACACCTGGCCTGACACCTTACTGCCCTATTGTCACGTACATTATTTATTGTAACGTCTGCACTGTTTTGTGCAGTTTATGCAGTCCTAGATAGGTGTGTAGTTTAGTGTAGTTGTTGTGTGTTTTTTTTTCTTTTCCTCTGTTGTTTTTTTTTTACGTAGTTCAGTCTAGTTTTTGTAATGTGTCATGCAACACCATGGTCCTGAAAAACGACTCATTTTTACTATGTACTGTATCAGCAGTTATGGTCGAAATGGCAATAAAAAAGTGACTTGACTTGACTTGAATGTAACACTTGCCTTAAAGCCTACCCAACAATGTTCTAGGCATTATGTAATAGAAGGACCACATTTAATATAAACCAGTCCATCCCCCATCCGACCCATTCACCTATTTAAATTTGGATGGGCATAAATGTTGGGACTGTCGGTAATATTCGCTTCCCGGAGATACTCGCTCCATCCTGGCGAATACATTTCCCCTGATACACATCCCGGAAACACTCTCCTCATCTGGACAGCTGCATTTCCTCCAATTCACATCCTGGAAATCCTCAGAGCAGGTAGTACATTTCCTGTAGTGGGGTAATGGCTGCCCAGTGCACCACATGTACCACACCCACACATTTTCCCTCTCCTCTGACCAACCCTCCAACAAGGCCTCACCTTTACCCTCCACCCTGCCGCATTCTGTGAGCACATCACCCTCATATTTCACTCACCTGCTCCTTCTTGGGGACTTGACAGTTCTGTGTTCAATGAGCTTCCGAGCTGACAGACAGTCGCCTCACTTGTGCTGGTTCCAGGGTCCTGATCGGCGTCTCTGACGTCACTGTCTCTGGGCTGACAGACAGTCGCCTCACTTGTGCTGGTTCCAGGGTCCTGATCGGTGTCTCTGACACCACTGTCTCTGGGCTGACAGGCAGTCGCCTCACTTGTGCCGGTTCCAGGGTCCGGATCAGTGTCTCTGACGTCACTGTCTCTGGGCTGACAGGCAGTCGCCTCCCTTGTGCCGGTTCCAGGGTCCGGATCAGTGTCTGTGACGTCACTGTCTCTGGGCTGAATTTTCTCCTCCTCCTCTGCAGCCAGACCGCATTCCATTGGGACATCGCTCTCAATCTGACCCTGCTTTGGTACCTTGCTTCCCGTGTACCGATCATCTTCCATCGATGATCTGCCTGGTAAAATCCTCTTCAGTACGTTCCGTACTAGTTTCAATTTTCCACATGAAATAAATAATGAATTGCACGTTATACAAGTATGATTTAGATCTGAGCAAAACTGATTCAGATTGCAATGGAGCCGAGACTCTGGCTGACCAGATTTGGAGTGGAACTGTGCTGGTTAATGTGAACCGTACACCCTGTCAGGTGACCATCCCGATAAGCCGGTGACTGGACATATTTACTCCCAGTAAAATAGCACGATAAGCACGGTAATACCAATCACAGCAGTTGAACGCACGGATGACCACGGGATCATAATGCACCGGTGTCCGGTGATCCTGGGAAATATCACTGTGATTATCTTCCACAAGCTAAAATCTCCCTCGGTCACTAACTGTCCAGTAGTCTGTGTCACACAAAGTCCAGCAACGGGATTACACATGGTCCAGTCTGCTGGATCACACATTCTCCAGTTGCTTTGTCACACGAGGGGCTGGAGACTGGACAAGGGGACTGGAGTTGCTTTCTCCAGTCCCCTTGGTCACAGACTGACCATTCCCTTGAAACGCACGTTGTCCGGTCCCCTGGACGGACGGACGGACGGACGGACGCACGCACGCACGCACGCACGCACACACGCACACACGCACACACGCACACAAAAATCAGGGGTGCAGATAGGATAGATGGTCACAGTCTTTTTGCCCGGGTAAGGGAGTCTGAGACTCGAGGGCAGAGATTTAAAAGGGACCAAAGGGGCATTTTTCCACGTGGTGGCTGATGGGTATAAATTACATGCATCCAGAGGAGGCCGCAAACACAAATAAAATTACAAAATTGAGAGCATGTGGGCAGGAAAAAGGGGAGAAGAAGTATACTAGGGAAATTTGGGAAAACTGCAGGAAAATGGGACATTTAGATCAGCATGAATTATATGGGCCGAAGGACCCGTTTCCAGGCTGGAGCATCGTTTTTATTCCAGCTGGAATCTCAGATTTGAGCACAATCACAATGTCTGCAGGTGACACAGACATTTGGTCATTGGTTATGCCGGGCTTCCCAGCCAAGATCCTGGGAATTTAAATTCAGGTAGAAGATCATATCAAGAGGGAAATATTTAGAAACTCAGTTTCACCATTTCTCCACAGCCCAGACATTCACTGGGGTGTTAAAACTCCGAAGCAGATCACAAATGTATCTACAATGAGCTGCCTCCTGATCCTCAGCCATTCCCAGCACCGGCAATGATCTCCGCTCCGCTACAGAAAACAGATTTCGGTGATACCCCTCCTCCTTTGCATAGCAGGCAAGAAAAACCAGGGGGGAGTTGGTAGCTTTCCTTCCAAAACCTGTAATGCTGTGTTATCATAGAATCTGGGAAATCCCTGAAATGCTCCTATCATCTGCTTCTGAATTTTATAAATGAAAGTTGAGGATGTCTTACATATCAGGGCCTGTCTGGAGGTGAAACGGACCCTGACCCTGAACATTCACATAAACGACAAGATCGCTGTCACATTCCTGTCTGTGTTTCACTCACGACCACATGATTCAGGAGCCCCTGCTTCTTTCACTCAGCTGAAGCCTTGTATGGTGAGCGGAGTGATTCGACCATTACTGGTGTCAGGTCCCTGCGCTGGAACTGTTGGATTGATCAATTACTCAAGGCCGCTTTACCAGTGCGATAAATGACACTGCTTGATGAAACTTTTCTATGCCCTGTTAACCTGTGTCAGTTTTTTCATCTGAACTAGTGTGTACAAACGTGACAAAAGTTTAATTCAAATATCCCTGTGATCATACCTTTGTCCATTCTGATTCTGACTGACGATTGTTGATTGTCGTCGTCTTGTTTACACTTTGGTCGCTCTGCAGGACAGCTCCACCTGCTGGTGAGGCTCTAAATTTCACAACAAGCAGACGGTGAGTCAGAGTACGACTACTTTGCAAATATGACAGTATTTCCATCCCCTGTAGCATTTGGCATGGGGACCAAACATTCCCTGTTAGTAGCCACTTCCACACCATATCTGTCTACTGATACCTGGGGCATCTACTGACAGAGTCACAGAGCAATAAAATGCAAATTCAGAGCGTTCAGCCCAACGAGACAATGCCAACCACAGTGCCCACTGAGATGGTCACAATTTCCTGTGATGGGGCTATCTCCCTTCTGGCCTCTTCACTCCATCTACACACCCCAACTGCTTTTTGAATTATGCAACTGCACCTGCCTCATCCACTTCCTCTGGCTGTTTCCTCCACATGATCCCCAACATCTGCATGAATCCGCTGCTGATCAGATTGGGTTTGCAATCTCTTTACCAGCCCCTGTCCATTTAGATCCCCTATAGCTACGATAATCTTCTCTGTGAACAGAACTACTAATGTTGTGCATTCTGCAAACTTACCTGTCAAGTAATCCTTGTGTAATCGCATCCAAATCATTGCAATAAAATAACGAATATCAAAGGTCCCAACTTGTAGCCTCACGGCACACCGCTAATTACTCGCCTCCATTGCGAGGAGAAACCTTCAACCAGCACTCTTTGCTTGCTACCTTGAAGCTAATTTTGAATACATCCAATTTGCTCTCTCCGGACAGCATGGGACCTGATCATCGAGACCAAGCTGCCATGTGACACTTTGTCAAAGGCTTTGCTGAAGTCCCATGCACAACGTCCATTGGAACATAACTTTGAATTTCCACCTCTGCTTAATGTCACGTTCACAGGTTCTGACAATGTAATTAGCAGAAAAGTACTTGATGAGGCCAAGGTATGTCAATGTAAATTATGGGTTGCCATGTGCTAGTGAGGACTGAATAAAATGCAGTGTTGGGATATTTTGCTTTATAAATGGTCTGTTCTCTGCAGAGGCCTACGCGACGATATATTCGAGGGTAAGTATATCACTGCAGATTACAATAGCCAATGGGATCAAGGGCATGTTGCTGCAGTTCATGGTAATTCCACATTTCTACAATCACTACAACACGACACACTTGGGGCTTCTTATAAAGGGATGAAATTGTCAACGCATTTTAAGATGATTATAACGTAACAAGGAAACATCAGAACTAACCAAAAGCTACTTCAGATGATGCAGAACCTTCAAATGAGCAAAGACTGAGAGAATGTGAGTGACTGTAAAGAGCTGGGCTTCTGAAAGCACATTAGCAGACCTGGAGTGATTGCAACTTGGTCTGACCAAGGCATTCCACCTATTTCGTACCTTCCTTTGTAAAGATATGTAATGTTTACAGGACCAGTGTTCGAGTGAATGAGACTCACCAAACTTTCTCCTGACTGAATCAATGAAAACTCTGAGTCAGAGGGTTCTCTTCAGTTGGTACTCTCAGTCCTCGGGCTGGTTCGCTTGTCGCTGTTCCCTCGTTCTCATTCGTGGCTTCTTTCCAGCTGTGGGCTTTTCTTCCAATAAATCTCTCACCGCAGGTCTAACTTTAACCAGAGAGATAATGAAGCACATTAACAATACAAAGGAGAAAAAAATATTTCTGCTCAATTTTTTCAAAAGCGAATCTCACTGAAATTTAAACGCTGAAGACAAATAAAAGAATCTCATGGAACAAATCTGTAATTGTCCCTCACACGTCACAAATCCTGATACGGGATACGAAGGACTCATCATTCAGTCATGATAAGATATCAGAGCAGAATGAAGTGATTCAGTCCATCGAGTCTCCTCCATCATTCAATCATGGCTGATTTTTTTTTCGCCCCAATGCCATATTCCTGCGTCCTCTTATAAAGTGCTGGAAACTCGGTACAGCAGATTGCATCTGTGGAAAAAGACACTGTGGAAGACCCAGTATCAGAACTGGGATTATCCAGGATGATGCATGATATGCTGAACGCTTAATTGCGCAATTTGGCCCAGATCACATCCTTGCTCATACCTATAATGGGGGAGGTACTACACACAGTGTTCTGAAAAGATAGTAAGAGTGATCAGGGCATTAATAGTGATCTTTCGAGAAACGAAAATGAAAAGCTCTTGAATTTATAGTAAATGGACCGTCTAGTTATTCGCTGCTCAGAATTAGTTCTATATTGTTAAGCACCTGAGCATCATTGCCTCACAGTACGCTCCCACGGACAAGGCGAAATTATTATTAATTTTTCTTGCGTTATTCATTACTATTTCCTGGATACCAGAGAGGCTTCCGGTGAAACTGTTTTGTCCACTCTATTGACTTTTAACATCTCCTCTATAACAGGAAGCACGATAATGTACCATATTCAATCGTGATTAATATGCATAGAATGTAACGTGGTTCGGTCTCCAATGTTCCCCCTAATTACTATTTTTGTAGCTACATGGATCAACCATTGCTCTGAGCTGGAAATTTTCACACGGACTGAGAAAAGCACATCATAGATGTGTCCTCTTTTGTAAAATGCAACTATGAATATTTTAGGATGAAGACAGACAAGAGAAAAAAAATTCTTTTGATTTTAATTACTAATTAAAGGACAGGATAAAAATGCAGTACAGCAAAGAAAAACGTTCAGGTTGCATAAACGTTTATCCGGCAGTGTTTAATTCCATCTGCGCTGCAACAAAGGCTCCGTTCGTGGGAGCATTTTGGTTAGGCAGACTAAAGGCTAACAATTACACCAGTGCCCAAGAAGAGCAGTGTGAGTTGCATTAATGACTATCGTCCACAGCAATAACAGTTACTGTGAGGAAATGCTTTGAAAGGTTTGCGATGGCTAGAATTAGCTCTTCTCTCAGCAAGGACCTGGGCCCACTGTAATTTACCTGTATCCACAATAGGTCACAATGCAATCTCATCCGCTCCTCACATGGCTTTGGATTACCTTGACAATATGAATACTTACATCAGAATGCTGTTTCTCAACCAGAGCTCAGCGTGTAATGCAATTATTCCTACAGTTCTGATCAAAAGGCTCGAACCGCTGGCCTTTCTACCTCCCTCTGCAACCGGGTCCTCAATTTCCTCAACAGAAAACCACAATCTGTGCGGTTTGGATGTAACGCCTGCACATCACCATCCTCAAGGATATGTGCTTTGCCCACTGCCCTACTCTCTCTGCACCCATGGGTGTGCGGTTTGGCACTGCTCAAATGCCAGTGACAAATTTGCTAATGACACCACTATTGTTGGCAGATTTTCGGATGGTGAGGAGAAGGCAAACAGGAGCGAGATATATCACCTGGATGAGTGGTGTTGCAGCAACAAACTTGCACTCAATATCGGTAAGACCAATGTTCTAATTGTGGACTTCTGAATGGGTGAAATGAGGTCACACACACACAACAATCATCATTGTTTGGTCAGCAGTGGAAAGAGTGAGCAACTTCATGTCCCTGTGTGTCAGCATCTCTGAGGATCTATCCAGGGCCCAGCATATCGATGCAGTTACAAAGAATGCACGGCAGCCGTTATATTTCATTAGGAGTTTGATGGGATTTGGGATGTGACCAAAGACTAGCGGATTTCTACAGTTGTACCGTAAAAATTGTTCTAACTGTCTGCACGTTGCTTCATATGGTAGGGTGGGGGAAGTGATGAAGCTACTGCACAGGATCAAAATACTCTGAGGAAAGTTGTCAATTCACTCAGCTCCATCATGGGCAGTAGCCTTCGTAACATCCAGGATATCGTCATGGAGCGATGCCTCAAAATGGCGGCATCAGTCATTAGGGATCTGCTTCACCAAGGAGATGCCCTCTTCTCATTGGTATCACTAGGAAGGTGGTACAGGAGATTGAAGGCACACACTCAACTAGTTAGGAACCACTTCCTTCCCTCTGCCATCCCATTTCTGAATTGACATGGAACCCATGAACCTACTTCACTGAATTCATTTTTGCAATAATTATTTAACTTTTAGTAACAGATATTTACTGTAATGCAGTTTTTTCTCTACTATTATATATTGCATTGTACTGCTGCCACAAAGCCAACAACATTCACTACGTATGCCTGTGATATGACACATCCTCCTGATGACTCTTCGGGGATTAATTCCGATTGAGTCCATCGGGCTGAAGATCCACTTCCCGTGTTCTTCTCTGTTCCCCAATAACAAACTGTGCAGCTGGACGGCCAAAGATCACATCCTCATCCCTGGGACAATAACAGCCATTGTGAGCCAGTAATGCCGCTGCTCCACTTGTCAGCGGTGGGAAACCATCTTTATCGTTTCACTTTCCAGAGAGCCGGACTCTGGGCATTGCCGATTTGGGGCTGTGTTCAGAGGGATATCCGAGGCTTTTTGAAACAGACTCGTTCTCACTGCCCTGAGAGGACACTTGCAGTGTGGATGGTCCTGCAGCAGCCCTGGGGTCATCAGATCCTGGACTCAGACAATGGGCAACAGCACAGCTGCACAAAGTCTCTACACCACCCCCCCCCCCCCACCATTTCCTAACTTTTATGGTTCGTTTCTCCCCAGAGCAGTGAAGGTATGATGTGCAATAATGTTGTTGGTCAGTTATCATACTGGAACAACGTGACACTTACTGCTCTGGGATAGAGAACAGTTAATTTACTGAATTAAAAATATATAGTTCAGTACAATGTAGCAAGACATTCGGCAGAGTCCCACCTGGGAGATTAGTCAAGAAGGTTTGGCATTCAGAATGAGGTGGTAAATTGGTTTGGACATTGGTTTTGCAGGAGAAGCCAGTAAGTGGGGGAAGATGGTTTGACTCTCTGACTGAGGATCAGTGACTCGTGGGGTGCAGTGGGGGTCGGTGCTAGGTTCATTGTTGCTTATCATCTCGGTCAACGTTCTGGATGATTTAATTACTGCAATAGTTGTTTTTTGTTCAACAGTAGGTTATTTGCCGTGGTCCGTACTTATTAACTTAGTTTACAGTAACTCTGTAGTCAGAGCTTTTCTTGTGCACAGACCAGGCAGAAATTGGCCACTCAGCCCATCGAGCCTGCTGCCCCACACAGTGAAATCATGGTGTTCGCTCTGCAATGCCGCCTGTCGCTTTCTGTAACTGGTCACCCCACCCCCAATGTTTGTTATGTACCGAGACCTTGAACAGAATCAACGTCTTTTCTTTTAAAGGACGTTGAGGAAATCAGCTCGAAACACCAACAATAAACACAGTCACGAGAAAAACGACACGCATTCATCTGAAGTCACAAGTTTTAGAAACAGAAGCCATGTTGACTAAACATCTTTTTGCACACTTGCTTTGGAATCGTAACCCCTGATTCAGGAACTGTTTTTAACCTTGACATGAATTGTGGAGAATCTCAACCGTGCAGACAGGATAATGCAAGAACACAAATACCACGACCGCCAGAAGAGACAAAATAGAGCGAATAACTTATTCCAATACACACAAAATGCCGGAAGAGCTCAGCAGGCCAGGCAGCATCTGGGAAAGGAGTCTTGCCAAAGGGTTTTGGCCCAAAACGTCATCTGTTCACTCTTTTCCTAGATGCTGTCTGGCCTGCTGAGTTTCTCCAACATTTTGTGTGTGTTGCTCCAGCATCTGCAAATGTTCTCTTGTTTGCAAGTAACTTCTTGATCACTGATCCAAAACACGGGTAACGTGTCAACTGGAAGTAAAGATCAGAAATAAAGAACAGAAGCTGAATTCACCTTAATTCACTAAGAACGTTTAGTCTCCCTGTGGGTATATTTTCAAGTCGTTTTCTTCTAGTTTCACACCAGACCATCAGACGAGGGTCATTTAGTAACTATGGGGGAGGGGCCGATGTTGCTGCTCTGTGAGACTCACAGTGCAATTTTCTGTGTGCAAGCTGCTGCCTGTCTGCAGGGCAAATTCTGACACGCAGGCATTCCTCGGAGCAGGGAGCGGCTTCTCTGCTGAAAACAAACAAACTGTGGCAACCCAATTACTAGCACACTCGAACCGGCTGACAATTAGCCAGAGCCAGAGACAAAGGTAGATAGCCTCAAGGAGTTTCAGTTACGTGCCTCTCGAAGTATCGAGTGGGGAAGACAGGCTTTAAAGCAAGACTGTGTTTTTGAAATAAACTTTTTCTGTGGCTGCAGTTTATCGACTCCGTGTCGTAATTTCAGCGCTGCGCGTAGCACCCCGCTACAATACTACTTCAACATTTCGCGCTCACCTTCAACTGTGAAGAAAGCCAATTTAACACTGAATTTAAATATTTCTGTAACAGGAAAAAACATTAAAACACCGACGATATAGAAAAGAAAGTTCACCAGTGTCTGCAATCTGAATGTCTACTTATTACAATTGCTATTAGACATTGAGAGTTTCCAGTAGTTTATTTTACTTCAAACTCCCAATATCTGTAGTTTTAATATTTCTATATTTGCGACTTAATTAAATGAATCGATCTTTGGCATAGTCCACGGCGATGTTCCGAATGCCAATATCTTACAGTAGTTCTGTATTCTCAATAGTTTTTCCTGTGTATGTGAGTGAGTGTGTGTCAGGGAGGGAGAAGAGGGAGAGAGACTCTTTCACTGCCCTGTGGGGACATTTCGCATATCACTGCAGAAAGGTTTTTCTACAGCGTCTCAGTAGAAACCAACTGGAGAATGTTTGTAGTTGAAGGTAATTGTTTCTTTTAATCCATTTGGTCAATAATTAATTTGTTAATTTGAAGATTTCAGAGTTCCCTTCTCCCACTGACTTCCCTCCCAAGCCCGACAAAAGCCAAACCCCATTGTAAATGCTCCCTGGTTCTGAAGAATCGGAGACAACACTTACTGTGATGTTGAAACCGGACGGAGTTCAGTGAGGTGCCGGGTGAGCGGTGTGCTCACCATACACAGAGATGTCAGTCTGAGCCGCTACACCCGAGGTTATTCGGTTATATAGTGTCTGTCGCTCATTACAAAACACTCACTTTCCTTCCCGCGCTGTCCTCCCATTTGCCCCCACCCCGCTGCGCTCTTCTCCCACCCCCGTCCACTTTTCCTCCCACCCTCTCCTTCCCCACCTACCCTGAGCTCTCTCCATCCCCCTCCCGCGCTCTACTCATCCCATGCTCAACTCTCCTTCCTCTTTCCCCACACCCTTCCCCGCTCTGTCAGGCCTTCATCCCTCTCCATCTCTCCTTCTTTTTCCTGCCCAGCTACCGCCTGTCTATCCCCGTCTAATAATGCAGACTGTCATCTGCATGGGAGAATGTTCAAACATCAGAGGTGCAGAGGGAATCAGGTGTACTCGGGTCTGACTCCTGGAAGGTTAATTTATAGGTTGAGTCTGTGATAAAGAAGGCAAGTGCAATGTTGTCATTTATTTTAAGGGGAATAAAATATAAAAGCAAGTAGAAAATTCTGAGTCTTTATGAGACATTAATCAGGCCATACTTGAAGTGTCATCAACAGTTTTGGGCCCAATATCTCAGAAAGCATGTGGTGTCATTGTTGAGTGACCGCAGGAGGTTCATGAGGATGATTCCAGCAATGAAGGGGTTCACATATGAGGAGCATGTGGCAGCTTTGGGTCTGTACTCACTGGAATTTAGAAAAATGCTGGGGAATCTCATTGACACCTACTGACTGTTAAAAGGACTGGCTGGGGTGAATGTGGAAAGGATGGGTCCTGTGGTGAAGGCATCCAAATCTGGAGGTTGCAGCCTTAAAATTGAGGGGCGACCGTTTAGAAAAGATTAAAGAAGGATTTGTTTTAGCCAGAGAGTAGTGAATCTGTCACAGACTGTAGTGGAGGACAATCCGTGGGTGTATTTAAGGCAAAAGTTGATTGTCTCCTGATCATTCAGAACATCAAAGGATATGGCAAGAAGGTAGATGTATAGGGTTGAGCGGGATCGGGGATCAGCCATCATGGAATATCGGAGCTGAATTGATAGGCTGAATTCTGCTCCTGTGTCTCATGGTCCGGTGACTGTCACAAACTGATTTTTTAAGGAATCATGAAAAGAATATTTTAGAAACAAATATAGACAATGTGAGTCTGAAGGAAGAAATGATAAAATTCCAGAAACTCACAGCAAGCAGAGCATCAACTGTAATTGGTAACGTTGTGGTTTCCAAATCATCGGTAGTGTTCTTTATATCAGCTTTCACATTCATTGACCCTCCCTGCAGCAGAAATAGTTAAGCAGACTAATAATGTGAATGTTTTCAAACCCAAATGAGAGGGAAACTTCAAACCAGTTGGATATGGTTTTAGCAGAATGGCCTACAGTTCTGCTTTAAGAAGAACTGCCTATGGTTCTGTGGAATGTGCAGGGCCAAACAGCTGCTTCCACCAGACCCTGAGCTTGGAATCTCCCAGAAAAACAACCCACACCTTTTCCCAGTACTCTTTCAACCTTATTTATTTCTCTTCTATAGATTGATGACCAAAACTGCAGTCAATTCTCCAAATTCAAACTCAGCAATGTCTTATTCCTTTTATTCCACCGCACTCTTTAGTGTGCTATCGTTTACTGTGTAAGACCTACATAGTGCAACACTTTGCACTTACCTGCATCTGCAATTTGCAGCTGTGCCAGAGCCCACTGTAACCTATGATAACTTGCCTCTCTGCCAACTACACCCCTGATCTTGCTGTCATATGCAAATGTGCTTATCAAGTTAAACACATTATCATAGATGACAAACAGCAATGGCCCAACTACCATTTCTGTGGCTCTCCACCGGTCATAAACCCCCAATCAGGGAGACAATCATCTACTATCATTGTCAGCCTTCGCCCAAAGCTCCACTGTCTATGCCAATTTACTTCCTTACGTTGAACGTGGAGCAAATAAATTTTCTTTACCAAAATCCCTCTCTGTCCCTTTCTCTCTAATCATATTCCCTCCTGCTGTCTCCCCATTGTGTCCCATCATCTACCCCCCCGTCTACCTACTCCACTGACTCACCTTCATCTTAGTTGCTCCCTGTCCACCTCATAGACCTGTTATGAGTGATGAATAGACCTGATGGACAATGGGGTACAGAGTTAACCATTCCCCTCCTGAGAAACACAAACTATTACTGTTGCTATGCTGACCATGAGAAAGAGAGACGGAAAAACGAGCAAGAACATCGATGACAGATAAGAGAGAGGAGGAAATTGCTGATTAACCATATTGTGACTCCTTTTTGAATTATTTACTGGTTCACTGCAAAGACAATAGTTTGCTCATAAACATTCCTCAGTGGATTGAAGGAGTGGCCTTATTTGATGGACACAGTCATTCAGGAGTGATGGATAGCTGAGTCCCCATTAGTAGGGATAAAAAGACAGGTCTGGAGAGACACCCTCCAGACACACCAGTGGACACTGATTGAGTGTTGGAACCCACAAGAAAGGTGGGGGCTTCGAAGACCGAACCAGGAGGTCGGTCATTAAGGCAATCAGTGTTAACGCAGGGCCGGTGGGGACTTGTGTGTGTGTCCACTCATGTCAGAGTGACGAGTCCACCACAGAAGAACGGTGTAGCTGAAGGACGGAGAGGTCATAACTGAATGACCACACCGATACGACGGATTAAGAAAGCAAAGGAAGGTTTGCTTGACTGTAGCTGTTACATCTCGCTCTCTCTCTCTCTCCAACCATTACAATACAACAACTATAAGTACATCAGCACTCATGAACTGAACTGAACTTTATACTTTTCTATGACAATTTATTTACCCCTAGACATCGATAGAGCTTGTTTATTATTGATTATTATTATTCCTACACTTTTAGGTTATTACTGCTAACTGGTTTTATATGTATATTTGCATTATTGATATGGTTTTGCTTATTTTTATTAATAAACACCTTTAGTATAGTACCACCAGACTCCAACAAATTCTTCTTTCTCTGCTGGTTAGACACCCAGTTACGGGGTACGTAACAGACCCTCGCCCTGACTTTTTCCCCTCTCCCTGCTCAACCTCTCTCTCTCTCCACCTCATTCTGCCCCTCACCTTTACCCTTACATCAACAATATTTTAAGGGTTATTGGCAATTTTGGGAAAGATGCACTTTTCATACACTGTGTCGTGTCTTTGTATTAAGGAATGTCACAGTTGGGAATGGCGTGGATCTTTTTTTTAAAGTTTCGTGAAAAAATGTTTAAAAACAACTGCAGATAATGAGAGTTTGAAGTAAAAAAAATTAAATTCTGCAAACTCACAGCAAACAGGACAGCAACTGTAACTGGTAATGTAGCTGGTTCAAGCCCATCGGCAGTGTCGTTTATGACATGTTACAGGTTCCTTGCAAACTATTAACAGTTTAGCACATTTGCATATGCAGAAATAGTTAAACAGAACACTGAAGTGACTTTGATTATGTGATCGAGAGTGAAATGTCAAACCAGTTTGAATTGGTTTCAGCAGAAAGGCTGCTCCCTGTTCTGAGGAATATGCAGGCAGCTGTTTAAACACAAACCCTGAGCTCCGAGTCTCACACAAAAGCAACCTGCACCTTCCAAATCAATCAATGATATTGCCTCTTCCCTCTTCCTTTCCAGTTCCACTGAAGGGTCTCGGCCCGGAACGTTCCCGTTGTATTCAGTTCCATACATACTGCCCGGACCTGCTGAGTTACTCCAGCATTTTGTCTTTCCCTGGTTACGAAATATCCGTGACAGGGAGCGTGTGGGCAGTTTAAACACATCCAGGCTGTTGAGTCTTCTTGGGGAATTAAGGTGTGAATTATTCAAGTCTGATATTAATTTCGGATCTTTACTCAAACTTTTGTCTGTGATCAAGCAGTCATGGTTAGAGAGTCATATCGAAACAGAACACAGTACAGGTGCATTGTCTGAGCCATTTAAACCACCTGTTCCCACCCACCTGCACGGTAGCCATATTCCCCCATCTGTGGCGACCCACTTCCTAGCGCACTCGAACCGGCTCACAAATAGCCAGCGCGCCGGCACAAAGGCCAGTCCCAAAAGGGCGCCAACTCTGCTTCACCAACAAAGGGAAAAGCCTGCGCGGGACAGTGAGTACGTGCCCCCTACAGCATCCGCGCCCGGGGAGGGCGGGATCAGGGAGGCTTTAAAGCGAGGCTGTGAAGTTCGAATAAAATCTTCTTCTTTAACTGCAGTTTACCGACTCCGTGTCATTATTTTAGCGCTGCGTGTAGCACACCGCTACAATTGGTGACCCCGACGGTTCAAACGATATTTGGACCGGAGATGGACGATGCCTCCTCTGTTCATGCGGTTTCGTTGAAACTGCCAAGCTTCTGGACGCTGCGACCTCACCTCTGGTTCCAGCAAGCAGAAGCCCAATTCCACGTTCGGCAGATAACCTCAGAGGACACACGTTACTACTACGTGGTGAGCTCCCTCGACCAGGAGACAGCCGCCCAGGTTGAGGAGTTCATACAGTCGCCCCCGGAGGATGGCAAATACACGGACTTCAAAGCCCTACTCATAAGGACTTTCGGACTCTCACGGCGCGAGCGGGCTGCCCGCTTACTGCACCTGGATGGCTTGGGAGACAGACCTCCATCAGCTTTAATGAATGAGATGTTGTCTCTGACCGGCGGACACACACCCTGCCTCATGTTTGAGCAGGCATTCCTGGAGCAGCTGCCCGAGGACATACACCTGCTGCTGTCCGACGCGGATTTCAGCAACCCCCGGAAGGTGGCAGCCCGGGCGGACTTGCTGTGGAACGCCAAGAAGGTGAGTGGGGCATCCGTCGCACAGATCACCAGGCCACGCTCCCAGCAGCAGACCAGACCAGGCCCGGCCGCAGAGCCCGCTAACCCCAGTGGCAGGGGTGAGGAGCCCAACAAATGGTGCTTCTACCACCAGCGGTGGGGCGCAGAAGTCCGCCGCTGTAGCCTGCCCTGCAAGTTCCCGGGAAACGCCAGGGCCAGCCGCCGCTGATGGCTACGGCGGCTGGCCATCGGGATAGCCTCCTGTATGTGTGGGACAAGAGGTCGGGACGCCGTTTTTTGGTCAACACCGGTGCCGAGATCAGCGTCTTACCTCCGACGAGTTACGACACCCGCAGTAGGGCACCGGGTCCCCCCCAAGGGCCGTGAACGGCAGCACAGTTAGGACCTATGGCACCCGTACGGTGCAGCTACAGTTCGGCTCCAGCCGGTTCACGTGGGACTTCACACTGGCCGCCGTAGCCCAACCGCTTCTGGGTGTGGATTTTTTGCGGTCTCACAGCCTACTGGTCGACCTGCCGAGGCAGAGACTGGTCCACGCCGAGACCTTTCAGACGTTCTCCCTGGGTGCAGCCCAGTTGCCAGCCCCTCACCTCGACTCCATCACGCTGTCTGACAACGACTTCACCAGGGTCCTGGCGGATTTCCCATCTGTTCTGAAATCGTGCTCGCATGTACCACTTCTGTTGGCAGCTCGTTCCACATTCTCTCGACCCTCTGATTGAAGACTTATCCACTCATGTCCCACTAAAACTTTTCATCTTTCACCCATGATGCATGATCTCTGGTTGTCGTTTCACCCAACTTCAGTGGAAAAGACCTGCTTGCATTTACCTATCTATACCCATCTTCATATTGCACTGCTCTATCAAATCTCCTCTCAATGTTGTAGCATTTCAAGGATTAAAGTCCAAAACTATCCTGTAGGTAGGTGACCAAAACTACACACAATACTCTAAATTTGGACTCACCGATGTCATATACAACTTCAAAATAACATGCCATCTCCTGTAGTCAATAATTTAATTGATGAAGGTCACTATGCCAAAAGCATTTATTAACTACCCTATCTGCCTGTGGCACTGCTTTCAATGAATTATGGACCTCTATTCCCAGATCCTTTTGTTCCACCGCAACGTTAGTGCTCTACTGTTTACTGTGTAAGACCTACCATAGCACAACACTTCACACTTGCCTGCATTAAATTCCATCTGCCATTTTCAGCTCAGTATTTCCAGCTGTTCCAGAGCCCTGTAACCTATGATAGATAATTTGCCTCTCTGTCAACTACACCCCTAATCTTGGTGTCACATGTAAATGTGCTTATCAAGTTAAAAACATTACCATCCCAATCATTGATATAGATGACAAACAGCAACGGACCCTACGATTAATGGAGACAATCATCTACCATCATAGTCCACCTTCTAATGGAGACAATCATCTACCATCACAGTCCACCTTCTAATGGAGACAATCATCTGCCATCACAGTCCACCTTCTGATGGAGACAATCATCTACCATCACAGTCCACCTTCTGATGGAGACAATCATCTACCATCACAGTCCACCTTCTAATGGAGACAATCATCTACCATCACAGTCCACCTTCTAATGGAGACAATCATCTACCATCACAGTCCACCTTCTGATGGAGACAATCATCTACCATCACAGTCCACCTTCTGATGGAGACAATCATCTACCATCACAGTCCACCTTCTAATGGAGACAATCATCTACCATCACAGTCCACCTTCTGATGGAGACAATCATCTACCATCACAGTCCACCTTCTAATGGAGACAATCATCTACCATCACAGTCCACCTTCTAATGGAGACAATCATCTACCATCACAGTCCACCTTCTGATGGAGACAATCATCTACCATCACAGTCCACCTTCTGATGGAGACAATCATCTACCATCACAGTCCACCTTCTGAGACAATCATCTACCATCACAGTCCACCTTCTAATGGAAACAATCATCTGCCATCACAGTCCACCTTCTGATGGAGACAATCATCTACCATCACAGTCCACCTTCTAATGGAGACAATCATCTACCATCACAGTCCACCTTCTAATGGAGACAATCATCTACCATCACAGTCCACCTTCTGATGGAGACAATCATCTACCATCACAGTCCACCTTCTAATGGAGACAATCATCTACCATCACAGTCCACCTTCTAATGGAGACAATCATCTACCATCACAGTCCACCTTCTAATGGAGACAATCATCTACCATCACAGTCCACCTTCTGATGGAGACAATCATCTACCATCACAGTCCACCTTCTGATGGAGACAATCATCTACCATCACAGTCCACCTTCTAATGGAGACAATCATCTACCATCACAGTCCACCTTCTGATGGAGACAATCATCTACCATCACAGTCCACCTTCTAATGGAGACAATCATCTACCATCACCGTCCACCTTCTCCCAAAATGCCATTGTCTACTCCAATTTACTTCCTTACGTTGAACGTGATGCAAATGAATTTTCTTGACCAACCTCCCACGCAGGATTGTTAAATGCTTGCAAAAGACCATGTGAACAACATACACTTCATTGCCTTTATCTACTTTCCTGGTAACATACCCCATAACCTCATCAAAAAAAAAATTGTGTGTGTTGTCAGGAGTAAACAAAGTCATGCTGACTGTTCCAAGTCAGTCTTGTCTTTTCAAATACTTATATATGCAGTGCTTCTAATACTGATGTCAGAAGCACTAGTCTATAGTTTGCTGGTTTATTTTCTTAAGCCTTTCTTCAACAGCAGGTCTATATAACACATGTCAGTATGGGGAGCGGGATTTTACACCATATTCCAGGTACAATCTCAACAAAACGCAAGTAATTGTTAATGTCATTTCACTCTTACACCCAATAACTCTTACAATAAATACAATGTACCTTTCACCTCCCTCTCTACCCACTGCACTTAAACTCTCCATTTTAACATACTCAGGATTTCAGTTTCTCCTACAGAAGTGGGTGATCTCACATTTCCCACACTGGACTCCAGTGACCTGTTGTTCCCACTCACTCCTTTTGCCTCCATTACCCCAAAACCTCTCAACAAGAGGCACAGAACATAGAACAGTACAGCACAGTGCTCAGTCTATTCAATTAATGAAATGGCCAACTAAACTAATCCCATCTGCCAGAACAATGTCCATATCCTTCCATTTTCCTCACATTCATGTGCTGATCTAAATATCTCTTAAAAGTCCCAATGTATCTGCCACTACCATCACCCCAGGCAGCACAGACTGGATGGAGGTTGAACAAGATGGTTGATATACATCATTGACATGGTGGGTTACATACTGAACAGAGGTTGAGCAAGTTGGTTGATATATATCATTGAGGTGGTGGGATACAGGCTGGACAGAGGTTGAACAAGATGGTTGATATATATCATTGAGGTGGTGGGATACAGGCTGGACAGAGGTTGAACAAGATGTTGATATATATCATTGAGGTGGTGGGATACAGACTGGACAGAGGTTGAACAAGATGGTTGATATATATCATTGAGGTGATGGGATACAGGCTGGACAGAGATTGAACAAGATGTTGATATATATCATTGAAGTGGTGGGATACAGACTGGACAGAGGTTGAACAAGATGGTTGATATATATCATTGAGGTGGTGGGATACAGGCTGGACAGAGGTTGAAAGAGATGGTTGATATATATCATTGAGGTGGTGGGATACAGACTGGATAGAGGTTGAACAAGATGGTTGATATATATCATTGAGGTGGTGGGATACAGACTGGATAGAGGTTGAACAAGATGGTTGATATATATCATTGAGGTGGTGGGATACAGGCTGGACAAAGGTTGAACAAGATGTTATATATCATTGAGGTGGTGGGATACAGGCTGGACAGAGGTTGAACAAGATGTTGATACATATCATTGAGGTGGTGGGATACAGGCTGGACAGAGGTTGAACAAGATGGGCGGGGAATGAGCAGATGGAATCAGCTGGGAGAAGGGATCAAGGACGATCACTGATGGTCCTCAGGAGGAGGGGTTGGTCAACAGCTCACCCCCTACATTTCTAATGAGCAGCACTGTTTATTGTTCTTGTGTTAAAATGCTTTTGTGGGATTAGGATGGTATGTTCCAGTTCATTTATTGTTACCTTTTAGCTTGGATTATACAGTTACTAGCTTGTGTATTTCTGGGTCACACTAACTGTAACCAGGGTGTGTGATGGTCACCTCCCGTCTGTATGAGACTGGTTGGGTCGTGCTGGCCGGTCTATTTTGTGTTTATCACGATAAAACTGTTATTGAGTTTAATGAGCTGCCTCATCTGTCGTTATGGACCAAATGCTCACCACAATACTACTGTATAAAAGATCTGAAAATAACAAAGCTAGAACAAACCATAAGAACTTTGGAATATACGCTTTGCCCATCAGCAAATTTTATCAATGCATCATAAAAAGTTTCCCATCCGGATACTCCACGCATTGGTCCGGCGACTGCTTTGCCCGTGGCTGCAAGGAACTGCAGAGTTACGGATACAGATCAGCTCATCACAGAACCTAGTCTCCCCTACATGAACTCCTTCTGGACTTCCCACTCCCCCGGTAAAATGAAAGATCCCCACAACCTGGGGCATTCTCCTTTCTCACCCACCCCGATATACGTATCACCAGGATTAAAAGTGGCTTATCTGAAGTGAAAGCGTTTTTGAGAAGTTCCAGGAAGCGAGGCGAAGTCGACAGTTCGGGAAGTTAACGGGACTCATTGGCCAATATTAGATTTCTCCAACAAATCCACGTCAGCACAAAACCGTCACTTGGACTCCGCCGGCCAAAAATCACTGCATTCCGCAGACTGTGAGCATGCGCGATGCGATTTTCACATCGACAGAGGGGGGGGGGGGGCGGGGCCTCGGGAAAAACCCGCAGGCTGCAGATCTGCGGCAGAATAAGAGCGGAAAACAGGATACCGTGACCGGTGGGCGCGTCTCCCCGACAACAAACCAGCTTCATAGGACATAGGAGCAGAATTAGGCCGTTTGGCCCATCGTGTCTACTCCGGCGTTCAATCAGGGTGACCCTTTTCCCCCTCCTCAGCCTTCTCATCGTAACCACTCAAGAACCTAGTAAATACCCCCACAGCTCCCTCTGCTAATTCCACACATTCACCACACTCTGGCTACAGAAATGTCTCCGAATCTCTGTTTTAAATAGGCGCCCCTTTGCCCTGAGGCTGATTCGCCATTTTAATTGTGTGGAGATTGACCGCCTGGGTTGCTGGTTCGCAGGGAGAGATCAGTGAAGTGTGTCCGTCTTAGAGGGGCCCAGAGAGTTGGAAAATGAGTAAATGGCCGACAGCTCGGGAAGTTAACGAGACTCACTGCCCAACATCAGGGCTGCCGACTCGACACTGCCCTCAGTACTCACCGATGGGAAACTGATTTCTCCCCCGGGGGGGGGGAGGGGGCGAGGACCCTCTCCCTGCCACTCCCGATCCCCCAGACGATCCGCTTCAACAACGAACGGGATAAAAATCAAACCACCCCCCATCCGGTTTATAAAGCTCCAACAGAAAATCCCGACTTTTGAACTCAGTGCTTCAACTAATAAAGACAACCACGCCATTTGCCTTCTTACCCACCCGATCAATCTGTGCAGTCTCTTTCAGGGAGTCTAAGATCCCTCTGATCATCAACACTGTTCAGGGTTTTGCATTTAACAGTGTCCTGTCTCATACATTCGACCTACCGAGCTGCCAAGATGATCATCACTAATCAAATCTCACTGAGATTTCTCAGGTCCTGTTGAATTTATTGCCAAGTGCACAAGTACGGGAAGGTACAGTGACAGAGAAACACTGACTTGTGGCAGCATCACAGGCAAGTACATTCAGATAACACACGGAACACAAATTGTACATTTCTCTGTCAGTAACAAGATAGAAACATGTTTTACTTCATCCTGCTAACAGGACCAGAACAACAGGGGCTGAGCGGCGGCTCATCTCAGACGGTTCGGTGTGAAGGTCTCACAACCCGGACCGACCCCGGCAGATTCTGTGAAGGAAGCGAGGCCAGGCCGCCAGTTCGGGAAAGTTCATCCCCTCCCCCTTCAGGTTTCACCGATCACCTTGTGTTTCTCTCTCCCTCCCCCACCCCCACCTTTTGTACTCCAGTTCGGGAAAGTTAATGGCCTAACATCAGACCTCCCCGCTCCGGACCTGCGTCAATACTCACCGAAAGGAAATTCTTGGTGTCGCCCCGCAGAGAATGATCCGTTCCCGGCTCCCCGCCCCAAGGGGCGAGGGTGAGGACCCCTCCCGATCCCGATCCCGATCCCGATTCCACCGCCGTCCCGCTTCAACAAAGAACGAAAAACACCACCCTTCCCGTACTGAGCATGCGCGATGTTGCCAGCGCGTCACCAGGTAAGTGGGCGGGGCCTCGGAACCTGCCTGTCCAGGTAGACCCATTGTCTCAGATTGCTCCTGCCCACCGAGCATGCGCGATGTCGCTCATTTCTGCATCCCTTGATACCTTGAACCTGCCTGTCCAGGTAGACCCATTGTCTCAGATTGCTCCTGCCTCACTCAACTCATTTCTGCATACCTTGATACCTTGAACCTGCCTGACCAGGTAGACCCATTGTCTCAGATTGCTCCTGCCCCACAGAACTCATTTCTGCATACCTTGATACCTTGAACCTGCCTGTCCAGGTAGACCCATTGTCTCAGATTGCTCCTGCCCCACCGAACTCATTTCTGCATACCTTGATACCTTGAACCTGCCTGTCCAGGTAGACCCATTGTCTCAGATTGCTCCTGCCCCACAGAACTCATTTCTGCATACCTTGATACCTTGAACCTGCCTGTCCAGGTAGACCCATTGTCTCAGATTGCTCCTGCCCCACATAACTCATTTCTGCATACCTTGATACCTTGAACCTGCCTGTCCAGGTAGACTCATTGTCTCAGATTGCTCCTGCCCCACCGAACTCATTTCTGCATACCTTGATACCTTGAACCTGCCTGTCCAGGTAGACCCATTGTCTCAGATTGCTCCTGCCCCACAGAACTCATTTCTGCATACCTTGATACCTTGAACCTGCCTGTCCAGGTGGACCCATTGTCTCAGATTGCTCCTGCCCCACAGAACTCATTTCTGCATTCCTTGATACCTTGAAACTGCCTGTCCAGGTGGACCCATTGTCTCAGATTGCTCCTGCCCCACCGAACTCATTTCTGCATACCTTGATACCTTGAATCTGCCTGTCCAGGTAGACCCATTGTCTCAGATTGCTCCTGCCCCACAGAACTCATTTCTGCATACCTTAATACCTTGAACCTGCCTGTCCAGGTGGTCCCACCGTCTCAGATTGCTCCTGCCCCACCGAACTCATTTCTGTATACCTTGATACCTTGAACCTGCCTGTCCAGGTAGACCCATTGTCTCAGATTGCTCCTGCCCCACCGAACTCATTTCTGCATACCTTGATACCTTGAACCTGCCTGTCCAGGTAGACCCATTGTCTCAGATTGCTCCTGCCCCACAGAACTCATTTCTGCATACCTTGATACCTTGAACCTGCCTGTCCAGGTGGACCCATTGTCTCAGATTGCTCCTGCCCCACAGAACTCATTTCTGCATACCTTGATACCTTGAACCTGCCTGTCCAGGTGGACCCATTGTCTCAGATTGCTCCTGCCCCACAGAACTCATTTCTGCATTCCTTGATACCTTGAAACTGCCTGTCCAGGTGGACCCATTGTCTCAGATTGCTCCTGCCCCACCGAACTCATTTCTGCATACCATGATACCTTGAACCTGCCTGTCCAGGTGGACCCATTGTCTCAGATTGCTCCTGCCCCACAGAACTCATTTCTGCATACCTTGATACCTTGAACCTGCCTGTCCAGGTGGACCCATTGTCTCAGATTGCTCCTGCCCCACAGAACTCATTTCTGCATACCTTGATACCTTGAACCTGCCTGTCCAGGTGGACCTACCGTCTCAGATTGCTCCTGCCCCACAGAACTCATTTCTGCATACCTTGATACCTTGAGCCTGCCTGTCCAGGTAGACCCCTTGTCTCAGATTGCTCCTGCCCCACAGAACTCATTTCTGCATACCTTGATACCTTGAATCTGCCTGTCCAGGTAGACCCATTGTCTCAGATTGCTCCTGCCCCACAGAACTCATTTCTGCATACCTTAATACCTTGAACCTGCCTGTCCAGGTGGTCCCACCGTCTCAGATTGCTCCTGCCCCACCGAACTCATTTCTGTATACCTTGATACCTTGAACCTGCCTGTCCAGGTAGACCCATTGTCTCAGATTGCTCCTGCCCCACCGAACTCGTTTCTGCATACCTTGATACCGTCTTATCCCCCCCTTGTTCAATCCCTTCCCACCTATGTTCGTGACACTTCTCACGCTTTGAATTTTTTCAATGATTTTAAGTTCCCTCGCCCCCACCGCCTTATTTTCTCCATGGACGTCCAGTCCCTCTATACCTCCACCCCCGACCAGGAAGGTCTCAAAGCTCTCCGCTTCTTTTTGGATTCCAGTCCTAAACAATTCCCCTCTACAACCACTCTCCTCCGTCTAGCGGAATTAGTTCTTACACTCAATAATTTATCCTTTGTCTCCTCCTACTTCCTCCAAACCAAGGGTGTAGCCATGGGCACCCGCATGGGTCCCAGTTATGCCTGCCTTTTTGTTGGTTATGTGGAACAGTCCATGTTCCAAGTCTATACGGGTATCCATCCCCCTCTTTTCCTTCGCTACATCGACGACTGTATTGGGTCTGCCTCCTGCACGCATGCTGAGCTCGTCGACTTCATTAACTTTGCCTCCAACTTTCACCCTGCCCTCAAATTTACCTGGTCCATTTCCGACACCTCCCTCCCCTTTCTTGATCTTTCTGTCTCCATCTCTGGAGACGGCTTATCTACTGATATCTACTAAGCCGACAGACTCTCACAGCTACCTGGACTATTATTCTTCCCACCCTGTCTCTTGCAAAAATGCTGTCCCCTTCTCGCAATTCCTCTGTCTCCGCCGCATCTGCTCTCAGGATGAGGCTTTTCATTCCAGGACGAAGGAGATGTCTTCATTTTTTAAACAAAGGGGCTCTGACGGTGGTGTCGGAAAAGAGGATGCTGTCCAAGTTGCATGCCATCTTGGACAATGACTCCCATCCACTCCATAATGTACTGGTTAGGCACAGGATTACATTCAGCCAGAGACTCATTCTACCGAGATGTAACACTGAGCGTCATAGGAAGTCATTCCTGCCTGTGGCCATCAAACTTTACAACTCCTCCCTCGGAGTGTCAGACACCCTGAGCCAATAGGCGGGCCCTGGACTTATTTCCACTTGGCATGATTAACTTATTATTATTTAATTATTTATGGTTTTATATTGCAATATTTCTTCACTATTCTTGGTGGTGCGTCTGTAACGAAACCCAGTTTCCCTCGGGGTCAATAAAGTATGTCTGTCTGTCATCACCTCTGCTCTGAAACGCATCTCTCCCATTTCCCGCACATCTGCCCTCACCCCATCTGCCCACCACCCGACTTGGGATAGGGTTCCCCTTGTCCTCACCTACCACCCGACCAGCCTCCGGGTCCAACGTATATTTCTCCGTAACTTCCGCCACCTCCGACGGGATCCCACTACCAAGCACATCTTTCCCTCCACATTCCCTTTCTGCTTTCCGCAGGGATCGCTCCCTATGCGACTCCCTTGTCCCCCATCCCTCCCCACCGATCTCCCTCCTGGCACTTATCCTTGTAAGCAGAACAAGTGCTACACCTGCCCTTACACTTCCTTCCTCACCACCATTCAGGGCCCCAGAAAGTCCTTCCAGGTGAGGCGACACTTCACCTGTGAGTCGGCTGGTGTGGTATACTGCGTCCGGTGATCCCGGTGTGGCCTTTGGTGAGACCCGACGCAGACTGGGAGACCATTTCGCTGAACACCTACGCTCGGTCTGCCAAGGAAAGCAGGATCTCCCAGAGGCCACACATTTTAATTCCATGTCCCATTCCCATTCTGATATGTCTATCCATGGCCTCCTCTACTGTCAAGATGAAGCCACACTCAGGTTGGAGGAACAATAACATATACCGGCTGGGTAGCCTCCAACCTGCTGGCGTGAACATTGAATTCTCTAACTTCAGTTAATGACCCTCCTCCTCTTCTTACCCCATCCCTGATATATTTAGTTTTTTTTTTCCACCCTCCTCCTTTTTTTCTCTCTTTCTGCCCGTCACTCTACCCGTTCTCCATCTCCCTCTGGTGCCCCCCTCCCTCTTTCTTTCTCCCGAGGCCTCCCGTCCCATGATCCTTTCCCTTCTCCAGCTCTGTACCCCTTTCGCCAATCACCTTATAGCTCTTAGCTTCACCCCACCCCCTCTGGTCTTCTCCTATCATTTCGCATTTCCCCTCCCCTCGTACTTTCAGATCTCTTACTATATTTCCTTTCAGTTAGTCCCGACGAAGGGTCTCGGCCCGAAACGTCGACAGAGCTTCTCCCTGTAGATGCTGCCCGGCCTGCTGTGTTCCACCAGCATTTTGTGTGTGCTGCAGATGCTGCGGATCCGCGGTAAAACGGGATCACGTGACGGGTGGAGGGTCTCCCACGTGACCCGGTGACTCCACTCCTCGCCCCTCACACGCTGCCCGACCTCCCCACCGCATCTCCCGTACACGTTTAACATTTTCCCTCCGTATATTCCCGTCCCATCCCTCCACCTCCCTGGGTCACTGTTACGGGTTCGAATCCCGTTCCGATCCGACTGACATTTTAGATCCAGAACAGAATTGTGCAGGTTTCATGTAAATCAGTCTATCTTTATAAACACTAATTTCTATTCACATTCCTCCTGCCTCACTGGACAGGAACACTGAGACATCAAGTGAGAAACAGCAGGAGGTGGCCATTCAGCCCCTCTAACTATCAACAAGATGGCGGCTGCTCTCCCATCTCGTCCACATGTTTCTGCCCGATCCTCATTTCCTCCATCCCTTCGGTCTACACACATCTGCCGGCCTCTGTTTTACGTGGGGACGATCACCGAGTCTTCACCGCCCTCTGTGGTGGGGATTTACAGACATTCAACACCCTCGGAGTGGAGGCATTTCCCCTCATCTCAGTCCCGGACCGTCCACTCCTTTTTTCAGAGACTGGGATCCCTGGTTCAGCCGGTAATGATGTTGTGAATCTCAATGTGTTCACCTCTCAGTCCCCGATTCTCTAAATGAAAGGGTTATCACATTTGATCTTTCTTCATATGATGACTCCACCACCCCAGGGATCAGTCTGGTGAATCTTCATCGCACTCTCTATAACAAATACTCTCTATGTTCATCCTCTGTGGAATTAATTTCCATCTTCTGCAGCCCCGTGTTGCCCCAACTACTCACCTCCCACCCCTGTCACTGTTTCCACCTGCCCACCTCCCCCCTCACCTGGATCCACCTCTCACTCCCCAGCTCTTGCCACATCCCCACCCCTCACCTCTTTTCTCTGACTATTGCCCGTCCACTCTCAGTCCCGAGGGAGGGTCTCGGCCCGAAGTGTTGACGGTCCATTTCCCTCCACAGATGCTGCCCGACCCACTGAGTTCCTCCGGCAGTTTGTCCTTTGGTCTGTATAACCCGTGTTAGTGTGGGGAGCGGGATTTTACACCATATTCCAGGTACAATCACAACAAAACACAAATAATTGTCACTCTGCCCCGACCCTCCGGCAGTTTGTCCTTTGGTCTGTATAACCCGTGTTAGTGTGGGGATCGGGATTTTACACCATATTCCAGGTACAATCCCAACAAAGCACAAATAATTGTCACTCTGCCCGGACCCTCCGGCAGTTTGTCCTTTGGTCTGTGTAACCCGTGTTAGTGTGGGGATCGGGATTTTACACCATATTCCAGGTACAATCCCAACAAAGCACAAATAATTGTCACTCTGCCCGGACCCTCCGGCAGTTTGTCCTTTGGTCTGTGTAACCCGTGTTAGTGTGGGGATCGGGATTTTACACCATATTCCAGGTACAATCCCGACAAAACACAAATAATTGTCACTCTACCCCGACCCTCCGTCAGTTTGTCCTTTGGTCTGTATAACCCGTGTTAGTGTGGGGATCGGGATTTTACACCATATTCCAGGTACAATCTCAACAAAACACAAATAATTGTCACGCTGCCCCGACCCTCCGGCAGTTTGTCCTATCGTCTGTATAACCCGTGTTAGTGTGGGGATCGGGATTTTACACCATATTCCAGGTACAATCCCAACAAAGCACAAATAATTGTCACCCTGCCCCGACCCTCCGGCAATTTGTCCTTTGGTCTGTATAACCCGTGTTAGTGTGGGGATCGGGATTTTACACCATATTCCAGGTACAATCCCAACAAAGCACAAATAATTGTCACCCTGCCCCGACCCTCCGGCAATTTGTCCTTTGGTCTGTATAACCCGTGATAGTGTGGGGATCGGGATTTTACACCATATTCCAGGTACAATCCCAACTAAGCACAAATAATTGTCACTCTGCCCGACCCTCCGGCAGTTTGTCCTATCGTCTGTATAACCCGTGTTAGTGTGGGGATCGGGATTTTACACCATATTCCAGGTACAATCTCAACAAAACACAAATAATTGTCACTCTGCCCCGACCCTCCGGCAGTTTGTCCTTTGGTCTGTATAACCCGTGTTAGTGTGGGGATCGGGATTTTACACCATATTCCAGGTACAATCTCAACAAAACACAAATAATTGTCACTCTGCCCCGACCCTCCGGCAGTTTGTCCTTTGGTCTGTATAACCCGTGTTAGTGTGGGGATCGGGATTTTACACCATATTCCAGGTACAATCCCAACAAAACACAAATAATTGTCACTCTGCCCGACCCTCCGTCAGTTTGTCCTTTGGTCTGTATAACCCGTGTTAGTGTGGGGATCGGGATTTTACACCATATTCCAGGTACAATCCCAACAAAACACAAATAATTGTAACCCTGCCCCGACCCTCCGGCAGTTTGTCCTTTGGTCTGTATAACCCGTGTTAGTGTGGGGATCGGGATTTTACACCATATTCCAGGTACAATCCCAACAAAACACAAATAATTGTCACTCTGCCCGACCCTCCGTCAGTTTGTCCTTTGGTCTGTATAACCCGTGTTAGTGTGGGGATCGGGATTTTACACCATATTCCAGGTACAATCCCCACAAAACACAAATAATTGTCACTCTGCCCCGACCCTCCGGCAGTTTCTCCTTTGGTCTGTATAACCCGTGTTAGTGTGGGGATCGGGATTTTACACCATATTCCAGGTACAATCTCAACAAAACACAAATAATTGTCACTCTGCCCCGACCCTCCGGCAGTTTGTCCTTTGGACCGTATAACCCGTGTTAGTGTGGGGATCGGGATTTTACACCATATTCCAGGTACAATCCCAACAAAACACAAATAATTGTCACTCTGCCCCGACCCTCCGGCAGTTTGTCCTTTGGTCTGTATAACCCGTGTTAGTGTGGGGATCGGGATTTTACACCATATTCCAGGTACAATCCCAACAAAACACAAATAATTGTCTCTCTGCCCCGCTTGCAGGGCAACAGTCTGCCGGTGTTTGCCCCCCAATGTGGTGAATCCCTCCGCTCGACACCACCGTGGGCTCAGACATTTCCACAGATGAGCCCCTCCTGTTCCCCCCGGGACAAACATCCTGTCCGCCCCCTCTCTCACCATCTTCACCCTCTCAATAAAACCCCCCCTCCCCGGGGAGCCGGCATCACACCGATGGGCCGAGCGGTCTCCTCCTACCTCCCGGCGATACATCGGACTCCGGCCGCGGGAGACGCTTCACAAACGCCCCAACTTCCCTCGGAGGGAAATGGAAATCAATCAGAAAGCGGACATTTACTTTGAGCTTTTCTCCGAGCGGGAGACGGACTCAGCGGGGTAACGCCCACTCGGCCTGTCCGCCTCCGCGACTGGTTGTAACCGGTGATTGACATCGGTCCGCACCAATGGGAGTAGCGCAGCTCCTGAATCCTCTGTCGACAGCGGTGCGGGAGGGGCTGGTCACGTGATTATTAGCCCAGCCGTTCAACCGATAAAGCTCGAGCGCAGCAGCGCGTGGGTGACGTAAGACACCGCGCACGTGAGGGCAGATCCCGGTGTGGGGAGCCCATGTGTGACGTCAGGCGCGTGGGGGGGAGGAGCTGTGTGACGTCACCTGTGGGAGAGCGCTGGCATTTAATGGACCTTTCAGTGGGACAACAACATTAATCACAGGTTTCATCACTGAATCCAGTGTTGTGGGATGTAAAGTCCCCTGTTATGTGTCCGGCTGTGCCGTGTTGTTGGTGGAGTGGGCAGCGTGGTGTTTGTCTCGATTCGGGTCACAACACCAGAATTGCCAGCGGCGTCCACACACAGTGTATTAGTCAACAGAAAACCTCTCGTCCCCGCAGTCTTTGTCTCCTGGTAAACTCAACACCCTGACAGTGTGGACCATAGACACCCCTTCCTCTCAGAGTCAGGGGATCACTCAGACAGCTGATCGCTGAGAGGCATTATATTTATTAGTCATTAAAGTTCACCCAGATTCGTTTGGACGGATTTGATGTGGAGTTCGGGGTGTCACAGTGAAAGGGCCGGACGGCCGAACTCTCTCCGTTGTCCAACCATCCTTCCAGGTGAGGCGACACTTCACCTGTGAATCTTCCGGGGTCGCCTGTTGTGTCCGCTGCTCCCGTTGCGGCCGCCTCTACACTCGTGACACCGGCTCCTCCGCAGTTATGCGGGGTAGGGTTGTTTGTTTTGCGGGGGGCATCAATATTATAGTTCCCTTTTGTCTGGAGGGGTGGGTTTGGGGGTTGATGATCAGGATGACGTTCTGTTTTATGCGGGGGGTGGGGTGGGAGTTTGATTTTTCTCCCTGAGCGACTTTCATGCTCTTTCTTTGTTTCGTGGTTCTCCGGAGAAGAACAAAAAAACTCAGAGTTGTTTATGGATACCTGCTTTATAATAAATTAAACTTTGAACTATCCGCTCCGAGCGGGAGTTCCCGGTGTCCAAACATTTTCATTCCGATTCCCATTCTCGTTCCGACGTGTCAACCCATCGCCCCCTCTTGTGCCAAGATGCGGCTACCTTCAGGGTCCAGGATCAGCACCTCATATTCCGTGTATGTACCCCCACCCCCACAACCTGATGGCATGAATATCGATTTCTCCTTCCGGTGAACAAATTTCCCTCACACCCCTCCCTCCCACTCCCTCTCTTCCTCTCTGACTTTTCACGTCCTCTCACCTGCGTATCACTTCTCTCTGGGTCCACTGCTCCATATCTTTCTCCTATTCTCCACTCCCCTCTCCTATTAGACTCTATTTTCTTCTGCTCTTGAGCTTTCCCACCAACCTGGCTTCACTTATCACCTTCCAGCGAGACATTTCCTCACCCGCCCCGATTTTATTCAGATATTTCTCCCATCCCATCTCAGTCCTGAAGGAGGGTTCAACTGAAACTCTTTTCGATAGAGGCTGCCCGGCCTGCTGAGTTCCGCCAGCATTTTGTTTGTGTTGCTCTGAATTTCCAGCATCTGCAGACTTTGTGGTGTTTGTGATTTACCTCTCCGTTGTCACTCCCTCCTCCAGCCACTAGTGGCGCTGCATGGACCTCCAGAGACTGGTGGCGCTGCATGGACCTCCAGAGACTGGTGGCGCTGCATGGACCTCCGGCCACAGGTGGAGCTGTGCGGGCCTCCGGCCACGGGTGGCGCTGCGGAGAAACGTCTGCTATACGCATGCGCAGTGCTCTCTGCAGCTGTTGGCGGTTCTCCGATGCGAGCGGAGGTGAGTCGGGGCTGATCCCGAAATTGTGTAAATGTGGGTCGGTTGCATTGGGAAAGGGCCGGGCCCGAGCTCTGCCGGACGGCTGGAGCAGGGGTGCAGTGGCAATTTTTTAGGTGCCGGAGCTGTACGGGCAGGGGGGGGGGGGATGGTAGATAAGTTCGTGGCCTAAGTTAGAAGGCTTAAAGTTATACAACTCTCGGTACCTGCACGTGGTTCAACTCTTTGAGAGATTATGCATAAAGTTTTGTCAGAAACGAGCCACGCTCCCGAATAATGGCTTCAAGACAAATTCAAGGAAACAAAGTTTATTAACAGTTCTGCAGAGCTGGGCTCCCTCAGAGAAGGGAACCCCGAACCTTACAGGGCAACAGGTTTTATCCTTCTTCCTTACTCCTCCCCTCCCTGACTCGGGAGGTACATAGTCTTATCCCATTCCATATTTGGAGTTGTTTTTTTACACATTTCTGTAAAACAATAGTCCATATCTCAGGACTTCAATGATTCCACAAGCAATTAATCTCGTCAGGGCTTTTGCATTCCTGCTTATCAGACATAATTAAATCACATTTGTTTACTGCACTGACCCCCCCAACCTCTTTCAGAAACGCACATCTTAATTTATGGCTTCAGCTCTCACAGTTTGAAATTAATAACTTTTGTGGTATTTCTGTTTCAGATAATTGAAAATTGCTCGGCTTTGTAAAATTGACTCGTTCCACCTTAGGCCACGAAGTTATCAATCACCTCTGGTGTGTGACACCCAATTTGTCTACCTGTTCATTTCATGTACTGGGCAACTTCCTTGCCCCATTCGTGTAATGAGCAGGTACACAAATTGGGTGTGACATATATAGGGCTTCTTATAATGTCAAGCAGTAAACCAAGATGAAAGAAATATGTGAATTCCAGAGCTCCACAGAAATATAGTGATAGCTAAGACATTAACAAGATTACAGCCTCTCACTGCATTTCAGTGTATAACTGGTACAATTAAACATATAATACTTAATAATATGACAAAGTATTGCACGGTTGCACTTAACTGATTATCATAAAATATAATTATTAAGCAAGTAAAATAACTTTGTTTGCTTAGAAGCCAAAGGGTTGTTAGTGAGAAAAATTTACTTTAGGATTAGCGAGTAATCCACGGACCACCACAGATGTAGCCTTACTAATACGACTGAGTCGGAGCAGACGGCAGGGCCAGCAGCGCTTAGCAGTGTTCCTCAGAGGTATAAAAATAACAGAAATAAAGCCATTCATTTTTTTTTACACTTTAGCCACCTAAATTGGAACCAAGTAATCAAGTATGAAAAAAGAACGTCTGACGAACTATTGCTAAAGCCAGGAATATTGCTGAATATTAGTCTCAAAACTGGTAGGTTGGCAACTCTGCCTCGTACCGTTTCTCTCACAGAAATGGTTGGACGGGAAGTGTACCTGTGAGTGTCGATACTCACAATATTCTCACACGTCGGGTGTTACGTGGTTCGATCTTTACAGATTCTGTTTAGTCTTTAAATATATAAAAAGTTAAAGAAGCTTGAATCTTTACATGAATTATTATCGCATTTATACAAATAGAAAATATCGTAGTTTGCAAGTGACAAATGTTAACAGGGGAGGACAGCAACCATTTGGGAGTTTTGGAAATGCATGTCATCTCGTTCATTGCCTCACTAAATTACTCTTTTTCCTATCAACACGAAGAGAAAAAGAGCCTCTTTCCCATCAGCTACAATTGGTGGAGCAAGGCCAAGGGGTTGATTCGCTATTAATGATAGTTGAAATGACGTAAAACTAGCTTATAGCCCAGAAATGCTTCTTTTCCATTTAACTTGTAAAACAAAACTAAATTTATCCAGGTGTAGAAGAGGATTTTGGATGATTAGCTTGTGTATTTGATCAAAATCAGGAAGAAGATGAGCGAGCAGTGAATTTTTCTTTCATTGTTTTCAACTTTTAAACTTGGGTTTTTGTGTTCATTCCTTGCTTAATATAGCTCCTTCCTGGAATCCAATGGTACCCATTGGAAAGAGCGGAAAAATGCTTGCACTTGTGTGCAGGTATTTCCCAGCTTCCTAGGACAACGGGTCGAGCGAGAAGGAATTTCACAAATTCCCAAATAAAAAACAGTCACAGCTCCAGGATTTCACAGAAAACGATCAAATATCCTAATGTTATTAGTGGTATTTTTTCCCCACCAGCCAACACCCCCTCTTCCCAACCCCCGCTTCGGTAAAATTCCCTCTATTTAATATGCGGCCGCTGTTAAATTCCGTGCTTGTTTATTTTGACTTTTTTACAGAGGTGTCGGAGCGGCTCTCCGGTGAGCTCTGGTAGCACTGCAGCCCTGAATGTATGAGACAGTACAGTGTTAAATGCAAAACCCTGAACAGTGTCGATGATCAGAGGGATCTTAGACTCCAAGTTCATCGCTCCCTGAAATAGACTGCACAGATTGATCGGGTGGTTAAGAAGGCAAATGGCGTGGTTGTCTTTATTAGTTGAATTAGTTCAAAAGTCATGAAGTTGTGTTGCAGCTTTGTAAAACTTGTTAGCCCTCATCTGGAGTGTTTCATACAGTTCTGGTCACCCCCATTCTCGGAGGGATGTCGGGGCTTTGGGGAGGGCGCAGAAGAGGTTTACCAGGACCCTGCCTGGATTAGAGGGCATGAGCTATAACAAGAGGCTGGACAAACTTGTGTTGTTTTCTCCAGAGCGGCGCAGGCTGGGGTGAGACTGGATGGACGTTTACAAGATTATGAGAGGAATAGGTAGAGTGGACAGACGTTATGTTTTACCTGGGGTTTGAAATGTCTGATACATTTAAGGTGAGAGGAGATGTGAGGGGCGTCTGTTTATTTCCACAGAGTGCTGGGAAGCTGGAGACTATGCCTGGGGTGTTAGACCCCACCGGTCACGTGATCCCATTTGTCCCTCCCATTTAACCGCAGATGTAACGATCTCTTTGTGCATGTTCACAATCTCCAGACTGGTGGTCATGCATCCTCCATGTTGTGTTGGGAAATCTGATGTTGGCCACTGAGTCCCGTTAACTTCCCCGAACTCGCCTCGCTTCCTGAGGCTCCTCACATTTGTCCTGGAGCTTCATGGCTGTTGTGTCTTCTCCCGGACTGGGGTGGGTGAGAAAGGAGAACGTCCCAGGTTGTGGGGATCTTTGATTTCACTGCCTGCTTTACCGAGGGACTGGGAAGTCTGGGGGGGGGGGGGAGAATGGTTTCTGTGATGTGCTGATCTGGATCCAAAGGTCTCTGCAGTTCCTCGCAGTCACGGGCAGAGTAGTTACCATGCAAAACGTGAAGTGTCCGGATGGGAAACTTTCTATGTTGTGTTGATAAAAATTTTGGTGAGGGTCAAAGTATATCTGGCAAAGTTCTTGTTAATTTTGCTAATTCTGTCATTTTAGAGTCTTTTGTACAATAGTATGTACTATTCATTCAGTACCTATGTGTTGCTGGAGGACCATCAGTGATCGTCCTTGATCCCTTCTCCCACCTGGTTCCATCTGCTCATCTTGTTCAACCTCTGTCCAGTCTCCTCACACCGTTTCAGTGATATACATCAACCATCTGGGTCATCCTCAGTCCGCCTTGTATCCCACCTCCTCAATGTTATATATCAGTAAACTTTCTTCCAACCCTTGTCTTCATTGTGAAGTGTTCTTCTGTACCTTTGGCCTCGCTGAGTCATTTCCAGAATCGGTTATTGTTAGTTGGAATGTCGGAGGGTCATCAGGTCCCAGTTCTGTTGTGCATTGGTGTGGAGGTGCTAGTTTATGAACAGTGACGGGCTGACACACTGCAGCATTTTACTGGCAGCAAAGAGTACTGGGAGAGTTGGTGCTTGGGCTCTAATCCTGTGATCGGCAATCCAGGCAAATGGAACTATTGGTGTTTTGGCTTTGACTTTGGTTTGAGCTTCTACAGATGGGGCTGTAAGATACAGATCCTGCAATGAAGCAGAAATTTTGAGCAGCTGGACATTGGTTGTGGTGAAATCCTAGATTGCGCTACCCAGTGTGAGATGTGGGAACGATGTGTGAGACTCTTAGGGTCGGTGAGTGGCAGATTCAGCTGTGTGAGTCTGTGAGGTTGGGTCCTGGGAGATCACGGTTTTTGATCCAGGTAAAGTGGACCCGGGATTGAGCTGTTTGGGCATGTGAGGTGTTGATCGAGTATTTCTGGTCTGGGATCAGATGTTTGTTTCTGGAGTTCCTTTGGAAGCGATGACTGCCAATCTGAGGAGAGGATGAGTTCCCATTTCATCCTCACAGGAAGAGGCTGTGAGTAAATGGGCTGTTCCGTGTTTACAACAGTAGAAATAGACCCTGAGACTGGTGTTCAAACTGTGTTTGGAAATCCCACCCCCCCACTGTCACAGAGTGGAAATCAGGCAGCTGTGCTGGAGATCTGCACTAAAAACTGAAAATGTTTGAACTCAATCTGATGAAATGTTATTAATTGAATTGCATTGTAAGCTGTTCCTTACCTGCTGAGTGTTTCTGGTAATTCCAGTTTCTTTTTATTTCTTGGTTTATATTTCATGAAATGGACCTGTTTTAACCTGGAAATGAAAATGGCTGTGATAGTTTGTAGGCCTCCGTTAGAGTCTCTGCAAGTCTCCCCTCTCCACGCCACCGATGTTGTCCAAGGGAAGGGCATTAGGACCCATACAGCTTGGCACTGGTGTTGTCACTCAAGGACACACACGCAGCCTCTGCCAAGGCTCGAACTAGCAACCTTCAGATCACTAGACCAACGCCTTAACCACTTGGCCACGCGCCAACACATGTGATAGTAGAACAGTAAAGAAAGCACAATGTTTCCCTTTAAATTATCCTGGTACCAATTTGTCTGTTATTCCTGGAAGTGTGTTCAGTACAGTTGTTGCTAACAAGGTTTACATGAATAATCTCAGGAATGATCGGCGTTATGTATGAGGAGCATTTGATGGTTCTGGACCTGTGCTCGATGGAGTTCAGAGGGACGGTGGGGGTGGTGGAGGGATGTATGGTGAAGTACACTTAAACCGAATGCTGAAAATCCTGGATACAGTGGACATGGAGAGGATGTTTCCATTAGACAGAGTCTGTGATCTGACAGCACAGTCTCAGAATAAAGATGCTTCCTGTTAAAATTCAGTTGAGAATTTTTTTTTTTGCCAAAATATGTCTGATCTATGGAATTTGTTGCCACGGAGTCTGATTGAGGCTGCCATTTGGGTATATTTATGACAGAGATTAATATATTCATGATTGCTAAGTAGCTTCAGGGTTACAGGAGGAAGGCAGGAATATGGTGTTGGAATAAAAATCAGCCCTGGTTGAGTGGTGTGGCAGACCAGATGGATCGAATCATCTAATTCTGTTCCTTTGTCTTATGTCTTACCATGACTGAATGATGGCTCCTTCTTATCCCATATCGTTTTGTGACATATGAGGGACAATAAAAGATTGTTCACTGAGATCATTATATTTGCCTTCAACGTTTAAATTTCAGTGAGTTTTGTTCCTAGTAACATTAAGCAAAAATGTTTGGTCCTCCTTTGTAATGTTAATGTGCTTCATTATCTTTCATGTTAAAGTTAGACCCCCGACTGAAGACGAGGGAACAGCAACAAGTGAACCAGCCCGAGGACTGAGAGCACCAACTGGAGAGAACCCATCTGACTCAGGGTTTCCATTGATTCAGTCAGGAGAAAGTTGGGTGAGTCTTGTTTACTCAAACACTGGTACTTTAGACATTACATACCTGCACAAAGGAAGGTAGGGAATAGTTGGGAGTGAAACAGAATGTGCCCAGAAGAACCAGTTATGCCTCTGTCAGAACCAGTTGTGAAGAAGCCCCCCCCCCAATGTTCCCTTTAAACATTTTGCCCTTCACCCTTAACCCGTGTCCTCTGGTTTTTTTCTCCCCTAGCCTCAGTGGATAAAGCCTGCTTGCATTCACTCTATCTATACCCATCATAATTTTATATACCTCTATGAAGTCTCCGCTCATTCTTCTACGCTCCAAGGAATAAAGTCCTAAACTATTCAACCTTTCTCTGTAACTCAGTTTCTCAAGTCCCGGCAACATCCTCGTAAACCTTCTCTGCACTCTTTCAACCTTATTAATATCCTTCCTGTAATTCGGTGACCAGAGCTGTACATGATACTCCAAATTCAGCCTCACCAATGCCTTATACAACCTCACCATAACAGTCCAATTCTTATACTCAATACTTTGATTCATAAAGGCCAATGTACCAAAAGCTCTCTTTACTACCCTATCTACCCGTGATGCTACTTTTAGGGAATTTTGTATCAGTATTCCTAGATCCCTCTTCTACTGCACTCCTCAGTGCCCCACCATTTACCTTATCTGTTCTACACTGGTTTTTCCTTCTGAAGTGCAATACCTCACACTTGACTGTATTAAACTCCATTTGCCATTTTTCAGCCCATTTTTCTAGCTGGTCCAGATCCCTTTGCAAGCTTTGAAAACCTTCCTCACTGTCCACTATACCTCCGATCTTTGTATCATCAGCAAATTTGCTGATCCAATTTACCAAATTATTATCCAGATCATTGATATAGATTACACATAACAATGGACCCAGCACTGATCCCTGTGGCACATCACTAGTCACAGGCCTCCACTCAGAGAAACAATCCTCCACTACCAATCTCTGGCTTCTCCCATTGAGCCAATGTCTAATCCAATTTACTACCTCTCCATGTATACCTAGCGACTGAATCTTCCTAACTAACGTCCCATGCGGGACCTTGTCAAAGGCCTTTCTGAAGTCCATGTAGACAACATCCACTGCCTTGCTTTCATCCACTTTCCTTGTAACCTCCTCAAAACACTCTAATATATTTGTTAAACATGACCTACCACACACAAAGCCATGTTGACTCTCCCTAATAAGACCCTGTCTGTCTAAATAATTGTCGATCCTGTCTCTTAGTACTCCTCCAATATTTTACCCACTACCGACATCAAACGTACCAGCCTATAATTTTGAGAATTACTTTTAGAACCTGCTTTAAACAACGGAACAACATGAGCTATCCTCCAAATCTCTGGCACCTCACCCGTAGATAACGACATTTAAATATATCTGCCAGGGCCCCTGCAATTTCAACACTAGTCTCCTTCAAGGTCTGAGGGAATACCCTGTCAGGTCCTGGATATTTATCTACTCGCCTCAAGATAGCAAGCACCTCCTCCTCTTCTATCTGTATAGGTTCCATGACCTCAATACTTGTTTGCCTTATTTCCATTGACTCCATGCCAGTTTCCTTAGTAAATACAGACGCAAAAAAAACATTTAAGATCTCCCCCATTTCTTTTGGTTCCATACATAGCCGACCACTCTGATCTTCAAGAGGACCAATTTTATCCCTTACTATCCTTTTGCTCTTAACATTCCTGATGTAGCTCTTTGGATTATCCTTCACCCTGACTGCCAAAGCAACCTCATGTCTTCTTTTAGCCCTCCTGATTTCTTTCTTAAGTATTTTCTTACTCTTTTTATACTCCTCTAGTACCTTATTTGCTCCCTGTTTCTTATACATGTCATACATCTCTCTTTTTCTTTATCAGAGTTCCCTGGAGAACCAAGGTTCCTTATTCTTATTCATTTAGCCTTTAATCCTGAGACTTTGTTCCCAGGGTGTCCTCATGGGGCGTCCAGAAATGATTTCAGCTGGTGACAACCCTGTTTTCCCCTGTGGGGTAACCCTCATGTGGAATCGGGCTAATGGTCGGACCTTCAACCAAGTGAGTCCAGTCTCCACTGTTAGTCTGGCCAGTTTACTCTTCAGAGTGCCATTGGCTCTTTCCACCATACCGGTGGCCCGTGAGTGGTGTACACAGTGGAATTGTTGCTTGATAGCTAGTTCGTTACGTACCCCTTCGTTTGCTTTCACCACAAAGTGTGGGCCATTGTCAGAGCTCAGCATCTCTGGCAGGCCGTACCTGGGAATTATTTCCCGTAATAATACCTTCACAACAGTCAGCAGTATTAATGGTAGTTGGAAAAGCTTCAGCCCATCTACTAAACACGTCCATAATAACTAAGCAGTATCTATAGCAATGTACTCGAGGCAATTCAATGAAATCAACTTGTAGACACGAAAAAGTTTCACCTGTCAAGGGAGTCGTACCCGGTGTGCAGGGTACAGGTTACCAACCATTCCCTCCTTTTCCAAGTGTGTACAGTTATGTACATAATTGACCAATGTTAGTAAAAACTGTGTAGGAACACAAACCTGTCCCACTGGGTGATCCAAAAACCTAGGTCGGGGTCTTTCTGGCATCCTATCTGGGACCACAGTTTGCGCTCATCCTCAGAGACGTCCCCCTGGAAAGTACGTACCTCCCGCATGTCCGGCAAACCCGTTCTGCTTGAGTCATGGAGGATTGCTTGACGGGAACCCGAGCGGACTACAACTACCGAGGATTGTGCCGCACTTTTCGCTGTCTCATCTGCTAAAGCATTGCCCGTAGTGACCAGGTTAGACATGCGGACGTGGGCTGCACACTTAATAATAGCCGAAATTCGAGGTCGCTGTAGAGCGGTGAGTAAGTTGTCTACAAAGGTGGCATTACTAATGGGGTGGCCAGAGGAAGTCAGGAATCCCCATGTTCCCAGAGAGCCCCGTAGTCATGTACCATTCCAAACGCATAACGGGAGTCTGTGTAAACGTTCCCATTTCTGTCTGTTGCTGGGATACAGACAGGAGTCAGAGCAAACAGCTCAGCCTTCTGGGCGGAGACAGCTGCTTCAAAAGAGGCCTGCTCAATTACTTCACTGTCCGTCACTATCGCATAGTCAGAATGTCGTTTTCCTGATGGATCCACAAAAGAGCTTTCATCCTCGTAAAAAGTTGCCTCAGGCTTGAGGGGGTATTGCAGAATGGATGGGAGAGTCTGTCCTTCTTTCACTGTGATCCAGACGGGGGGCAGTTGGTGCGGCCGACTTCATGGCCTGAAATTGCCCAGAGATGTGGTGCAACATCTTGGGTTTTGTCAATATTAAAAGAGAGTTTTACTAGATGTCCCGTCTTCACTTCCGACTCCTTCCAGTATCGGAGTTGGCCCACAGGAAATCTCGCCAGTCTCCTTTCGTGCTGGAGGCTTGTTTTGTCAGGGTGTAGGCAGGGAACCCAGGGCAAACCCTGATGCTGGTATGGGCAGCCACCAGTCCTGTCTGTCGCCAAAGGGAATCCAGAACTTCAGACAGTAATCAACTGCCCTCTCTTCCTTTAACCTGTCCAATCACTGTGAATGGGAACTTCTGTCCCTCGAGGGCTGCATAAATATGGCTTTCCTCAGTTGAGCACCCCGTAGGGTCAAAGTACAGAGTCACATGAGAGTCGGCCGCTGGCAGAAGGGGTTCAAACTCAGTGGAGTCCGGATTAAGTGCCCACCACTGGGGGGGGGGTGCAGAAATTGGGGAAGCTGTCGGTTGTTCGCTAGTTGCAGGGCAATACCATTGTCTGTGCAGAGGATCTCGACTTCCAACAGACAGAGCAAGTCTCTCCCTGCTAGATTACACCCCCGACTGGTGGTGACTGTGAATGAAACCTCACACTGGTTCCCCTGGAATTCCACCTGCAGTGGCTGGTTATGTGAATACGTACATCCTATGCCCTCAAAGCCAGACACAGTGATTGTAGCGTCTGATAGCTGGAATCCCTTTTCTGATACTGTTTCCTGATCGAGAGTGGTTGTGGTTGCCCCCATATCAATCAGAAACGGAATTGGAATTCCAGCAACTTGCAATATTACATTGGGCTCTTCCTGAGGGGCGGAAATCACAGTAGGAAGCGTCCTTGCTTGTCCACTTCTAAACGGGTTGTTTTCCCCACCTGTCCCGTGGCAGCTTTCTGTTCTTCTGTTCCCATTTCTGATCCCCAGATATAGCTCACTCGCATCCTTCTTTCCACTGAACATATTCTCCTTTAATATTAGTTCCCTTCAGGGTCGATCGGGATTCGAAAGTCGGGTCGCAATGATATGTCAAAGCTCAACGTATTCCATTTTGGTCATTGTCAGGCCAATCCATATTATTTTTAATCCTGTTGGCTATCTATATTGGTAAACGATAGAACAGTAGGGCATTAAACTGGGGGGACAGATTCCCATTATTAAAGGCTTGGTCTCCTGCGAAAGTGCCATAGCAGGCCACAAATCACTCCCAATAGTCTGGTCCCGATTCCCCAGGGTTAGGTTTGCATTCAACTACTTTAGTGATGTTTACAGGTTGCTGGAGGGCCCTTTCCAAGGCTTGAATAATCTGGTCTGTCTGTTCATTCTCATTATGTTTTCCCGCCTGTAACTCCTGATAGGTTTGGTATCTCAAATCTGCCTTCCATTTCCTCCCCTCAGCAGCTGAGAGAATCATGCAGCAGAGACCGAATAAATCTTGTGGAGTTGCATTAAACATTTTTGTATTGCGGACACACTGCTGGGTTTTCTTTTCTATCTGGGGCCTGATTCATGATCATTATCGTTTCTTGAAGTTTCCGGGGTGCAGACACAGGAATCACTGAGGGCTGTCCCTCCTCCTGCTCGTGGATTGGGCAGCATTCAGGTGGGAATTGTCTTTGTGGAGCCATTAACTGGGGTTTTATTGGATTCTTCCCTCCCTGTCTCGGAATAAACCTCTGTATTCCCTTTCAGGATTACATGGTAAAGTGACACCCCCCGTCCCGCTGTTTTACCCGAGCGGCCACCGTTGGGGTTTGGGATCACTGGGTGAACTTGGCCCCTGGTAAGGTAGGAGAGGTACGGTGGCTTCCCACTCCTCATCACGGTCACTGTCCTCAAACAGGGTCGGTATGACAGACATGGGTTTGGGATCCCTTGTTTCCCTATCAGTATGTAACGAAACCCAGTTTCCCTCGGGGTCAATAAAGTATGTCTGTCTGACGTTCCTGCCCTTCTCTCCTATCTGGGCCGGCCTTGGTTTGTTTACGTTGTTCTTCCTGCTCTCATTTTCGGCATCCATCCATCCATTCACACTTCACTTTTAGCATCTCCCAACCTTTGCATTACATACCTCTATCCTGTTGTCACATGCATTATTCCTCCAACTTGCTAATAATATACTGTTCCACTTCATATCTGCTTTTCCTTCCATTCCCTTTTCAACAATTTCCACTTCTTTCCACAGTTCTTTTTCCATATCAAAATTACTGCTTGTTCTCATGATGTAATATCCCAGGCTCCTGCACCCTCCCCCGTCCGTGGCTACATTTTGATCCCCAATTTCTTATTCAACGCTGCACTCTGCATTTGAAAATCTTTTTCCTTGTCTGGAAAACTCTCAATCGACTGCAATTGACCCAGGTTCTCTTTGTCATTTACCCGGCACAAAGCCTCCTGCTCAATTATCGATCAGGTAACTTTACCCGGCTGGCACCTCCTGCTCAATTAATGACATTACCTGGCATGTAAGCCTCCTGCCCACTTAGTAAAATTTACCTGGTACCGCCTCCTGCCCACTTAGCAAAATTGTGCCTTATACGAGCCTCTCGACAGATTCTTTCCTGATCCCGTCAAGCTAAGCAATCAGCCTTGGGCGAGGGACCGTACCTCCAAATGAACTAACGGAGAGTGACAAAAGGTAAAATACCTACTGGGCACCCGGTCACTCTCCGCAGTCCCCAGAGTGGTCCAGCCACTTGCTCAGCCCGTCTGCTTGGCACTCCCTGTATTGGGATCGTGTTTGTGGTGACAAATGTTAAAAGTTGAATCCAATTAAAACTCAGGAGTCCAGTTTCTTATCATCACCACAGTTTATTGCGCATTCTCCTGCAGGAGTTTGAGACCCAGTTGTCAAAGGGAAGGCATGTAAGCACTGCCACCATCTGACAAGTGGACTGACTTAGTCAGGTTACAGCCGTATACCTGTACATAGTAAGCTCATACATTACAATTGCAATATGTTGTTTGAACTGGTACACCCAAGTCTGTTGGTGCAAAACTTAATTACTTAGAATTCAGAGTTCACTAAATCAAGGTTTTAATTACAGATGGATGTACAGTCCAGTCCTTGTCAGTTATTCCCTTTGCAAGGCCCTGATTTAATTACAGACAGAAGTTCATTCCTGTCCTTATCAGTGAGTCCTCCTCCACTTACTCAAACAAGAGTACAGTGTATAATGTTATCAGCTAATGAGAGTACAATGTATAATGTCATCAGCTCTCAGTGTGTCTCTCTGCAAGCCACAGAGAACTGGTTATGAGCCTGTCTCAGCTAAATGCTGAAAACGGAGTTCACTTCAGTTCAAAATTCCTATTCAGTCCCAATTATTCTTTTAGCCAGAGGTTATATAGGTTCAAAATGATTTTTTTATATATCCTCAATTCCTCAGGTGGGTTCAGGGGAAATATTTATGTCCAATATAGAAACTGCTGTTACCTGTGTGTATTGTGGCGATGCAAAAGTTGCTGGAGAATTTGCAAGTGGGAAGAAGTGGAGTGATATTTGGAAATCTGACTTTTTAAAGCGTAGTTTAGCAAGCAAACCACATATGGACAATGTACAAAAGCTCTGGTGAGAAAATCCTTCATTACCCGTTACAGGCCTGCTACATAGGTTGTGTGAGAGTGCAGATGAACTCGATCACGTATAATGTGTAAGATGTCCTTGTTTATGTTAAGAGCTTTTTTAGTTGTATAAGATGATGAGGGGCATTGATTGTGTGCATAGCCAGAGGTTATTTTCCCAGGGCTGAAATGGCTAACACAAGAGAGCAGAGTTTTAAGGTGCTTGAAAATTGATACTGGGGGGATATCAGGGGTAACTTTTTTTGCACAGAGGATGGTGGGTGCATGGAATGCATTGCTGGCTTTTTGTGTGAGAGTGTTTCAGTTACTGTGGGAACAGGAAACCATGCAGCTCAGTGGGAACAGGGAATAATACCAATGGAGAGAGTCAAACTGAGCCAAGTTGCAGATTGGAGATGGCAGAAATGCCCCATTCTTATAGACACAGGAAGAGCATCAGAGAGTTTGAGGGTCATTCCAGATGCCAGCGCTGTGCCCAGTTAGAAGACGATTTCTCTCTCCAACTTGGGTTGAACTTCACTGTAACAGTGTGTTGCCAGATCACACCTTGACAACTCAAGTGATCTCATCTGAAATGTTGTCCTACACCCATTGATTGATTCTGTAAGTCTTTTTACAGGTTAAAAATGACAAGGAATTTGTCTACGGGAATCTCGAACACAACACGCCAGTTTTGCTGTCTCTGTCCAGATATTTAAGAAGTGGAGCGAGGGATTCACTCGATCATCCTTCCTGCTCAGACTGTGGGGAAGGATTCACTCTATCATCTGACTGACTGCCATGCCTGTCATTTTAAACAAGGGGGGAACCCATTCATTTGCTCAGACTGTGGGAATGGATTCAGTTGGACATTTCAACTGAAGGGACATCAGCAAGTTTACACTGGGACAAGGCCATTCACCTGTTCTGTGTGTGAGAAGGGATTCAGTTGGTGTTCCCACCTGTGGACACACCAGTCAGTTCACTGGGCAGAGGCTGGTCATTTGCTGAATTTGTGGAGAAGGATTCACTCGGTCATCTGATCTAATAGCTCACCAGCGAGTTCGCACCGGGGAGCGGCCATTCACCTGCTCAGACTGTGGGAAGGGATTCACTCAGTCATCTAATCTGAAGAAACATCAACGAGTTCACACTGGAGAGAGGCCATACACCTGCTCAGACTGTGGGAAAGGATTCACTTGCTCATATAAACTGAAGATACATCAGCAATTTCACACTGGGGAGAGGCCATTCACCTGCTCAGTCTGTGGGAAAGGATTCACTCAATCATCTACACTGAAGATACATCAGCAATTTCACACTGGGGAGAGGCCTTTCACCTGCTCAGACTGTGGGAAGGGATTCTCTCAGTCATCCCAACTGAAGGTACATCAGCGAGTTCACACTGGAGAGAGGCCGTTCACCTGCTCAGACTGTGGGAAAGTATTCACTCAGTCATCTAATCTGAAGGTACACCAGCGAGTTCACACTGGAGAGAGGCTGTTCAGCTGCTCAGACTGTGAGAAGGGATTCACTTGCTTATCTAATCTGAAAGGACATCAGAGAGTTCACACTGGTGAGAGGCCGTTCACCTGCTCAGACTGTGGGAGGGGATTCATTCTGTCACATGAAGTGGTACACAAGTCAGTTCACACTGGGGAGTGGCCGTTCACCTGCTCAGACTGTGGGAAGGGATTCACTCGGTCATCCAACCTACAGAGACACCAGCGAGTTCACACTGAGTAGAGGCCGATCAACTGGTCAGTCTTTGGGAAAAGTTTCTCTCAGCCAAATCAACCAAAATGTGCATCATTGAGTTCACACTGGGGAGTGGCCGTTCACCTGCGGTGAATGTGGGAAGTGATTCACTAAGTAATCTAAGCGTATGTAACTCTCGCTTCAGCTAGCAGCTTAATATAGCTTAATTTGCCCCCCCCCCCCAGCCCGGCCAAACTTAAGAAATCTCTTTTGGGTGGATGCTGTGTGATGTGTCCCCTGTTACAAATCAGTACCCTGAAATTACAAACAGTACACAACATGTGATTAAACAATTGAGATTTATAATTCTTACTTTGACTACAGGGTTAGTAAAGACAACAAAAAAAAGAAAAAGAGCCCACTCTCTCCATTCGCGTCTTCTCATCTCTCCCCAGCAAAAAAACCATGAAAATCTCTCTTCCAGACTCAGAAGAAGGAACATTTCTCTCATTGGATAGACCCGCACTCCAAATCCCTGTTTTCTCTAGTCGTAACCTAAACATTGTTACACTTGTGACAGACCACCGGGTTCACACTGGGGAGAAAGTTTCAATGAGCTGCATGCTGGATATTTGTCCTTCACCGTTGCTGAATGCAATTTCGAGAGTGACTGTCGGTGCTGAAATCTGCAATTATTGCTGCTGCTCACCACACCCAGGTCTGCACCCTGGTCACTGGGCATGGGAGGAGTTTCTTCTGCTGCACATTCACCTTTAATGGGACTGGAGTTTAATATTCTGGATCTGAGACAAGTAAATCAGTTCTATTTTAAACTCTGTCTCCGGTACTTAGTGAATCTTTAACACACCTAGTGCACAGCAAAGGGTCAACTCAGGCCGGCTGGCCCCTGCCAGTGATTCTGTTCCAGGACAGTCCTTTTAAATCCTCCCCTGTTATTCCCCTCTTGCTCTCCCTGTGGTGATGGGTTCCAAACCGTCACCATCCTGTGGATGAAGAGGTTTCCCTGAATTTTCTGCAGACTGAAGAAATTGAGCTGACTGCAGTTCTGTCTGAGATGTTCTTCGCCCCTGAAATCTCTGGGCTGAGGAAGAATGAATTTGGGAGTTACCCTCCTTATTCACGGCTCATTTCCAGATTATGGGTCATTTTCCCTGCTTCTAAAGGGTTGTTGAAAACACCGCTGTCCTCTAAAGACTGAAAGCAGAATGGGAAACCATCCGTTGGATGTCCAACGGAGCCGGGTCAGAAACCAGAGGCGGGTCTGCACAGGGCAGAGTTTGGGGCTCTGGACGATGGTCGGGGTAAGAACGTATGATGAGGGGAAGGGAATCAGCAGCGGGGCGTGGCAACGAATGACAGAGTAGCAACATTTGGAAGCTGATTGACAGAGAAAATATTTCGGTTGTCTGACTGATGACACAAACAATGCCTGTGGTGAGGTGCTCCACTGGTTGAGGAACGTATGTGTGTTTGGAATGGTTTTATCTATTGGGGGAGTTGTTCCTGCTTGTTTATCCTGTAATATTATATCTGAATGGTTATTATGGATTGTCCTATCTGAAATAATGTATTGATTATAAAACATATAGAATAGTACAGCACATTACAGGCCCTTCGGCCCACAATGTTGTGCTGACCCTCAAACCCTGCCTCCCATATAGCCTCCCACTTTAAATTCCTCCATATACCTGTCTAGTAGTCTCTTAAATTTCACTAGTATATCTGCCTCCACCACTGACTCGGGCAGTGCATTCCACGCACCAACCACTCTCTGAATGAAAAACCTTCCTCTAATATCCCCCTTGAACTTCCCTCCCCTTACCTTAAAGCCATGTCCTCTTGTACTGAGCAGTGGTGCCCTGGGGAAGAGGCGCTGGCTGTCCACTCTGTCTATTCCTCTTAATATCTTGTACATCTCTATCATGTCTCCTCTCATCCTCCTCCTCTCCAGAGAGTAAAGCCCTAGCTCCCTTAATCTCTGATCATAATCCATACTCTCTAAATCAGGCAGCATCCTGGTAAATCTCCTCTGTACCCTTTCCAATGCTTCCACATCCTTCCTATAGTGAGGCAACCAGAACTGGACACAGTACTCCAAGTGTGGCCTAACCAGAGTTTATAGAGCTGCATCATTACATCGCGTCTCTTAAGCTCTATCCCTCGACTTATGAAAGCTAACACCCCAGAAGCTTTCTTAACTACCCTATCTACCTGTGAGGCAACTTTCAGGGATCTGTGGACATGTACTCCCAGATCCCTCTGCTCCTCCACACTACCAAGTATCCTGCCATTTACTTGGAGTTTATCATATAAATTGTAATATTTTGACTCTAAAACTGGATCAGGCTTGAATTTATGGTGCCTTTATGAAGTAATGGAGGGCATTTATGAGTTTGTATTTTAAAGCAAGATTTTGGTGAATGATTAATGAATTAATTAGGTCACGAGTTCAAGGAACCCTTCGGGCGAAGTGCTCTTAATATGATCAAATTCACCCTGACATTAGAGAAGGTGGCATTAATGTTACCCTGACATTAAAGTCAGATGTGTAATTTGAGAATTTGAGAGCAAGAGAGAAGAATTGGACAAAATTGATTTGAAAAGAACACGGGCAGGGATGAAAACAGAACAGCAATGGCTGGAATTTCTGGGAGCAATTCGGAAGGCACAGGGTATATACACATCACAAAGAGCAAATAGTATTCTAAAGGTAAGGTGACAAAACCGTGGCTGATAAGAGAAACCAAAGACAATGTAAAAACCAAGGAGAGGGCACAGAGCAAAAATTATTTGGAAGTTAGAGAATTGGGAAGGTTTTAAAAACAAACAGAATGCAACTAAAATAATTAAGAAGGAAAAGATGGAATACATAGATGAGCCAGCCCGCAATATTAAAGAGGATACCAAATTTTTCTTCAGGTACATATATTGTAAAAGAGAGGCTGAAGTGGATATCGGACCAGTGAAAAATGAGGCTGGACAGGTAGTAATGGGGTGGGGGTGCAAGGTGATGGCAGATGAACTGAATAAGTCTTGTACATCACCCTTATCTCTCGAAGACACTGGCAGGAATATGGAAGTCCCAGATGTCAGTGGTCAGAATGTGTAAAGTTACGTTACACGGGAGAAGGTTCTTTGGGAAACAGAGATGGTCTGAAGGTAAATAGGTCACCTGGACCAGATGGTGTACACCCCAGAGATCTGAAAGAGGTGGCTGAAGTGATGTGGAGGCATTGGCAATGATCCTTCGAGAATCGTTAAGGAAATAAAATCCAAAGAAGATTTTTCCTTCACTGCTCCCCCTCTCCCAGTTTCACCCATCACCTACCACGTCTTCCACCCCTCCAACCCCCACACTTCTTCCTCTGACGTCTCATCTTCTTTGTTCCCAGTCCTGATGAAGGGTCTCGCCCCGAAACGTCGACTGTTTACTATTTCCCATATATGCTGCCTGGCCTCCTAGCTTACTCCAGCATCTTGTGTATGTGTTGCTTGGATTTCCAGCATCCACAGATTCTCTCCTGTTTTTGATAAAAGCAAAAGCGGGGTCACGTAATATAGCAAGAAAGCAGTGGGAAGTGAGAGGATTGGAAATCTTTTACATAACCAGCAGGAGACAACAAAAAAAAAACACACACGCACAGGAGAGACATGATGAAAAATTAAGGTAAGTGAGCCAAAAATATCAGTTATCAAAAGTTGTTCCGATATATAAAGAGTAAAAGAGGGGCAAGAGTTGATATTGTACCACTGGAAGATGATGCTGGCGAGTTAGTAACAGAGCAAAGAAATCGCGGCCGAATGTAATAAGTATCTTGTGTCAAACTTCACTGTGTCAGACACTCGCAGTATAAGACTATCAGACATAGGAGCAGAATTAGGCCACTCAGCCCTATCGAGTCTGCTCCGCCGTTCTATCATGGCTGATCCCAGTTCTCACTCAACCCCATGCACCGGTCTCCTCGGCATATCCTGTAATGCCTCGACTGATCCGTAAACTGGAGACAGAAGGAGACGAGGTGCGAGATCAGACTGCAAGGTTTGAGCGGCTCAGGGACCGTGTGACCATTGCTCCCATTCTGACCTCGTCTCCGCATTCCGACACTGCCCCCTTGTGGTGACACTGTGCCGCCTGCTTTCTGTGCTGTTGCTCTTTCAACTTTGCCAATGGAAGTACGGCCGTCACTGTATTGCCACCGGCGTCAGTTATCACAGTGTGCAGTTGTGCCTCTTCTTCCCAGGCGATATCTTACTGCAGGCCGTCATTACACTTCACTCGACATATCTGCAGCGGTTTGCCGAGGTACTTGATGAGATGCCGAAACTCCTGCGGGTTTAAAAGTGTTGGCGTGCTTTCCTCGCAATGATATTTATACGGGGGCTCCAGGACTGGTTCTCGGAGAGAGTCGTACCCAGGAATTTAAAGTTACTGACCCTCTCCACCTCTGATCCTCTGCTGATTACTGGCGCATGGACCGCTGGTTTCTCAAAGGCCGAACATTTATCTGATGATTACGTCACTTTGCTCGTGACTCTCCCTCGGGTGAAAACAATTTAATATCACACATAGAGCAGGACAGTGCAGGAGCAGAGCCGTCGGTCATCGAAAAAAAGTTGAAGTCACTTGTGACGAACAAGAGAATTCTTCAAAGACGAACATGGACAAATGATAACAAATCCATTCAGGATAATGAAAGGAGGTCTCAGTATTCAGAAAATTCTAATCTGAACATAACCCGTGTTCACAGAAATGACATAGGAAAATATAAATGTACTATAAACAATGAGTTCAGTAGTGACAGAGCTGAGATCTACCTGCATGTTAACTGTAAGTTTGCAGATGGCTCATTACATCAAATTGCCTTCAGTATTACTTATTACAGAAACAGCATACCATATCGATTTCCTTTGAAGATGGACCAGACAACTTCATGATTCAGCTTCAGGGTCCACCTGTTACAGATATCGTTACAAGCCTGAAATTATCTTGTTCTGCCCAGTCAGTTCCCACTGCTGACAATAGATGGCGCAATGGGATAACCTATGTGCAGACAGGCCAGGACAACCCCACCGAGTCGGTAAACAATGTTGACCGTAGAAATTATACTTGTCAGATTGAGATCAAAGTAACCATGAAACACAGCGGCTTTTCTGTAAAGATTACAGTACAGGGCAAGTGAAAGTTTCCGTCAATATTCAACTTCCAACCACCGCTTCAACTTCTGAGCAATTTTATTTTGCAGCTCTATTCTATCTACTTTATTCGTCATATTAAAGAAAAAACTGTTTATCAGGGATAGTGAAGGTGGAGCAGAGTAACAGATATACTACAGGTCCTTCAGGGCTTTTTAATTGTAAGTCAAGTTCCGGGATTTATTTATGTCAAATTTCCACAGATGTTCATTTAAGTCTACAGCGAATAACGTCCCACGCTTGCCAAAACATTTTAACTCTTCATTTAAAATAATTGAGAACCGTGCCGGTTTATCTGCCTGTGTCACAGAGGGACATTCTGTGCCCATGTTTGTAAGCAGGATTTCCCATCGCTTCTCTTCACACCGGCAGCTTCATTTGGGATCACCGCTGACTGTGAAATGAAGCTCTTGAAGTTTTCAGAAGCAGATCTCTTTCTCAGAGTTCAGACCTTCGTGCAGCGCCGACGTGACTTCACGACGTTATGGAATCGATCCCTTTGTGAATGAAATTCAGCCACTGCACATACTGAACGAACCAATCTTATGCAAACTAAATTAAGTCGGCAGTGAAAAAAAAGAGGCGGACAAAATGAAACGTATCCTCTCCATGATTCCGTAGAATTATATCCGGGAACTTCTTTTTATAAACTCCAATTCGGTTGCCATTCAGGCTAATATGTTGGACAGGATACAAATTGGGTCCACCGAGCCCAGCTGATGTGATTGGACTGCAGTAGAAAGGAGTGATTCCATTCCTCTTTCAGTTCTATTGGCAGAGCCCGTGTCTCGTGTCAATGTAAACATCAACTCGTACAGTCTCAGAAAAACAACGATACAGTTGTATACACCTGTAACGCTAAGACGCAATTCAGAAAGAACATCATTAGAAGACATCTAACATTAATGTCTCTGTTTTCAGAAAAAAAACCTAGTCTGAACATAACCCGTCTGAACAGAAATGGCACAGGAAATTATAGACGTGCTGTCAATATTCATTGCAACAGCAACAGTGCAGAGATCTACCTGCAAGTTAATTGTAGGTACGCAGGTAGCTCATTACATTAGTTTACATTCAATATTACCGATCACAGAAAGAGCATACAATCTCTATTTCTGTTGTAGATGGGCCAGACAACATCAGGATTCAGCTGCAGGGTTCTGTTTTCAAAATACTGTCTCAAGTCTGAAATTAACTTGTTCTGTCCAGTCAGTTCCCAATACTGACTATAGGGAGCAAATGACCAGCAGACAGAACAGGATTACACCATCGAGTCATTTAGCAACGACGCTAAATAAGAGGAAATTATACTTGGAAACACAGCAGCCTTTCTGTAAAGATCACTTGAACATAAACATCCAAGTAATTTTATTTTGCAATTTTGTAATTTTCACGCTGTGCTCTTCTGTAGACTTCGGTCACGAGAAGTATTAAAAAAAAGATATTGTGAATATGCAGCAGAGTTATAGATACCATGGAAGGTCTGGAGTGATTTGTTTAGAAGTCAATTTGCCGGAATTTTAATATCTTCATTTAAGCCTACGGCGATGAGTATTTTATGTTTCCCAGAGCATGGAGAACCAAACAGCAGGCAGAACTATTCGGTTAAAATTACGGAGAGCCATGTCGGCTTATCTGCTTCGGTACCCGAGGGACATACTGTGCCCAGGCCTGTCAGCAGGATTGCTCAAAGCCGTTCTTCACAGTAGCAGCTTCAGCTGACGTCACGTCGTAGTGTCGAGTGAAACTCCAGACGTTTTGAGAAGTCGATGCGTTTCTCAGAATACAGATCCCCGAGCAGTGCAAGCCAGATTTCACGAAGTTAAGGAAACAACCCCTTTGTGAATAAAATACAGCCGTTGTACATATTAAACGAACTAATCTTGGAGCCAGTTACCCGGGGTATAAGTCACATAACATTAAGGGGCAGAAACAGAATCTGATGGAGACAGTGAGCAGGTCGGGAAGCATCTGTGAAAGGAAAAACAGAAGTCGACATTGCAATGCAAGACTGGGAGGTGGGGAAACAATAAAGTATTAAATTAACCTTCACCGGAGAGAGAGGGAAATGGGGCCGATGGGACTCGTGCAGCAGTTCTGACAGAGCATCTTCGACTTGAAATCCTAACCGTTCCTTTTCCACGGAGGCTGCTCGACAACCTGATTGTATTGCTGGGAGTGTGAAAACAACTCTCAGATCATTTTAAGAAGTGTGTTCGATGATTTACAACGATAGCGGGGGAGATTGAACCCGCATCACCCAATTGTTACAACCCAGCCGGGTCCCTGATTGGAGAGAGGTTGGAGCAGTCGGCTAAGCCAGCATCCTTTTGCTATACTTGCACTGATGATCAGTGAAGTGGGGATGGTATTTCCAATCCTGGCTGACTGTGGCCTACTGCTGAGGTAATCAAGGACCGAGGTGCCGAGCGCCGCCTAGAGGTTGAAACATGGAATCATGTTGCTGAGTACTGAGGTAATGATTGTGTTCAATTCTGATCTGGTCGCAATCAATAGCTGTTGTGTGCTGGGGCAGCAGGCTGAGGGTAGCAGACACCAACAGAATCAACAAACTCATTCGTAAGGCCAGTGATGTTGTGGGGGTGGAACTGGACTCTCTGACGGTGGTGTCTGAAAAGAGGATACTGTCCAAGTTGCATGCCATCTTGGACAACGACTCCCATCCACTCCACAATGTACTAGTTAGGCACAAGAGTTCAGCCAGAGACTCATTCCACCGAGATGTAACGCTAAGCGTCATAGGAAGTCATTCCTGCCTGTGGTCATCAAACTTTACAACTCCTCCTTCGGAGTGTCCGACACCCTGAGCCAATAGGCTGGTCCTGGACTTATTTCCACTTGGCATGACTAACTTATTATTTAACTATTTATGGTTTTATATTGCTATGTTTCTGCACTATTCTTGGTTGGTGCGGCTGTAACGAAACCCAATTTCCCTCGGGATCAATGAAGTATGTCTGTCTGTCTGTCTGTCTGTCTGTCTGTCTGACGTAGGTTGCTGTGCTGTTCATCGAAGACCAGGTGGAGAGCCAGTTACAAGTACAATACCGTTTAACTATTGTGGTGGTCGGTAACTTGCAGCGGGATTCAGATCTTTGCAGAGCCACGAGTTGACTCAGGCGATGACCAGCCTCTTAAAGCCCTTTATCTCAGAGTGTGTGAGTGCCAATGGGCCACAAAACTCTGTGCAAAGAAACTTCCAATGTATCTCCTTCAAATCTCACCCTTCCTCCTTCTAATATATAACCCCCGATATTTGGCAATTCTACAATGGGTGAATTATGCTGATTGTCTATCTTAACTGTGCATGCCATAATATTATGAACCTCCGTCGCAGCGATTCCTGAGTTTCTGTTTTACTGCATAGATCTCTGTCAATAACCGAGGCGCCCATGGACCCTCGGCTGGGAACCCGTGACCGATATCCGGGCGGCTTCGTACACCCCGGAGAGGATAACACAGGATTAACCGAACTCTCTTCAACGCACACGGTCCTCTGATCGAGACAGCATCCTGGTGAACTTCCTCGGCGCCCTCTCCAATGCTCCAGAACGCTCCGGTTCCAAACAATTTTCAAACTCTACCCCTCAAATCTCTTCATCAGTCTGCGTCTGTCCAGTCTGAACTCTGTTTCTTAACTGCAACTGCAGTTGTAATTGAACCAGAAATTCGGTCAAAACAAACTAGTTCGTCCTCCGTCGATCACTCCCCCCCACCCCCCAGAGCATGGTGAACAAAATACAGACAGTTGTACACATATATGTAAATAATAGCTACTGTAGAATAGTCCTGGTGAGTTACTGTGTTGCCTTCTATAGTCTGTGCACACATCGGCCATTAAATGCCAGTTGGGGAAGAAGGGAGCTTGCATGTTGCAATTGCATTCGTTTGCTCTGTAGCAGAGTCTAACACTACACAGTCTGTTAATAATAGAGAAGAGAGAAATAGGAAACTGTGGTAATTACTTCCTCATACTTCTTCAGCAGTTCAATTGAACCACACATACTGTCAAAACAACCCAGTTTCGCCTTCATCGATCACTCCCCCCTCCCCCACCTCCCAGATCATGGTGAACAAAATACAGGCAGTTTTACACATCGAGTTAAATAATAGCTTGTTTTTCCATCATGTCTGGAGCTTGTACTAAGTACAATACTCACACCGCACACAAGACCCTCTCAACCCATTCTCAAGCATTGAATCAGTTCCATGGGAATGTATTAAATATTAAAACATACGCTGCACACCCATCAGCCAGCAAGTTTCCTGCAACTGAACCCTGTACTGTGGTGCTGCATAGCAGAGGCCGCACCCAGTGTGACCATTCTGGAGAAGGTCAGGAGGACTGTGACCCTGCAATGTCTCGTTCATCTTTCATGAAGGGAGTGGGCAGCGGGAAAGACTATCGTCTCTCCGTGGAGTCCAAAAGATTTTCCTGCTGGCAAAAGTGACGTTTAATCGCTTTGTTCCTCATTTTCCTTGCTGACCATCGCCCTCGGGGCGAGAACGGTTGTTAATGTGGGTGTGGGGTAGTGTGGGGTAGTAGTGTGAATAGTGGTCCGGATGATCTTGCAGAATAGCCCCGGCGAGTAACTGTGTTGCATTCTATAGACAGTGCACACATCGGCCATTACCTGCTGGTACTGGAGGAAGGGAAGGTGCAAGTTGCAATTGCATTCGTTTGTTCTGTAGCAGAGTTTAACACCTCACAGTCTGCTAATAATAGGTAAGTCAGAAAGACGAAACTGTGGTCATTACTTCCTCATAGGTTCTTCAGCAGTTCAATTGAACCAGGAATACTCTCAAGACAACCCAGTTCCTCCTCCATCGATCACTCACCCCCCCCCCCCCCCTACCAACCCACAGGCCAGTTCATGTTGAAAAACATACTGACTGTTTCACAGATCCCAGTAAGAAATAGCTTGTTAATCCATCAGGACTGTCGGTTGTAATACACAGCGTATTGACACTTCACGGGAGCCATTCTCAACAGACTCTCAAGCATTGAATCAGTTCCACAGGGCTGTAGTAATTATTAAAACATGGGCCACACACCCATCACCCAGCAAGTTTCCTGCAACTAGGCTTGTTTCCCAAGTTTCCATCATACTTAGAGGTACCGACTAGAGAGGATGCAATATTAGATCTCCCATCGGGAAACGAGTTAGGACAGGTGACGCAGGTGTGTGTAATGTGGAACAGTTTGATTCCAGGGATCAAAACAGCATTAGGTTCAACTTGATCATGGATAACGATAGATCTGGTCCTCGAGTTGAGGTTGTAAACTGGAAAAAAAAAACAATTTTGAAGAAATGAGGAAGGATATAAAAAGCGTGGATTTGGACAGGTTGTTCTTTGGCAAGGATGTCGTTGGTAAGTAGGAGGCCTTGAAAGGAGAAATTTTGAGAGTACAGAGTTTGTATGTTCCTTTCAGGATTAAAAGCAAAGTGAATCAGGATAAGGAACCTTGGTTCTCACGGGATATTGGAACTCTGATAAAAAAGAAGAGAGAGATGTATAACAGGTGTAGGAAACAGGGAGCAAATAAGGTATTGAGGGGCATAAAATGTGCAAAAAATACTTAAGAAAGAAATAAGGAGGGTAAAAGAAGTCATGAGGTAGCTTTGGCAGTCAAGGTGAAGGATAATCCAGTGCTGTTACAGATATATTTAAAGCAAAAGGATAATAAGGGATAAAGCTGGTCTTCTTGAAGATTAGAGTGGTCGGCTATGTATAGAACCAAAATAAACGGGGGAGATCTTTAATGTTTTTTTGCGTCTGTATTTACTAAGGAAACTGGCATGGTCAATGAAAATAAGGCAAACAGGTAGTGAGTTCATGGAAATTTGGATTCTCATTGAGCTTGACTTCCAAAGCTACCTCATCTCTTACATAGAACATAGAACAGTACAGCACATTACAGTCACTTCGGCCCACAATGTCGTGCCGACCCTCAAACCGAGCCTCCCATATAAACCCCCACCGTAAATTCCACCATATACCTGTCTAGTAGTCTCTTAAACTTCACTAGTGCATCTGCCTCCACCATTGACTCAGGCAGTGCATTCCGCGCACCAACCACTCTCTGTGAAAAACCTTCCTCTAATATCCCCCTTGAACTTCCCTCCCCTTACCTTAAAGCCATGTCCTCTTCTATTAAGCAGTTGTACCATGGGGAAGAGGCGTTGGCTGTCCATTCTATCTATTTCTCTTAATATTTAGCATACCTCCATCATGTCTCCTCTCAGCCGCCATCTCTCCAAAGAGTAAAGCCCTTAATCTCTGAGCAAAATTCATACTCTCTAAACCAGGCAGCAACCTTGTAAATCTAGTCTGTATCATTTTCAATGCTTCTACATCGTTCCTATAGCGAGGCGACCAGAACTGGACACAATACTCCAAGTGTGGCCTTACCAGATATTTTAGAGCTGCGTCATTTCCTCGCGACTCTTAAACTCTGTCCCTCGACTTATGAAAGCTAATACCCCATAAACTTTCTTAACTACCCTATCTACCTCTGAGGCAACTTTCAGGGATCTGTGGGCATGTACACCCAGATCCCTCTGCTCCTCCACACTCCCATGTATCCTGCCATTTACTTTGTAAACTGCCTTGGAGTTTGTCCTTCCAAAGTGTACCGCCTCACACTTCTCCGGGTTGAACTCCATCTGTCACTTGTCAGCCGACTTCTGCATCTTATCAATGTCTCTCTGAAATCTTCGACAATCCTCTACACTATCCACAACACCACCAACCATTCTGTCCTCTGCAAACTTTCTAAACCCACCCCTTTACCCTCACATCCAGATCCTTAATAAAAATCACGAAAAGTAGAGAACCCTCAACCGATTCTTGTGGGACACCACTAGTCACAACCCTCCAATCCGAATGTACTCCCTCCACCACGACCCTCTGCCTTCTGCAGGCAAGCCAATTCTGAATCCACCTGGCCAAACCTCCCTGGATCCCATGCCTTCTGACTTTCTGAATAAGCCTACCGTGTGGAACCTTGTCAAATGCCTTACCTAAATCCATGTAGCTCAATCCACGGCACTACCTTCATCTATATGCCTGTACACCTCCTCAAGGAACACTATCAGGCTTGTTTGGCACGATCTTCCCTTCAGAAATCCATGCTGACTGTCCCTTATCCGACCATGATTCTCTAAATGTCCATAGATCCTATCTGTAAGAATCTTTTTCAAAAGTATTCCCACCACAGACGTAAGGCTCACTGGTCTATAATTACCCGGACTAACCCTACTACCCTTTTTGAACAAGGGGATAATAGTCGCCTCCCTCCAAACCTCTGGTACCATTCCCATGGACAACGAGGACTTTAAGTCCCTGGCCAGAGGCTCTGCAATCTCTTCCCTCGCCTCGTGAAGCAGCCTGGAGAATATTCCGTCAGGCCCCAGAAACTTATCCGGCCTAATGTATTTTAACAACTCCAACACCTTCTCTCCCTTAATATCAACATGCTCCAGAACATCAACCTCACTCATATTGTCCTCATCGTCACCTAGTTCCCTCTCATTGGTGAATACAGAAGGGAAGTATTCATTGAGGATCTCGCTCACTTCCACAGCCTCCAGGCAAATTTTTCCACTTTTATCTCTAATCGGTCATCCCTTCATTCCTATCATCCTTTTGTTCTTCACATAAATGAAGAATGCCTTGGGCTTTTCCTTTACCCTTCACGCCAAAGCCTTCCCATGCCCCCTTCTTGCTGTCCTCAGACCCTTCTTAAGCTCCTTTCTTGCTACCCTATATTCCTCAATAGACCCATCTGATCCCTGCTTCCCAAACCTCATGTATGCTGTCTTCTTCCACCTGACTAGATTTTCCGCCTCACTCTCACCCATGGGTCCTTCATCCAACCATTCTTCATCTTCATCACCGAGACAAATTTATTCCTGATATCCTGCAAGTGTTCCCTAAACATGGATTGACAGTGTGTTGTGAATGGATTGGGTGAGGTGTCAATTCTCTATGTACTACAGCCGACAGTCCTGAAGGAGTAACAAGCTATTACTTACATGGATCTGTAAACCTGTCTGTATGTTCTTCACCATGAACTGGCCTGTGCGGGCGGGGGGAGGCGGTGGTAGGAGTGATCGATGGAGGGAGAACTGGGTTGTTTTCCCAGTTCAATTGAACTGCTGAAGAACTATGAGGAAGTAATTACCACAGTTTCCTATTTCTCTCTTGTCTGTTGTTATCAGACTGTGTAGTGTTAGACCCTGCTGCAGAGCAAACGAATGCAATTGCAACGTGCAAGTTCCCTTCCTCCACCACCGGCACGTCATGGCCGATGTGTGCAGAGTCTGCAAAATGCAGCACAGTTACTCGTCAGGACAATTCCATGGGAAACTCCGGAACACCACTCCCACCACTACCAACTACCCCACCCCCCACCCTAACAACCGTCCTCACCCTGAGGGCGAAGGTCAGCAAGGTAAAAGAGGAACAAGACGATTAAAGACTACTTTTGTCCCCAAGATTCCCCGCCACTCGGAAATCAGTCTGAGTTGCCTGCGTCGCGGTTCGGGTCCGATTCCCGGAATGTCCTGCTTGAGACAACTTTGGTAGCAGCTTTCCCAGCCAGCGTATGACAGTTTAAGGAGAGAGCCCAACATAAACCGCTCAGTGAGGGGTTTGTTGAGGGAGGGGTGATAAATTCCTGCCTTGCCAACAACACCCAGACCCATTCCTTAAAATACAAACAATCCGCACCACACTTTGATGTAAACATTCCTCTGGGAATTGTTTTCCTGGTGACCATTTCTTGCTGAGATATGTCTCAGAGGAGAGAATAAGCTCGCTGTGTAATCTATCAACACACAATGAAATTAGAAAACTCAGCCAACATCCCTTACCCCGAGAGCCCGAGAAACTCAACTCGTACTGCGAAGTCTCTCTGCTCCTGACTCAGCCTCCTGAAAAACAACAACTGGAACTGAGTGCCCGGAGAATGCTTAAAATCAGAACCATATTTATCATCACTGACATATGTCATTCGCTCTGTTGTTTTGAACAGAAGTACAGAGCAATAGATAACTGTGTCTATGAGTTAAGATAAGAAGCATAGAATAAATAAGTATTGCAAGACGAGAAGAAAAATTGCGGTAGTATTCATGCGTCCATAGACCATTCAGAAATCTGATGGTGGAGGAGAGGTCGTGTTCCGGGTGCACTGAACGAGTATCTTCATGTTTATATACCATCTCCGTGAGAGTAACATCAATAAGTGGACATAAATTACCTAATGATTCATGACTGTTAATGGAAATGAAACAAATTCAGAACGTTTACAAAGGAGGGATCAATACAAAATGATGGATGCTTTCCCTGTCTGTGACATTCCAGCCTCTACACCACTCCCTCTCTGAAACCGCACCCAGTCTATGCACACCCTCCCTGTCTCTTTAGACATCTTGCCCCCACGCCTCTCCGACTCTATGATTGTTCCTGCTGCAAAGCCCATCTATTTCTCTGTAACCACAGACGTCCCCAAATACCACCCTCCCACCCCCTCGCATCTGCAGTCTGGAGTCTTCCCTGTTTCTGTGTCTCCTTTCAAGCATTATACCATTCCCGTTTCTCTACGCCCTTCTGGCCTCTACAGACTGTCTCTCTGTATCCAACCCAAGTGCTAATCCCCTCACTGTCTCTGTAACCCTCCCCGGCCCCTATCGCCTTCCGCATCTCTGAATCTGCCTGCACCCTCAATGGAACAGTCAATGTCCTTGGGAGACATGGCCGTGCACATGTGTAGATCATATATTCATATATTCACTTGTTGTTCGTATTTGTTGTCGGGGCAAATTGCAAGTTTGAACCCGATGTGGGTGAAGCCTTCTGTTGGAGTGTTCAGAATTGAGGAATTCTCAGCCCCCGATGGATGTAGAGGGCAGATCACTGAGAGGGACTTAAAGCGTGGGAGATTAATGCTTGAACAGTCGTTGTGGTGAGTTGGCAGTGGGTAGAGGCTAATGGGGAAGTGGGTGAGAAGTGTCTGGGACAGATACTGCTGTATGGTTGGAGATGTTAGCTGACCGAAGTAGTTCCCGGGGTTTTTTGTTTCCGTGTGTCCATCCGACAGGAGATATTGTGGACACTGTAGGTATCCAACCAGGCAAGGGGCATGATCTCTAATCTGTCAGCACAGGACTAAGCACATTAAATTCTGACATTCGTCAGAAACTTTTCACTTCTTGTTTCTGAGAATTAAGGGTTCGTTGAATTGAGATCGGGAAGTGCTTGTTACGCAATACCAGACTTCGGAATCAACTATTTTTATAACAAAGGAAGCGGCCGATTGCAAACTGGAGAAACTAGATCAGCAGCAAAGCTTTATTAACCCTTTATAAACCCCCAGAGAGATAGAGAGGGCAGAGAGCGGGATTGAACACGGGTCTCCGCAGCGGCGCCACTGGAGACCACAACCATCTCTGATCTCCAGTCACTGCTCTGTTTCCGAGTGTCATTTCGTCCTGCAAATGGCACAAATGTAGAAATTACTCTAAAGAAAGGACGGTTCAGGCAGCAACTGTGGAAAAAGACACAGTCTGCGTTTCGTGTCTGGATCAGCGATGAAGGTACCAGGAACCAGGAGCATGAATTTGGTCTCCCACCTAGAAGTTGTTTCCGACAATTTCTGTTTGCACTGCAGATTTCCAGCAGCTACGGGGATTTTGTGTTAAATAATAATTTACCGGAATCTTCCATGAAACGGAAAATTTAGATTTCAGTGATGATTTAACAATAGACTGCAGAGTCGTGTGATAACCTGAGAATAATAGGCCGGGTGGATGGTCGGAGTTTATTGCTCAGGGTGGGACAACCTATATGAAACTCTGCTGGTATCATTGGCTGCGGTAGCAGTGAAACCTTCCCAAGGGTGATCAAAGTGCGTGGAGGTTTAAAGTGTGGAGATCTGTGGCACATATGGATATATGATAGATATGTACAGAAATACATCTTGTGGAAATGCTTGCTTGATGATGAACTACAATAAAAAAAATAAAGTACAAAAAAAAGTGTTGCTCTTTTTCACCTGTAGGGAGATGGGTCTGTTGAATCCTGCAAATACTTGGCCTCCACAGCTTCCTGTGACAAAAGATTGCCCGGTTTCATCAATCTCTGTTTAAAGAAATTCCTCCTCATCTTCCATTTAAAAGTCCGCCCATCAACCCTGAGGCCGTGTCCTCTGGTCTCAGAGTCTCCCACCACAGGAAACATCCTCTCAACACCCACTCTATCAATTCCTTTCACCGTTCGATCGGTTTCAGTGATGCCACCCCTCAGACCCAGAGTCATTGAAAGCTCTTCATGTGACATGCCATTCAATTCTGGAATAATTTCTGTGAACCTCCTTGAGCCTTTTTTCATTTCAAATTCGAAGCGACGTCACATTTCTGCCATATAGGCAGATTGGAAAAGGGGGCTGAATCTGTGACTCGGTTTGATAATCATTTTCTGAGCCAATTTACGCGGCAATCGGAAGACAAGTCAGAGTTTCAGCACCGTTTTGTATTTTATTACATTTAATATTCAGCCATAAAAAAAACAGAGTAGTTGCTTCGGCCCTTTCAGCGAACGACAGCAAGCCCGATTGACAGAGGAGATTTAAAAGGACGTTGCCTGGATGGGGGAGCATGCCTTAGGAGAATAGCTTGAGTGAACACGGCCTTTTCTCCTTGGAGAGATGGAGGATGAGAGGTGATCTGATAGAGGCGTTTAAGGTGATGAGAGGCATCGATCGTGTGGATCCTCAGAGGCATTTTCCCTAGGATGCTAACACGAGGGGCCTAGCTTCATAGTGCTTGGAAGTAGATACAAGGGGGTTATTAGAGGTAAGAGTTTCACACAGACAGTGATGGGTGTGTGGAATGCCCTCCCAGCAAAGGCGGATAAATGGGTCTTTTATGAGACTCATTTTCATTTAAAAAAATATTTTATTAATTATTATTAAAGATTAACAAAAGATACATTAACTCAATGTCATTATTGCAATAAAGAATTAAATTAGCAACTTACTGATTTACAAAGCTAAGCAAAATATCAATAATAATAAATGAAAATAAAGTATTAAGAATATATTTTTGAAAGAAAATGAAGGAAAAAAAGAACCCGTACTAAATAAAAACCCTACTAACTGAAAATCAAACAAACAAAAAACAAACATTGGGCGCACAACCCTGGAGCTATACACCATACAAGCTAAGGGTGATCTCAGTGATGTTTACTTTTTCATCGACCAGTGAGTACATGGTCAGATCTGCCATGGGTAGTCATAGAGACAGACACAACAAAGACATTCAAGGAACTCCTAAATAGGCTCAAAGTAAAAGACAGCTAGAATTCTCTACAGGACAAAAGCATTTGATTAATCATGAAGTCGATTGAAAGGTAAACAACACGGGCTGAAAGGGCAGCCATGTTGACTTTTCTCTACAAAATCTAGCTCCCCATATCCAACATGAAAGTTCAGAGAAAGAAATAATTATACTTAATCCTTAAAAGCAGCTGTGGAATGCAAAAACAATCTCCAAGGACGCCAACATAATAACATTAATCAAAGGAGAAAAATACCTATGTAATCTATAATGAATAAAATATCTTTCCATTCAAGACTCCTTGATTGAGGCATAAGAGCACAGAAACTGTGTCATTTGCTGTGTGTTTATCAAACCCTAAAGCTCATTAGGTATTTCCTAATCCCTGGAAAGGCACTTCCGCCGTCCATGCTCGTATCCCGCCCACTCTGTCCAAATGGGTTTGGGCCTCTGAGACACTAATGGAAGGTGAATGCGAGGAAAGTGACGAATACGGATCCCTTGCTCATAGCGAGCTCTGTGACGCTGAGCGTGAAATTAATGGAATTAAAACCACTTGGCCGCTTGTACCGCGGCATTGGCCTCAGGCCAAGTGAATAACGAATCTAATCTGTGGCTTGAGCGTGAAGCGCTCCGATATTTCATGTTTTTCAGCGTAACTAGTAGTCAGAAACCTACCGGACCATGATGTGGGTCAAGACGGTGTAGAGGTTAGATCACACAGCAAAGTGGAGAGGGAAAATGTCGGCGGCAGTGTGAAGGTGTCAATTATGGGTCATAGGAGTCTGGGCTGAGGTGAGGGAACTAAGCTGCTGTGATACAAACGAGTCAAAACCTTCAGTGATGACTTCGTCCTGAGGATGTGAAACGCAGAAAAGATCTAACGGAGACCTGGAGAACAATTATAAAGAAAGAATGAGGGACATTCTGAACGGTGGCTCTTCCCTCGATGGTTGTCCTTCCTCTGTGTCAATTCACGAGCCAACCATCCTCCTCTTCACCAGTGACGTCATCTGCGGAAACAACACACAATTTATGTTGACCACGTCAGCAAGCCGGAAGTGCTGCTGCTGGGGAGGATAAATACGAAGTGATGACTTTTGATTCTGTGTGAAGCATCGTGACAATGCAACCTTGCATACAACTAGGAGATTTCATATTGCCACGGGCCCAGGAAATTTGTTCCTTCAAGAACAATATATCGCTGTACGATGCCGCCAAACTCCAGTCTTGCGCTGTTACGTGTCTCGAAACTGCTAATCACGGGCACAACCATGGTCCTGCACGGCTCACAGAACTGAAGCTCGTGGATACGTTTCCTTTACAGGTGACACTATGTATCGGCAGCCCAATATCCCGTTCACTTACCTCTTCAGATCACTGTAAACAGATCGGTCCTCCAGGACAAGTCCCTGTTAATGAGAGGAAATCAGCATGATTAGCAGATTTTTTTATTAAAAACATTTTGTAAATGAAGAGAACTGCAAGAATATTGAAGAGTATCTGCGCTCATTTAATAAATTATGTCTGAAAGTAACACGGAGCAGTCGGACCGAGATGAACAGCGGATCCGAGACAGACAGTCATGGTCCCCAAGCGGAAGGGCGCGTAATCCCTTGTCCTTTGCTTCCCTTCCGTCAAGAAGATCAGAGTGATATTTGCAACTTTCTAGTCCTCAAAAACAATTTCATAGAAATCTGCAGCTTGGAATGTCAGTACTAATCCCTCTACTCCCTCTTCAGCGGCCCATTTCAGAATGCTGGGGTGCAGTTAATCCCGGTGATTTCTCCACCTTCAGCCCTTCCAGCTTATCTTGCATCTTCTCCTTAATATAGTGACTGCAACCACTCCGGTGCCCTGACACTGTCATACTGATGGTCTGCTCCGCAGTAAAGTCTGACACATGATACGTCATGAGTTCATCCGCTGTGTGATTCATCATACTGTGTGAAGTAGAACAATTAGTTTAAAAAGGGAGTGACGCAAATAATTCCCTCACCGTGTAAGTGGAGTTTCCATCTTCTGCATTGTTCCTTGCGCCCTGAAAGGAGAAATGGAAGATTTCTATTGTGACGTTTAACCTTGCGCTGAACAGTTGTATTCTGTCTCTCCACATGTAAATCTCAGGGTAACAATCTTCGCATTCACTGCTGCTTGGACGCGACCCATCACATCACTTATCTTCTCATCTTTCAAACAATGACTGAGATCATGAACATAATACAAAGATCCAACCTGTTCATTCCTTGAGAGATTTTCATAGCTTCCCGATGCGTTCACGGTGTTTGTATCCTAGGTGCCTGCGGGAACAATACAGATACGTCACAGCGGTGAAGAGCATCATGGGCCGTTGTTAATACAGCCGATGTCAATCCGGCCACAAAACAAAATGCCAGCGACAGCACGAACTACATTCCCACAAACGTCAGAAACCGGTAATCCCCTGTATAGACGACCAATAATTTAGATCGGATACAGAAAGGAAAATATCATACCGCCCCTCTAATGATATTGTAATCCTGAGTTGAAAATGTCCACTTATTTAACTGGACAACCCAACAACCCAAACAGCATTATTCGTGACCATTCGCTCGGATGAAAACCTCCAGCTTCTGTGCACCAGGAACTCCCATATCTAAATGAAATGTTAAGATTTCCAGGAGCTCAGTAGTAGAACAGTTGAAATGCAGTTCACTCACCCTTCCTTCCGGAATTGACGCTCGTGTCGTACTGGGATTGTGGGGGATCATTGATCCTGAATAAACAGAAGCAAAGGTCAAAACATGAATTCGTAAGAAGTGACTTTCTTGCACTGATACACCGAATGAGAACGGCTCCTACAGTTCCATCGGATACTCCATGGTTATTCCCTGAATCTATTCCGGTTATGTGATGCCCGATTCCAGTTCTACTCGATCTTTACAACAGTGGCCATATTGGATTGCACAGCGATAGTGTTTCGGGCTTTCTGATCTCAGTTTGTCAGGGGAAAGTGACACATGTATCACTGAACGCTTCCGCTTTCAGAAAAATGTTCAAAATTCAGGAAAACAACGCCCACGTGAAAGATTAATGCTGATTCTGTCCACGGACTGTCCCTGATATGTGGAATGATTCCAGAATTGCTGATCAATTTTAGCAGCTTTTGGGAAATGAGATGTAAAAAAAAAATGCAGATAGGTGGAGCCCGAGCGGACTTTTAAATCACCAGACGAGAGTCGAGAATTGACCAGTTGCAAGTTGATTGTTGTCGACAGGGCAATATTCAGTCACATGTGGCAAAGTTATTTCCCATGAGAGGGGATTATAGGACAAGAAGACACGACTTCAGAATTGAAGGGCGTCCATTTAGAACAGAGATGCGGAGAGATTACTTTAGGCAGACTCCCGTAAGTCTGTGGAATTTGTTGCCACAGGAGCCTGTGGAGGCCAAGTCACAGGGTGTATTTAAAGCAGAGATAGATAGTTTCTTGAATAGCCAGGGCATCAAAGGGTCTGGGAAGAAGGCAGGGGATTGGTGGTGACTGGACGAATTGGGTCAGTCCATGATTGAATGGCGGGGCAGACTCGTGGGCTGAATGGCCCACTTCTCCTCCTGTGTCTTATGGTCTTATGGTCTGATATGCGTTACCGCCCACCGAAAGGACATCAGTGTCTGGTGGGCATCTCCACCCATGCACCGTTCGTGTTCCATTCCTGAGACTTCACATGTCCCGTCACCAGATATTTATCTATTTCCCTCTCCAATTTGTGTAATTTGCTTCATTCACCTGTCGCATCTCAAACTCGCGTTAAAGCTTTTGGTATATCACTTTTGCAAAAAAAAAGAAAAAATTAACATGATTCTACCGCACCAATTAAAAGTAGAAGCGATATTAGGAGAAAACATGCATTTACCCGCCAGTTTTCCTCGCGATCAACAATCCACTGACTCCGCCGATCAGGCCCATGCCAAGTAAACCAAGTAGAATGCCCACGATCGCGCCAGAGCCGAGGGTACAATTGCCATCTGTTTTTGCTGATAACACACATGGGGAAAATATATATATCTTACATTCCGAGAACACGTCTTTATCAGTGGCAAATTCATTTTCACAACAATTTGACTGAGTGAGGTTGGAGTCGTATATTGTGTCGCAAGGATTATTCCCGGAATGAAAGGGTTAATATACGAAGAACGTTTAATTGCTCTGGGTGTGTCCTCGTTTGAATTTAGAAGGATGGTGGGGGGGGGGGTGGATATCCCATTGCAACTTTCCGAATGGAACCATAGAAACATAGAACATTACAGCACAGAAAAAGGCCCTTCGGCCCTTCTTGGCAGTGTGGAACCATTTTTCTGCCTAGTCCCACTGACCTGCACCTGGAGCATATCCCTATATACACCTCTCATCCATGTACCTGTCCAAGTTTCTCTAGAAGATTAAAAATGAACCCTCATTTACCAGTTCACCTGTCAACTCAATCCACACTCCCACTATCCGCTGTGTGAAGAAGCTCCAACAATGTTCTCTTTAAACTTTTCCCCCTTCACTCCTAACTCATGCCGTCTGTTTAATTTATTCTGCCCTAGCCTCGGCGGAAAAAGTCTGTTTGCATTCACCCTGTATATACCCATCATTATTTTATTTTCCTTTATCAAATCTCCCCTCATTCTTCTACGCTCGGGAATAAAGTCCTAACCTTTTCAACCTTTCTCTGTAACTCAGTTTCTCAAGTGGCGGAAACATCCTTCAAAACCTTCTCTGCACTCTTTCAACCTTACTAATGTTTTTTTTCCTGTAATTAGGTGACCAAAACTACATGCAATACTCCGAATTTGGCCTCACCAATCTCTTATACAACCTCACCATAACATTCCAACTCTTATACTCAGTACTTTGATTTATAAAGGCCAACGTGCCAAGATCTCTCTTTACGACCCAATCTACCTGTGACTCAGCTTTCAGTGAATTTTGTATATGTATTTCTTAATCCCTCTGTTCTACTGCATTCCTCACTGTCCTACCATTTACCTTGTATGTTCTACCTTGGTTTGTCCTTCCAAAGTACAATACCTCACACTTGTCTGCATTAAGCTCCATCGGCCATTTTTCAGCCCATTCCTCCAACTGGTCCAAATCCCTCTGCAAGCTTTGAAAACCTTCTTCACTGTCCACTGCACCTCCAATCTTTGCATCATCAGCAAATTTGCTGATCCAATTTACCACATGATCATCGAGATCATTGATATAGATTACGAATAACAGTGGATCTAGCACTGATCCTTGTGCCGGACCGCTAGTAACATTCCTCCACTCAGAGAAGCAATCCTCCGCTACCACTGTCTGGCTTCTCCCATTGAGAAAATACATAATCCAATTTACTACCTCTCCATGTATAACTAGCGACTGAATCTTCCAAACTAACCTCCCATGTGGGACCTTGTCAAAGGCCTTACTGAAGTCCATGTAGACAACATACACTGACTTCCCTTCATCCACTTTCCTGGTAACTTCCTCGAGAAACTCTAATAGATTGGTTTGACCATGACCGACCACGCACAAAGCCATCTTGACTCTCCCTGGTAAGTCCCTGTCTATCGAAATACTTGTAAAGCCTTTCTCTTAGTAATCCTTCAAATAATTTACCTGCTACTAACGTCAAACTTACAGGCCTATAATTTCTCGGATTACTTTTAGAGGCTTGTTTTTTAAACAACGGAACAACATGAACACCTCACCCGTCGATACCGACATTTTAAATATATCTGCCAGGGCCCCTACAATTTCAACTCAAGTCTCCATCAATGTCCGAGGGAATACCCTGTCAGGTTCTGGGGATTTGTCTACTCTGATTTGCCTCAAGACAGCGAGTACCTCCTCCTGTTTAATTTGTATGTTCCATGTCCTCAGTACCTGTTTGCATTATTTCCATACCAGTTTCCATAGTAAATAGAGATGTAAAAAAAAAAATAAGATCTCCCCCATTTCTTTTGTTTCCTTACATAGCCGACCACTCTGATCATCAAGCAGACAAATTTTATCCCTTACTATCCTTTTGCTCTTAACATATCTGTAGAAGCTCTTAGGATTATCGTTCACCCTGACTGCCAAAGCAACCTCAGGTCTTCTTTTAGCCCTCCTGATTTATTTCCTAAATATTTTTTGCACTTTGTATACTCCTCAAGCACCTTATTTCCTCGCTGTTGCCTGTATATGTTATACATCTCTCTCTTCTTTTTTATCAGAGTTCCAATATCTCTCGAGAACCAAGGTTCCTTATTTTTATTCGTTTTGCCTTTAAACCTGACAGGAACATACAAACTCTGCACTCTCAAAATTTCTCCGTTGAAGGCCTCCCACTTACCAACGACATCCGTGCCAGAGAACAGCCTGTCCTAATCTACGCTTTTTAGATCCTTTCTTGTACTTCCAAGCACTGGCACACAGTGCTTACAACACTGTGTGTCAGACAGAGTGGTCAGCAGCACTGGGGCTCCACAGGGTCTGTCCTGTCTCCCTTTCTCTTCACCATCTACACCTCGGACTTCAACTACTGCACCGAGTCCTGCCATCTTCAGAAGTTTTCTGATGACTCTGGATGCATCAGCAAGGCAGATGAGGCTGAGTACAGGGCGACGGTGGGAAACTTTGTCACATGGTGCGAGCAGAATCATCTGCAGCTTAATGTGAAAAAGACTAAGAAGCTGGTGGTGAACCTGAGGAGGGCCAAGGCAACGGTGACCCCTGTTTCCATCCAAGGGGTCAGTGTGGACATAGTGGAGGATTACAAATACCTGGGGATACGAATTGACAATAAACTGGATTGGTCAAAGAACACTGAGGCTGTCTACAAGAAGGGTCAGAGCCGTCTCTATTTCCTGAGGAGACTGAGGTCCTTTAACATCTGGCGGACGATGCTGAGGATGTTCTGCGAGTTTCTGGTGGCCAGTGCTATCATGTTTGCTGTTGTGTGCTGGGGCAGCAGGCTGAGGGCAGCAGACACCAACAGAATCAACAAACTCATTCGTAAGGACAGTGATGTTGTGGGGGTGGAACTGGACTCTCTGACGGTGGTGTCCGAAAAGAGGATGCTGTCCTAGTTGCATGCCATCTTGGACAATGACTCCCATCCACTCCATAATGTACTGGTTAGGCACAGAAGTACATTCAGCCAGATGTTCATTCCACCGAGATGTAACACCGAGCGTCATAGGAAGTCATTCCTGCCTGTGGCCATCAAACTTTACAACTCCTCCCTCGGAGATTCAGACACCCCGAGCCAATAGGCTGGTTCTGGACTTATTTCCACTTTGCAAGTTAACGTCAGGTTTGACACAATATTTGAAACAACTGGACGCTCCGGTACAATTCTGACCTTCTCTGGCCTATCTATAAAATGAGAATACCTGTGGAGTAGAGTAAAATCCAGTACAAATGATGGTTGCTGGTTACCTGTGTACTTGCTGTAAACCTCCACGTAGGTCTGTCCAGCGCCACTGCTGAAAGAGTTGCTGGCGATGCACTTGTACGTCCCTGCATCGTTTCTGTTCACACTGATTATAGTCAGTTTCGCCTTGTCGGGAGATGTAAATATTCTGCCGTTTTCCTGAATGGGTTGGTTATCCATGAACCATGTCCGTGCCTGAACAGTGCCCGACGCGTCACAACTCAGTGCGATGGTATTGAGGTTTTCCAGGGGAGTGGAATTATTGGTTACCACATTAACCCCGGTCACTGGCCCTGCAAAATACAATTAAAATGTAAATGGTTTTACGCTTGGTTTTCTCTTCACGTTCACAATAGTTGGGTGTCTCCAACTCAATATCTTCGCCATTCCCGTCTCTCATCCCCATGTGTTTCGATATCAGGTCAGATCGCAAACTGAATGAAACTCCGGCAGAGTTTAAAGATTTGCTGCTGTTACTTCGGGGGACTAAGTAATTTGGTTAATGCGTGTCCCTGCGAGCTGGTGTTTCAGGGCAGCTCGTGTTGAACCCAGTAGAGGATCATCTATTCTGGATTTGGTGTTGAGAAATGATCCAGAATTGAATAGAGACCTTAAGGAAAAGAAAACAAACAACCTCGGAAAGTGTTTATAATAGGATGGGATTCACATTGAAATTTGTGAAGGAGAAGCTGAAGTCATATGTGTCAGTATTATAGGCATCCGTTGGAAGTTTTTTACCAAGGCGCAGGCCTGGGCAGGGTTGTATGGGAGACCAGCAGTTGCCCAAGCTGCAAGCCTTCCCCTCTCCACGCCACCGATGTTGTCCAAGGGAAGGACACTAGGACCCATGCAGCTTGGCACCGGTGTCGTCGCAGAGCAATGTGTTGTGAAGTGCCTCGCTCAAGGACACAAACACGCTGCCTCAGCTGAGGTTCGAACCAGTGACCTTCAGGTTACTAGTCCGACGCCTTGTCCACTAGGCCACGCGCCAACGTGTCAGTATCACAATGGAGTAAATTGAATTGCAGACTCAAGGGACGGGAGTTGGCCAGAATCGTTTGGAAAGAAGTCGATTATTAAGGATGAGGTCTCAGGGAACATGGGGGCACATGATAAAATAGGCTGTAGTCAGCATGCTTCCCTCAGGGGGAAATCTTGCCAGACAAATCTGCTGGAATCGTTTGAAGAAACAACAGGCAGGATAGACAAAGGATAACCGGTCGATGTTGTGTTCTGGAATTTTCAGAAGCCCATGACAAGGTGCCATACATGATGCTGTTTTACAAGCTTCGAGTTAATGGTATTACATGGAAGATTTAGCATGGATAAAGTAGTGGCCGATTGGCGAAAGGCAAAGAGTGATCTTTTCATGGCTGTCTGCCAGTGACCAGTGGTGTTCCACGGTGGTCCGTGTTGGGGCCGATTATTTTCCTGTTACATGTCAATCATTTGGACGATGGAATTGATTGCACTCTTGTAAAGTTTGCAGACGACATGAACACAAGTGGAGGGGCATTTCGCATTGAGGAATTAGAGAGGCCACATAAGGGGAATGGGCAAAGAAATGGCAGGTGGAATAGTGTCATCATGCAGAAACATAGAAACATCGAAAACCTGCAGCATAATACAGGCCCTTCGGCCCACAAAGCTGTGCCGGACTTGTCCCGACCAAAGAAATTACTGGTCCTTTCCATAGGCCTATATTTTTCCAGCTCCATGTCCTTATCCGAAAGACTCTTAAAAGACCCCATCGTATCAGACTCCACCACCATTGCCAGCAGCCCATTCCACGCACTCACCACTCTCTGAGTAACAAACTTACCCCTGACATCTCCTCGGTACCTACTGCCCAGCACCTTAAACCTGTGTCCTCTTGTGGCGACCATTTCAGCCCTTGTGAAAAAAAAACTTCTGACTATGCACACCATCAATGCCTCTCTTCATCTTAAACACCTCGATCAGGTCACCTCTCATCCTCCGACGCTTCAAGGAGAAAAGGCCGAGTTCACTCAACCTACTTTCATAAGGCATGCTCCCCAATCCAGGAAACATCCTTGTAAATCTCATTGTAAATCTTACTTAAATCCTGCTACAAAACATATTAGGAGAATGGCCAAAAAAATGACTGTTAAAACACAGTGCCGGTTAGCGAACGGTTATGCACAAAAGTCGAGGAATAATACAAAGTATTGAAGTGCATTGGGACTTGGGAGTCCTTGTGCAAGATCCAGTAAAAGTTAATGTTTATGCTGATTTTGTGGTGAGGAGGGTAATGCAATGTTAGCATTCATTTCAAGTGAACGAGTTTATAAAAGCAACGATGTAATCTTTCAATTTTTAAGCACTAGTGAGGTCTCACCCGGAGTACTGTGAGCAGATTTAGGCCATTTTTCTTAGAAATTCACTCATATGAGTCAATCATTGAATGATTTTCATATAAAGAGCATTTGATGGCTTTGGGTCTGTATTCACTGGAATTCAGAAGAATGAGGGGTGACCTCACAAACAACTATCGAATGGTGAGAAGCCTTGTTAGAGTGTATGTGGAGAGGATTATGGCCTCAGACTAACCATCCTCCTAACTCCTAACAAACGGCACAAATAGAGTGGATGTGGAGAGGATGATTCCTGTACTGGTGGTGTCTAGGACCAGAGGACACAGATAGAGTGGATGTGGAGAGGATGTTAACTATAGTGGGGGAGTCTAGGACCAGCGGACACAGATAGAGTGGATGTGGAGAGGATGTTTCCTGTAGTGGCGGAGTCTAGGACCAGAGGACACAGATAGAGCGGTTATGGAGAGGATGTTTCCTATAGTGGAGGAGTCTAGGACCAGAGGACACAGATAGAGTGGATCTGGAGAGGATGTTTCCTATAGTGGATGATTATGTATCTATAGTTTCCTATAGAGAGGATGATTCCTGTGGTGGGAGAGTCAAAGTCAAGATGACACAACTAAAAATAGAGAAACCTCATTTCAGAACGGAGCTGAAAAGGTATTTCTTCAGAAGAGGTTGTACATCCGTGCAATTGTTTGCCACAAGCAGGGTTGGAGACCAAGTCTTTATGTATATTTAACTCAGAGGTTGATAGATTTTCTATCGTTCGGGGCATCAAGGGATACGGGGAGAAGGCGCTGTTAGCATTAATTTCATGTGGACGAGATTGTAAAAGTAATGATGTGACCTTTCAACTGTTTAAGCACCAGTGAGGCCTCACCTGGAGTATTGTGAGCAGATTTGGGGCACTGTTCTTGGAAAGGATGTGTTGAAACTGAAGGGCTTCAAAGGAAGTTCACTCACATGAGTCTATTGTTTTCATATGACGAACATTTGATGCTTTGGGTCTGTATTCACTGGAATTCAGAAGAATGAGGGGTGACCTGATAGACAGTTTCCTTCCTCTCAACTCTTCTGGATTCTAGTGCATACAGGCTCAGAGACATTAAAGGCTCATATTATGACAAGTCTTTCAATCCCGGAATCATTTTCGCGAACCCCCTTTGAACCCTCTCCAATTTCAGCACATCCATTCTCGGGTAAGGGGCCAAAACTGTTCACAATACTCCAATTGTGGCCTCGCCAGTGCTTTATAAACTTTCAATATTATATGCCTACTTTTATATTCTTGTCCTGTTGAAATGAATGCTAACATCGCATTTCCCTTCCTCACAACAGACTCAACCTCCAAATTAACCTTTAGACAATCCTACACAAAGGGCTGACAAGTCCCTTTGCACATCATTCTCTTATTGTGGTTTTTTTCTCCATTTAAAATATAATCAGTGTTTGACACATGGACTAATACAGTGATACTGACGGTAAACGTTCAGTCGATGTGCTGCTCACGGTAATCGTAACGTCAGAGCTAACTGTCCTGCTTTTCATTAACCACGAATAGGAAGCATGTCTCCCTCTTGCCGTGCACTCCACACTAACTGTGTCATTGTGTCCTACCGAGTCAGCGTCACTCGATGTGGTGTTGGGCCTGGATACGGCTTCTGTAAAAATACCACAGCTCATGTATCACGTGTAACGTACTGTGCTGAAATGATGGCTCCAAGGAGATATATTCTGCTTAAAGCAAAATACTACAGATGCTGTCTATATTCTGGTCTCCTCACTACAGGAAGGATGTGGAACCCATAGAAAGGGTGCAGAGGAGATTTAGAAGGTTGTTGCCTGGATTAGGGAGCATGCCTAATGAAAACAGGTTCAGTGAACTCGTCCTTTTCTCCTTGGAGAGACGGAGCATGAGAGGTGACCTGATAGAGGTGTACAAGATGATGAGAAGTATTGATTGTGTGGATAGTCAGAGGCATTTTCCCAAGGCTGAAATGGTTGCTATGGTAGGACACAATTTTAAGGCGCCGGGGAGTAGGTACAGAGGAGATATCAGGGGTAAGTCTTTTATGCAGAGAGTGGTGAGTGCGTGGAATGGGCTGCCGACAGCGGTGGTGGAGGCGGATAAGATAGGGGATTTCAAAAGACTTTAGGATAGGTAAGTGGAGCTTAGAAAAATGGAGGTTATATGTAAGCCTAGTAATTTCTAAGGCAGGGAGATGTTCGGCACAGCCTTGTGGGCCGAAGGGCCTGTATTGTGCTGTAGGTTTTCTATGTTTCTATGTTTCTATACGGTCATAGACATGTGGGCGGCACTGGGGAGGGGAACATCGTTAAACTTTCCGCTAGATGATTTAGAACTAATCATTTCCAGCTTACTGGAGAAACAGACCGTTTTCAAAATTAGAGTAAAATACAGCACAAATGATTACTTGATGGACTAGAAGACGGAACTGACATCCGGCACGAACAAGTGCGAGCAGCCCGCAAACAGAAACGGCGATACACAGCCACGCACAACAGTGAGAACTGAACAGTCCAAGAGCAGGTCTGGCAGAGTTCACTGGAGTCCAGGTTCTGCCACCACCGTAAAGGTTGTATTGTATTCTTTCACCACAGGAATAAAATGAAAGTTATAGTCCGAGATCGCATGACTCTGTCTCACTTACCAGTGACACGCAGAGTGACGGTCTCTGATGTCATGGAGCCGCTGTTCGGAACCATAGTCACACGGTATTCCCCGCTGTCCGACATGCTCACCGACTTCAGCAGAAACGACCCGTTGGAGGTGAATAACTCTGCTCGCGATCTGTACTCATTATCTAGAATCTCGGTCTGATCGATCCACTGGGCGAGTGTTTTCCCATTAAAACTCCAGCTTCCACTGCTGACGTTGGACGTCGGCCGGACTGAAAAAAGCGCCTCACCCCCAGCGGTGACATTTATCTGGCTGTGCTCAACGATAATAGTAAACTGCTGGGACTCACCTGAGAAAGAGAAAATCATATGAGGGAAAAGCGACAGACGCGGATCGACTTGGGAACTGCACTTAACTCAATCTGTACGGATACCAGGGATCTGTTCTCAGCTCAGTAAGGTCGATAATTATAACCTGATCTTCATTCACTTAGCTACCCGTCGCTCTGTTGATCATGTGATCACCAATGACTGGAGAGAGTGACACTCACCCGCCGTTATGTGGAGACAAAGAACGAGAGCTGCGAAGGCCAGTCCCGACATCCCGAGAGAGCAGCGCCGATCTCTGTTACACTCGGAGACTAAGCCGCACTTCCTGGTTTGCGTGTCAGATATCTGGATTCTGACGTCACGAGCGGCAGCGCTGATTGGATCAGAGAGTCTGTACTTTGCTCAAATCTACATCAAATCCTGTGTGCTGTTCTACAACTATCTGCTGCTGTGCGGAATCCGATAATGATCTCAAAGAGAGTTTCTCTCACCCACCGACATGAAGAGAAAGGGAGAGAGTAAAGTGAACGTCATCCACGCGATCCCGAGAGAGCGGCGCCTGTCTCTGTTACATTCGGAGAGTGAGCCTCATTTCCTGGTCTCCATGAGAGATCCCGAGATCCCGTTATCTGAAAAGCCGGAACTGACTGGAGCGCAGAGCGAGAAGGCGGAGAATGAACGAAACTAAAACGCTGGAGAAGCAGGTCTACTCGGCCCATCGATACTCTGCTGTCGTCCTCCACCAGCTCACGTGGAATTTTCCTCAAAACTACTTCCCTCCGGGATAGGTAGACTGGCTGAGTGTTGTCGCCGCAATAATCTTGCACACAAGGACAGCAAGACCAAGGATGTGATTGTGAACGCCGCGAAGGAGATGTCGGGAGATCACACACCAGTCCTCATTGAAGGGTCGGCGGTGGTGAGGGTGAGCAGGTTTAAGAGATTTGGTATGGGTATGTCACCAAAAACTGGGAAATGTTGGCACATGCAAGGCAGAGAGTATTCTGACTGTTTCCATCACCGTCTGGTGTGCAGGCTGTAATGCACAGGATCGACACAGATTGCAGAGGCTTGTGTACAACTATCACATTCATCACAGTGCAAGCCTCTTCATAATCGAGAACATCTTCAGAAGGTGGTTCCTCAGGAATACCAGGTCCATAATTAAGGGCGATTACCGTCAGGTGTATGGTCTTGTCTCATTACAACTATTAATCTCATTAAACGCCAGGTGAGAGAGGTTTACTTTTCACAGGGACAGTCACGGACACACAGACTCACACAGTTCAGAGTCAAGATGGATTCGGTCAATGGAAGACACGAGTGAGTCGGTCGTTGGTTTAAACTATCAGTAGCCCGAAAGGGTGTGAATTAAGATCGATCCTGAGTATTGACAAATGACTCTCACAAGTTCTGCAACTAGATGTTTTGCAGAGAAGACAAGAGAGGAGAGGAAGGCTTGAAACTGAAGAAACCTAGTGACAAAGAGGTCACTGTTCGGACTCTCTTTCCCCGTAAGGGGTGAGTTCGTTTCCATTCGGATACGAAAGTGTGATGGTCACATGGTTAATCCACCGGAGTGGGTTCTCTGGTGAGGGGAATCCTTTGTGAATATGACGTGTGTGTTTACCCTTTTGTCTGGGTGTGGTAGTTCACTGAAGAAAGGCACCCCTGTGGCAAATCACTGTGGAGTTACTTCCTGCGTCGTGGAGCTGGATAAGTGGCTATCACGCGGTGTGTGTTTGGGGTAACCCTGTGGAATCTGCCGGTGTGCTTACTCTTGCCTGGGTGGTCTTCCCTCTGGAAGATGGCCCCTTTGTGATGAGCTACTGTTGGTGATAATCCATGCGTGGATTCTGTTTGAGTATACAAAAATCTAAAAAAGATGGTGGACTTGCACTTCCTAATTTAAAACTGATTTATTGGGCTGTTAATACTCGACAATGATGTTTTTGCACGACAAGAGCCAAAAACCAGCTTGGATTTATTTGGAATTAAAAGCTCTCAAACAATTTCATTTAACCTCACTATTCGGAGCTCCATTACCTTTACATCTCTCTAAAATTCCAAATTTAATCTCTAGCCTGTTGTTACACAGTCCTTACGGATTTGGTTTCAGTTTCGCAATTTTTAAAAATTTTAAACAATTTAAATTTTCCAGCTCTCTATATCGATGTTTTAATTAAAGCAACAACTGTTCCCATTTTTCTATTATGGAGAAATAAGGGGTCTGTTTCTTTGCAGATTTATTTTGTGATGGTCGATTGATGACTTTTGAAGAGTTAATTAGTAAATATCCTCTCTCTCAAACACTTTTTTGCAATACTTTCAGTTTAGACATTTTTTACAATAATACTTATCTAAGCTTCCATATTTGCACGAATCTGATTTGCTCAATACTATTTTGAATATGAATCCTTTAGTAAGAGGTTCTATTGGTTGAATTCATATTTTATTTTTACTACAAAAGATAACCTCTCACTAAAGGTTAAACAAGATTGAGAGAGAGAACTTAATATGACTTTTGTTAACGAAGATTGGTTGCGAGTTCTGAAAATTGTCAGTTCTTCTTTAATATGTGCCAATCACTGTTTAGTTCAATTTAAAATTGTTCACTGTTATTATATAACAAAGGAGAGACTATCTAAAATATTTCCGAACATAGACAATTACTGCGATCGGTGTAAAACTCAATTAGGCACTTTGTCTCAATGTTCTGGTGATGTCCTTCATTAAAATCCTTTTGGAAATCTTTATTTTCTACAATTCCTAAAGCTCTGAAAATTAATTTACAACCTAATACATTAACTGCTCTATCTGGAATAGTTCCGCATCATATTCAGGGTATTTCATCTTCAGACCAACATGTAATTGCATTTGTTACATTGTTGGCAAGAAGGGCTATTTTATTAAAATGGAAAGACACCTCTGTCCCTACATTAATTCAATGGTTTTCTCAAGTAATGTTATGTCTCAGATTGGAAAAACTCAGAAGTAGAACTTTTGATCCTCGATTTGATTTTGATAGAGGATGGGGCTCTTTTGCCAAATATTATCATTTAATTTGAATTATTTTATATGGTTTCCTTCCAATTTCATTTAAAATAAACATGAATAGGCGGTTGATGATTTATTGATTATGTATATGGACGATGGTAATTCTTATTGCTTGGGGAGTTGATTCCTAATGTTTTCTTTTTCTTTTTCTTTCTCCTGTAGTTAGCGGGTTTCTCTTTTTTCCTTCTTTTCTTTATATAATTTTAAAATTATCATATATTATCCTTTTTTGATAAGTTATTTTCTTCAGCTTTATTAATTGTATATATTGTTGATGTATCATGTTATAGCTGTCGAAGATTATGTATCAATAAAAAGATTTTAAAAATGAAAATGAATATATTTCATTACAGTAATTAATTTCCTGGTTTATTGATTTGTTTCAGCCTGTTTCTTTGCTGTAAATCACAAAACCAAACAGGTGAGCTCTACCTGCAGTCTGTTTCTGAGCCACCTGGAACCTCCTGTACACACCAAACACTCCCGCGCCCTGTTACTGAGCTTAATTACCCTCCCTCCTCTGACTCCATCTTGCATTACTCACATAGACACAGTGTCTTCTCGTTCAAAGTGCGCATCTGATCTCCTTTTCACCCTCCAGGGGTCCCATGGTTTATCCTGGTTTTACTGTCAAATTACATATCCACCACCCCTTGTTACCACTGTCCATCACCTCTCAACCCCTGCCGTGGTCTCCATTTTTACACATCTGACGTCACTCCCATTTTCCAATCAGCCGCGTTTAACTGGACACCTCTGTCACGTGCCGGCTCCCATTGCACCCTCCACGCTCGACTCCTTATATAAATATCTCCCTCTTTATCATTCAGAAGATGACAGGCGATGACAGTGGAGAATTCATTGATACATTTTCTAACACCATTTCGACTCTCTGCCCGTAGCAACTGCCCATCAAAGCCTCGCTGCTGTATCACTTATCCCACACTAGATCTTGCACCAGCCGACTTTGTAAACTATCTCACGGCCCTGGTGGTGTTTAGTATCGCTGCAGGGTCTCGACACGACCCGTGACGGCTCATTGCCCTCCACAGGTTTTGCATGACCGCTGATTTCTCAACATTTATTGTGTCCACTATTTCCACACTCTCTCTCCTGTCCTTTTCAGAAATACATTTTGTGCGTGACCTGCTGTAGACTTAATTTCGCAGGTGCATGTGCTGTTTCCTCAATAATAGACCGCTGCAAATTCCCCAAGCTAGAGGTCAAACTTACCTAACCTCATTTCTACGTTTCTGCTTCTTCGGCTTTCATGAAATAGCGAAGTCTCCTTCACCGCGCTCTGTAGTAACTTCGGTAAAACATCAGGAGTTGGAGAAGAGGACAACCGAAGGCTCAACACACTCAATTGTCAGACCTTGTGAAACCTCCTGTTGCAGATGGTCAGATCCAAGAGTCGAGCTTATAAACATATGTCAATTTCATTTGGACTCTGCTTTCTCACGGCACCTGTTCCCCCACAAAGTTCCGCCTTCCCCACAAGTATAAAACAATATGCGCCAACCTCCTCAGCTATTTGCCTTCTTCCTCAATTTACTTCTGTGCGCTCTTTTGCAAAGAGCTGAATTTTAACCCTTGACAATCTTTTCTAAACATTCACAAATGCAAAGCAGGTTTTTGTTGTAGGCAGCACAGACTATATAGATTGGGAGCATTTAGAACTTCAGCTGCAGGGAGAATTTGTTTTTTTCAGTGTAATGCCTCCCAAATTGGAAGAAAGAAACTCTCTAAGTAAATAGGTTCTGGTTCACGCCTCCAATTCCCATCGCGGGTGCCTAAAATATCGCAGTTACGTCATTATTTATCGCCAAAGCATTCGTGCCCGTATATTCCTGCCGCCCACCGACTGTGAGTCTGAGGTTGCAGTCAGATCGGCCGAGATCTCCTGAAGTCGGGGAGCTGGCTCTATATGGCGATTAGCCGACCTGAGTTCATGTTTGAAATGTCAGTGGGTTAACTTCAACAGTTCGTCCGATATTCTTTCTGGATTAAAATAAGTGACTAAATAAATTGAAACTCGTAAAAAACGTGTTTTTGTGATCAGTATACAAAGGAGTATTTGTGAGCTGCAGCGAGGATTTGCCAATAGTGACGTCACCATCGTGAACCACGTGGGAACTTGCGGGGTTTTGGTTGGACAAGAGCACAGATGTACAGCTCCTGATTGCACTGCAGACAGGGTTCACGCCCCCCAACATAGGGAGCCAATCAGAAAGCAGGAATAATTTATTTATACTGACTGTTACTAATCTATTTACTTTTTTCTTTTAATTCCCGGCCAAGAAATAGAGGCCTTGAAATTCTGAACATATTTAGGAGAGATAATATGAAAAAAATTCTGTACACTGAGGGGACGAGTTAGAACGTTTCTGGCCAATCAGCTACGAGATTCTTGAGTGATGTTTTAGTCAGAGTGCTGGGGGCGGAGGTGGTGGTGGAAATGGTATCTGACGTCACTGTTTACTGTGATCTGATAATGAAACTGCTGCCCCAGCGACCCGCGACCAGCTACGCTGGGGTGGAGCACCTCAGTGGAAATAGGCTTTAAAATGCTTTCTGATACAAAACATACAATCCAGGACATAGTCAATTGATCAGACAGCATCCATGGGGGCGCAAAGAAATATCAACTCGTACTGGGAGCCATTTTACCTGAGCGCCCATAACACATCCATGCACCAGCCGCTTACACTGCATGAGAATAACAGCGTTGAAGAGACACGTGTTCAACAACAAAGGATGCACCTTCTGCAATCCCACCAGACATCCGGGTGTTTATTCATCACTGACCGAGCGTTGCATTTTGTCAATATCTCAGACACCTCAAACACGTCATCCTAGTATTAATGTTCTACTCACGGTCATGGTCTGGGTCAGAAATTTGCAACTCTCTGTGAATTTGTCACCACAAAGTGTTATCATTTTTTCCAAGACTCCTTGTTTACGTTACTGTTATGATCCAGCAACAATTAATATATAATTGAGACATGTTTTTATAACAAATAAAACATTTATTAGACACTGCTAAAAAAACCCCAAAAGTTAACAAACGACTAACTTAACCGGAAGTTGGCTGCTATGCGGCATCTTGAACAATTCTTAAAGCGATAATGTGAAACTCGAGAGACTTATGATGTAGACATGGATAACGGTTGTAGATAAAAAGTGAGAGACGTTTTGAACGGTGGCTTCTTCCACGATGATTGTCCTTCTCATGTGTGAATTCCCGGCCAACCGTCCTCTTCTATTCACCAGTGACGTCATCTGAGGAAATAAACAAACAATTCACGTTGGCTATCTTATCAACCGGAAAGTCATAAAGTCGGTGAGTCAAAATACGGGCGATATTTCATTATTCGGCATTAGACATCGTGTCAATGAGAATTTGCAGTCAATATATCTGTTTTGCAAGGCCACAGGCCCACGACAATTATTCCTCTGAATAACAATGACTTGCTGCCCGTCGCCGCCTGACCCCAGTCCCACAGTGTTACGTCTCTCATCTGTTAATCACTGGGTAACTTGGAATCACTCACAGCCGGGGCTCTGCTCAACTCATCGGCTTGGCAATTATGAATGTGTTCCCTTTGCAAGTTATACCTGGCATCGACAGCCTCATGTTCTGCTCACTTACCTCTTCAGATCACTGTAAACAGATCGATCGCCCGGAACCAGTCCCTGTTAAACGGAAATAAATCATGTGATCAGCAAAAGTTAATAACAAACGCAGTCTGTGAGAGAGGAGAATTGGAAGAACACCGAAAAGGACTTCCACACATGTAACAAATCGGCTCGGAAAGACCGTGGGACGGAGGGACCAGGGTTAAAAGAGATCCTATTACACATCACAGGAGTCAGGAGAGATCCAGTAGACCATAAGACACAGGAGAAGAATATGGCCATTCGGCCCGCGAAGGCAGCTCCACCATTCTATCATGGCTGATCCATTACAATACTCAACCTCAATCACTTGCCTCTTTATGTATTGTCTGACACCCTGATCTATCAACTTGCCTCCTTTCCGTAATGTTTGACACCGTTATTAATCAAGGAACGATCAACTCAGTAGTCCTCGAGCAGGATTCGCTGTAGTTTAACTGGCAGGGAGTAAAGCAGGAAAGTGCAATGTTACCATCACTGACTTTGAGGCCGCAGCCATATCCGGCAATAAACTGCACGGATACACCACACTCCGGCTGAAGATATTGCTCCTGATGCCTCTCTTTCAGAGGGAGCTCCTTGAATTCTGAGTTTGTGTCCTCTGGATCAGAGACCTCCTCTCCACGTCCTCTCTATTTAGGGCTTTCAATATTCGAAGTTTCAAAGTTATCGATCCCTCAATCTCCTGAACTGCCGTGAGCTTTGGGGTAGAGTCATTAAACGCTCCTCATACCTGAAGTCTCCCTGAAGGCAAGCTAAGGCGCCTAATGTGTTGAGAGAATTGGCGGAGGTTATAGTGGACGTGTTAGCAATCATTCGTCAGAACTCTCTAGACTCTGGGCAGGTGCCGGCGGACTGGAAGACAGCAAATGTCACGCCAATTTTTAAAAAGGATGTAGGCGAAAGACTGGCAACGATAGGCCAGTTAGCTGAACATCTGCAGTTGGGAAGATGCTTGAAGCTGCTATTAAGGAAGAAATAGCGAATCATTTAGAAATAAGTGGCGCTTTAGACAGACGCAGCATGGATTCAGAAAAGGCAGGACCTGTTTGACAAACTTACTGGAGTTCTTTGAGGACATAATGAGTGCAGTGGATAGAGGGGAACAGGTGGATGTCGTACACTTGGATTTACAGAAGGCGTTCGATAAGGTGCCGCACAAGAGACTTATAAATAAGATACGGATGCAGGGAGCATGATGTAAATGGGCGTTTCTCCGGTTTGTCAGTCAGTGGTGAGTGGGGTATCGCAGGGGTCGGTGCAGAGCCCGCAGCTGTTTACCATTTGCATTGATGATTTGGAAGAGGGGAGTGAGTTTAACGTAGCAAAATTTGCTGACGGCACTAAACTGAGTAGAAAAGCAAATGGCACAGAGGATGTCCTGACACTGTCATACTGATGGTGTGCTCCACCGTGCAGACTAACACATGATACTTCATGAGTTCATCCGCCATTTCTGTGTCTCCCATTGCTGCCTCTTCGACTTCATTCTCGCTGTCGGATGTCTCCCTTCAGGGTCAGTTTCTTACTGTGTGAGGTGGAAACAATTACTTCAAAAAGGGATTGACGCAAATAATCCCCTCACCGTGTAAGTGGAGTTTCCATCTTGTTCATTGTTCCTTGCGCCCTGAAAAGAGAAATTGAAGACATTTTGCCGTTTAACCAAGTGCTCAACAGTTGTATTCTGTCTCTCCACATGTAAACCCCGAGGGTATCAATCTTCACATTCATTGCAGCTTGCAGCAATATTGCACCATTCGCCATTCGACGCACTGCGTGTTTCTGATTCAGTGTGAGAGCAATATCTATTTTCTCTGACATCAGGAGCGCTCCCGAAAGACATAAATTCATTCGGAAACACTCAGCAATAAGGGTAGCATGATGCATGTTACTTGATGAGGAACTCGTCTCCAATACCATTCATCTTGAGAGATAAATCTGGATCAGAATGTGCCCGTGACAGATTGGGGATACGGACTTGTGGCCTCAGGACGCTGACCGTATTTGCTATTTCTCGTAAACGCTCACAAAGATCATTGCTGATCACAGTCAGACAGGTTCAGATCTGACCATGTTTTCCCTGATCTGGAAAGGAAGCGGAAAAGCAGAAAAAACAGTGGAGAGGAAGGTTTTCTAGCTGGAAGGTGATCGGTGGGCCTGGACACTGGGGAAAGGTAAAGGGCTAAAGAGGATGCTGGACCATGGCAGAAATGGAAGTGGAGGGGCACCAGGGGAAGTTGTTGGGCAGGTGGGGGAGAAGATATTTGAGTCCAGAGTGGAGAATAAGTAGAAAGTGAACGAAATACCGATCGGAATATGTCGACCGATGTTCGCTTGCAAAATAATGACCGAGATCATGAACATAAAACAAAGATCCGACCTGTTCATTCCTTAAGAAATTTTCATAGGTTCCCGATGCGTTCACGGTGTTTGTATCCAAAGTGCCTGCGGGAACAATACAGATACGTCACACCGGTGAAGAGCATCATGGGCCGTTGTTAATACAGCGGATGTCAATCCGGCCACGAAACAAAATGCCAGCGATAGCATGAACTACATTCCATATAAACATATAACAATTACTGCACGGAAACAGGCCATCTCGGCCCTTCGTCTTACCCTTAAGCTTTTGCCCCCTAAGTCTCCCACAAACGCCAGAGCCGGGTAATAATAATTTAGGTCAGATACAGAAAGGAAAATACCATACCGTCCCTCCAATTATATTATAATCCTCAGTTGAAAATTTCCACTTATTAAACTGGACAACCCAACAACCTAAGCAGCATTATTCGTGACCATGGATCAAAACCTCCAGCTTCTGTGCATTAGGAACTAACATGTTTAAATGAAATATTAAGATATCCATGGGTTCAGTAATAGAACAGTTGAAAAGCAGTTCACTCACCCTTCCTTCCGGAATTGATGCTCGTGACGTATTGGGATTGTGGCGGATCTCTGATCCTGAATAAACAGAAACAAAGGACAAATTAGGAATCCGGCAGCAAGTGACTTTCTTGCACTGATACACCAAATGATATAATTCCTATTCATCCATTGGATACTCACTGGTTTTTACTACAAACTATTCCGGTTATCAGATGCCCGATTCCAGTCCTACTCGATCTTTACAACAGTGGCCATATTGGATTGCACAGCGATAGTGTTTCGGGCTTTCAGATCTCAGTTTGTCAGGGGAAAGTGACACATGTATCACTGAACGCTTCCGCTTTCAGACAAATGTTCACATTTCAGGAAAACAACGCCCACGTGAAAGCTTAATGCTGATTCTGTCCCCGGACTGTCCCTGATCTGTGGAATGATTCCGGAATTGCTGATCAATTTTAGCAGCTTTTGGGAAATGAGATGTAAAAACACAAACAGATGGAGTCCGAGCGGTCCCCGTTTTTTTAAAAATCACCAGAAGAGAGGCGAGATTTTACCAACTGCTCCATTATACCCGAAATTGATTGTTGTCGACAGGGTTGCCGATTGTTGTATCCAGTCACATATGGCAAATTTATTTCCCATGATAGGGGATTATAGGACAAGAGGGCACGACTTCAGGATTGAAAGGCGTCCATTTAGAACAGAGGTGCGGAGAAATTACCTTAGACAGACTCTGATAAATCTGTGGAATTTGTTGCCACGAGAGGCTGCGGAGGCCTAGTCATTGGATGTATTTAAAGCAGAGATAGATAGTTTCTTGATTATCCAGGGCATCAACGGGTTTGGGGAGAAGGCAGGTCAGTGGAGATGACTAGAAGACTTGGGTCAACCTATGAGTGAATGGCAGAGCAGACTCGATGGACTAAACGGCCTACTTCTGCTGCTATATATTATGGCCTTATGGTCTGATATGCGATACCGCTCACCGAAAGGACATCAGTGCCTGGTGGACATCTCCACCCATGCACCGTTCGTGTTCCATTCCTGAGCCTTTCACATGTCCCGTCACCAGATATTTATCTATTTCCCTCTCCAGCTTGTGTAATTTGCTTCATTCACCTGTCGCATCACAAATTTGTGTTAAAGCTTCCAATATCCCACTTCTGCAAAAAAAAAATCTACCGCACCAATTAAAAGTAGAGGCGATATTCGGAGAAAACAAGCATTTACCCGCCAGTTTTCCTCGCGATCAACCATCCACTGACTCCGCCGATCAGGCCCACGCCAAGTAAACCAAGTAGAATGCCCACGATGGCGCCAGAGCCGAGGGTACGATTGCCATCTGTTTTTGCTGATAACACACATGGGGAATATATATATATATATATATATATTACATTCTGAGAATAGGTCTTTATCAGTGGCAAATTCATTTTCACAGCAATCTGACTGGGTCAGTTTTGAGTTGTATACTGTGTCACAAGGATTATTCCCGGAATAAAAGGGTTAACATACCAGGAATGTTTAATTGGTCTGGGTGTGTACTCGTTTGAATTTAGAAGGATGGATGGGGCTGGGGGGGGGGGGGGTATCCCATTGAAACTTTCCGAATGTTGAAATGTCTAGACAGAGTAGATGTGGAAAGTCTGTATCATACGGTGGGGGAGTCTAGAATGTGGAGGCACAACCTCAGGACAGAGGGGCGCCAATTTACAATAGAGATGCGCAGAAATTTTGTCAGGCAGAAGTTGGTGAATTTGTGAAATTAGTCACTACAGAAAGCTATGGAGGCCAGCTCGTCGGGTGTATTTAAGACAGAGTTTGATAGGTTCTTGAATGAACACGGCAACAGAGGCTATGGGGAGAAGGCCATGAAGTGGGTTTGAAGAGCGTGGAAAAGGATCAGCCATGGTGGAATGGCGAAGCAGACTCGATGGGCGGAATGGCCGAATCCCCGCCCCTATGACGTATGCTCTGATTGTCTAGAATAGATGTCATCTATTACCACGGGTTTCCTCTGTCACAACTCAATTCTGAATCTACGTAGCGACGTTTCTGTCCAATCCTTGACTCCTGCCTTTCCGCATGATCGCATCGCGGGGAACCTTGCCAAACACCTCACTGAAATCCATATACACCTCTGGTCGTCCTTTATTGTTAAGTCTTACCACCTCTGATATTGTCCTGTCACAAACACTTTTCTCAAAACAGGAATAAACCTTAGCCGTTCCGGACGGAAATGGTGAAATTAAAGTAGTTGGTGGCTTGTGATTGGGGAGGTTATTTTAGATTCTCTGGTCAGCATTCAACGCTCCTGGCATCGTTAAAGAAACTATTATAATGATTCTGCTTTTATTCTGAGCAGCCATTTATAAACAGGAGTGAAGGTACGGAGTGAGGAGTGAGGAGTTTGGGAAAGGGATATGTTTGGCTTTTTGCCCGTCATGTTTTTGTATACACTAGTGAGAGACAATTTCACTCACTTTCTGCGGTGACATGGGCAGTAAGATTAAAGCTTCTCTTGGTTACGCCACTGGAAAACCTGACGTTTATAATAACCAATGTTAACCGAGCTCACTGACACAAGGGTGAGTTCCTGCCTTGTCTGCCGGAGATTGTTCCCGTTGTACCATGGATATATACCCCGGGGGACTGACAGAGCAAAGCAAGTTAATGTCAGTTTTGACACAATATTTGAGGCAACTGGACTCTCTGGTAGAATTCTGACCTTCTATGGCCTATCTATAAAATGAGAATCCCTGTCGAGTTTCGTAATATCCGATACAAATGATGGTTGTTGGTTACCTGTGTATTTACAATAAACGTCCACTTCGGTCACTCCAGCGCCACTGCTGAAAGAGTTGCTGGCGATGCACTTGTACGTCCCTGCGTCGATTCTGTTCACACTGATTATAGTCAGTTTCGCCTTGTCGGGAGATGTAAATATTCTGCCGTTTTCCCGGATGGGTTGGTTATCCTTGAACCATGTCCGTGTCTGAACGGCGCCCGACGCGTCACAGCTCAGTGCGATGGTATCGAGGTTTTCCAGGGGAGTGGAATTATTGGTCGCCACGGCAACACCACTCACTGTCTCTGTAAATACAATTAAAATACAAATGGTTTTACGCTTGGTTTTATCTACACGTGTTTTGAGTCGACAACCCAATATCATCGCATTCCCTGTCCCTCATCCCCAGATGTTTCGACATCAGGTCAGATCGCAGACTGAATGGAACTCCGGCAGAGTCTAAATACTTAACGCTCTTACTTCAGGGGACTTAGTAAATTGGCTAGAGTTGAATTGCCCTCTGGAACAAATGGTAATCAGCTGGTAAAAACGTCCCTGATGGGTGTTGCACAGAGACCGCCAAACAGAACAATGATGCGGCCTAAAACTACAAGGTGTGATAGAAAATGCATGTCAAGTGTGCAATGTTACAATAAGTGATGGGGGATTTCAATAGGAAAATAGATTGGGAAAATCAGGTTGGTGCTGGATTCCAGCAGGCGGAATTGGTAGAGTCCCTGCGAGCTGGTGTTTCATGGCAGCTCGGGGTTGAGCCCAGTAGAGGATCATTTATTCTGGCTTTGGTGTTGAGCAATGATCCAGAATTGAACAGAGACCTTAAGGGAAAAGGAAACAAAAAACTTCGATAAGTGTTTATAATATGATCGAATCCACCCTGAAATCTGTGAAGGAGAAGCTGAAGTTATAAGTATAAATATAACAATGGGTAAATTGAATTACAGACCCGTGAGACGGGAATTGGCCAGAATTGCTTGGAAATGAGTCGATTATTAAAGATGAGGTCTCAGGGTACTTAGAGGCGCATCATAGAAAAGGCTGCAGTCAGCATGCTTCCTTCAGGGGGAAATCTTGCCTGAAACATCTGCTGGAGTTCTTTGAAGAAATAACAGGGAGGACAGATAAAGGATAACCAGTTGATGTTGTGTTCTGGAATTTTGAGAAGGCCATGACAAGGTGCCATACATGGGAATGTTTTACAAGCTACGAGGTAACGCCAAAGAGGGAGCTTTTTCATTTTCATTTTCTTGATCTCTTGCCAGTGACTAGTGTAGGCCCTGCGGCTCACAGAGCTGTGCCGAACATGTCCCTACCTTAGAAATTACTAGACTTCCCCATAGCCCCCTATTTTTCTGAGCTCCATGTACCTGTGAAACGTCTCTTAAAAGACCCTATCGTATCCGCCTCCACTACCGTTGCCGGCAGCCCATTCCGCACACTCACCTCTCTCCGAGTAAAACACTTACCCCTGACATCTCCTCTGTACCTGCTCCGCGGTACCTTAAACCTCTGTACTATCCACACGAAAAACGCAGCGTATCATCTTATACACCTCTATCAGGTCATCTCTCATCCTCCGTCGCTCCAAGGAGAAAAGGCCGTGTTCACTCAACTTATTTTCATACGGCATGCTCCCCAATTCAGACAACATCCTTGTAAATCTCATTTTAAATCTTATTCACATCATTGTAAAAGACACCCGGAGTACTGTGAGCAGATTTAGGTCATTTGTCTTGGAAAGGATGTGTTGAAGTTGAACGGCTTCAAAGGAAATTCTCTCATATGACTCTATCGTTCAACGGTTGTCATATGAAGAGCATTTGATGACTTTGGGTCTGTATTCACTGGAATTCAGAAGAATGAGGGGTGACGTCACAGACAACTATCGAATGGTGAGAGGCCTTGTTAGAGTGTATGTGGACAGGATGTTTCCAGGGCCTCCCACGCTCTGAGAATAAGGTCTCAGACTAACCATCCTCCTAACTCCCAAAGTCTTTCAACCGTGTTGACAGGATGTTTCCTATCGTGGGGGAGTCTAGGACCAGAGGACACAGATAGAGTGGATGTGGAGAGGATGTTTCCTATAGTGGGGGATTCTAGGACCAGATAACACATATAGAGAGGATATGGAGAGGATGTTTCCTATAGTGGGGGAGTCTAGGACCAGAGGACACAGATAGAGTGGATGTGGAGAGGATGTTTCCTATAGTGGGGGAGTCTAGGACCAGAGGACCCATATAGAGTGGATGTGGAGAGGATGTTTCCTATAATGGGGGAGTCTAGGACCAGAGGACACAGATAGAGTGGAAGTAGAGAGGATGTTTCCTACAGCGGGGGAGTCTGGGACCAGAGGACACAGATAGAGTGGATGTGGAGTGAATATTTCCTATAGTGAGGGAGTCTAGGACCAGAGGACACGGATAGAGTGGATGTGGAGAGGATGTTTCCTATAGTGGGGGAGTCTAGGACCAGAGGACACAGATAGAGTGGATGTGGAGAGGATGTTTCCTATAGTGGGGGAGACTAGGACCAGAGGGCACTGCTCGAATGGATGTGGAGAGGATGATTCCTGTGGTGGGAGAGTCAACGTCATGATGACACAGCTAATAACAGAGAAACCTCGTTTTAGTAGGGATCTGAAAGGGTATTTCTTCAGAAGAGGTAGTAAATATGTGGAATTGTTTGCCACAAGCAGGGGTGGAGACCAAGTCTTTATGTATATTTATCGCAGAGGTTGATAGATTTTCTATTGGTCAGGGTATCAAGGAATACGGGGAGAAGGCGGTGTTAGCATTCATTTCATGTAGACGAGATTGCAAAAGCAAAGATGTGACCTGTTTAAGCACCAGTGAGGCCTCACCGGGAGTATTGTGAGCAGATTTGGGGCACTGTTCTTGGAAAGAGTGTGTTGAACCTGAAGGGCTTCAAAGGAAGTTCACTCACATGAGTCTATTGTTTTCATATGACCAACATCTGATGTTTTGGGTCTGTATTCACTGGAATTCAGAAGAGTGAGGGGTGACCTGAGAGACAGTTTACTTCCTCTCAACTCTTCTGGATTCCAGTGCATACAGGCTCAGAGACATTAAAGGCTCATATTATGACAAGTCTTTCAATCCTGGAATCATTTCCATGAACCCCCTTTGAACCCTCTCCAATTTCAGCACATCCATTCTCGGGTAAGGGGCCAAAAACTCATCACAATTCTCCAGGTGAAGCCTCACCAGTGTTTTATAAACTTTCAATATTCTCTGCTTACTTTTATATTCTTGTCCTCTTGAAATGAATGCTAACGTCGCATTTCCCTTCCTCACAACAGACTCAACCTCTAAATTAACCTTTAGACAATCCTACACAAAGGACTGCCAAGTCCCGTTTCACATCATTCTCTTATTGTTGTTTTCTTCTCCATTTAAAATATAATCAGTGTTTGACACATGGGCTAATACAGTGATACTGGCGGTAAACGTTCAGTCGATGTGGTGCTCACTGTAATCGTAACGTCAGAGCTAACTGTCCTGCATTTCATTAATCACGAATAAGAAGCATGTCCCCCTCTTGCCGTGCACTCCAAACTAACTGTGTCATTGTGTTCCACTGAGTCAGCGTCATTCGATGTGGTGTTGGTTCTGGAAACGGCTTCTTTAAAAATACCACAGATCATGTATCACCTGTAACGTACTGTGCTGAAATGATGGCTCCAAGGAGATATATTCTGCTTAAAGCAAATTACTGCAGATGCACAGATCAGAGATAAAACTAAAGAATGCTGTCAATATTCTGGTCGTCTCACTACAGGAAGGATGTTAAGGCCATAGAAAGAGTGTAGAGGAGATTTACAATGGTTTTGCCTGGATTAGGGAGCATGTCTAATGAAAACAGGTTCCGTGAACACGGCCTTTTCTCCTTGGAGGGACGGAGCATGAGAGGTGAACTGATAGAGGTGTACAAGATGATAGGTATTGATTGTGTGGATAGTCAGAGGCTTTTTCCCATTGCTGAAATGGGTTCCATAGAAGGACACAGTTTTAAGGCGCCGGGGAGCAGGTACAGAGAGGATATCAGGGGTAGGTCTTTTAGGCAGAGAGTGGTTGAGTGCGTGGAATGGTCTGCCGGCAACGGTGGTGGAGGCGGATACGATAGGGGCTTTAAAGAGACTTTTGGATAGGTAAGTGGAGCTTAGAAAAATGGAGGTTATATGTAAGCCTAGTAATTTCTAAGGCAGGGAGATGTTCGGTACAGCCTTGTGGACCGAAGGGCCTGTATTGTGCTGTAGGTTTTCTCTGTTTCTATGTTTCTATACTGTCATAGACATGTGGGCGGCACTGGGGAGGGGAACATCGTTAATCTTTCAGCTAGATGATTTAGAACTAATCATTTCCAGCTGACTGGAGATAGATAGATAGATAGATAAATAGATAGATACTTTATTCATCCCCATGGGGAAATTCAACTTTTTTCCAATGTCCCATACACTTGTTGTAGCAAAACTAATTACATACAATACTTAACTCAGTAAAAAAATATGATATGCATCTAAATCACTATCTCAAAAAGCATTAATAATAGCTTTTAAAAAGTTCTTAAGTCCTGGCGGTTGAATTGTAAAGCCTAATGGCATTGGGGAGTATTGACCTCTTCATCCTGTCTGAGGAGCATTGCATTGATAGTAACCTGTCGCTGAAACTGCTTCTCTGTCTCTGGATGGTGCTATGTAGAGGATGTTCAGAGTTTTCTATAATTGACCGTAGCCTACTCAGCGCCCTTCGCTCAGCTACCGATGTTAAACTCTCCAGTACTTTACCCACGACAGAGCCCGCCTTCCTTACCAGCTTATTAAGACGTGAGGCGTCCCTCTTCTTAATGCTTCCTCCCCAACACGCCACCACAAAGAAGAGGGCGCTCTCCACAACTGACCTATAGAACATCTTCAGCATCTCACTACAGACATTGTAGAAACAGTCCGTTTTCAAAAATAGAGTAAAATACAGCACAAATGATTACTTGATGGCCTTGAAGACGGAACTGACATCCGGCACGGACAAGAGCGAGCAGCCTGCAAACAGAAACGGCGATACACAGCCAGGCACAACCGTGAGAACTGAACAGTCCGAGAGCAGGTCTGGCAGAGTTCACTGGAGTCCAGGATCTGCGACCACCGTAAAGGTTGTATTGTATTTTTTCACCACAGGAATAAAAAGAAAGTTATAGTCCGAGATCGCATGACTCTGTCTCACTTACCAGTGACACGCAGAGTGACGGTCGCTGAGGTTTGGGAGCCATTCGTTGGAACCATATTCACACGGTATTCCCCGTTGTCCGACATGTTCACCGACTTCAGCAGAAGCGACCCGTTGGACGTGAATAATTCTGCCCGCGATCGGTACTCCATACTTAGATATATGGCCTGATCGATCCACTGGGCGACTGTTTTCGCTTTAAAAATCCAGCTTCCACTGCTGACGTTGGACGACGGCCGGACTGAAAAAAGCGCTTCACCCCCAACGGCGACATTTATCTGGCTGTGCTCAACGATAATAGTAAACTGCTGGGACTCACCTGAGAAAGAGAAAATCATATGAGGGAAAAGCGACAGACGCGGATAGACTTGGGAACTGCACTTAACTCAATCTGTACGGATACCCGGGATCTGTTCTTAGCTCAGTAAGGTAGATAATTATAATCTCATCTTCCTTCACTTAATTACGCGTCGTTCTGTTGATTATATGGTCACCAATGATTGGAGAGAGCGATCCTCACCCGGCGTTATGTGGTGACAAAGAACGAGAGCTGCGAAGGCCAGTCCCGACATCCCGAGAGAGCAGCGCCGATCTCTGTTACACTCGGAGACTGAGCCGCACTTCCTGGTTTGCGGGTCAGATATCTGGATTCTGACGTCACGAGCGGCAGCGCTGATTGGATCAGAGAGTCTGTACTTTGCTGAAATCTACATCAAATCCTGTGTGCTGTTCTACGACTATCTGCTGCTGTGTGGAATCCGATAATGATCTCAAGGAGAGTTTCTCTCACCCACCGACATGAAGAGAAAGAGAGAGAGTAAAGTGAACGTCATCCACGCGATCCCGGGAGAGAGCAGAGCCTGTTCCTGAAACTCAGAAGGCTTACAACACAATAAAGGCCCTTCAGCCCACAAAGCTTGAAGAGATTTGGTATGGGTATGTCACCAAAAACCGGGAAATGTTCGCACATGCAAGGTGGAGGGTATTCTGACTGTTTCCATCACCGTCTGGTGTGCAGGCTGCAATGCACAGGATCGACACAGATTGCAGAGGCTTGTGTACAACAATCACATTCATCACCGTGCAAGCCTCTTCATAATCGATGAAAATCTTCAAAAGGTGGTTCCTCAGGAATACCAGGTCAATAATTAAGGGTGATCACCGTAAGGTATATGCTCCTGTCTCATTACAACCATTCGGGATATACACCCTTCCTATAAATACAATCCGGAATATGCTCTCTTCCCAACAGTACCATCCGGGATATGCTCGCGTCTTATTACTACCAGTCGGGACATGCTCTTGTCTCATTACCGCCATTTGGGATATTTTCTTGTCTCATTACTATCATCTAGGATATGTTCTCGTGTCCTTACCACCATCCGGAAGTAGGTACATGACCCTGAAGACCCACGCTCAGAGATTTACCTAAATCTTCTGCAATCAGATTTCTGAACGGTCCATGGACCCATGAAAGCGACCACATAATTCCTTTTATACTTGTTAGTTCATTTACTTTTTCACTAGTTAATTTATTTGTTCATTCGTTTGTTTATTTACCGAAATACTTTGCATTTTTATGCATATATTACTTATTAATGAACTGAGGACGCGTTGCGCCACCTGGCGGTTATGACAGCAATAATGGGACTTCTCTGAATTGGCCATCCAGATGTAGAATGACTCTCCATTGTTGGAACGGCCATTGCTGGAGTGGTGAATTGTTAGAGTGGTCCGGCTTTTGTGAAACAGGCTTAGGCGAGAACACGCTTGGACAAACACAGCCGCATGCTCGAAGTAAGGAATGAAGTTCCAAGGAAGTTGAATTTTTTTTGTTATTACATAGCTAGTGCGCTGAGAGTAGATGCCGAGTCAGTGTCATGTGTGAGATTTGTGTGAGATTTAGAGGAACTGAGATACCGCCTCTGTCCCGCATAAATTGATCCGCACAATGTCCATCCGGTGCAGCTCCTGAGCGAGCATGTTAAAGAACGGGAGCTGCTGGTCCATGAGCTTCGATTCACACGGGACAATGAGGAGGTGATAGGTAGAAGCTACAGGGAGGCAGCCACCCGAGATGAAGGCGACCGTATCACGGGTGACCTGCACGAGAGGCAAAGCAGATATACCGCCTGAACAGTGCCCCCTTGTGGCCGTACCCCTCAATAATAGAAGTACCGCTTCAGATGCATTTGGTGGGTCGCCGGTTGTGGAGATTACCAGGAGGAAGGTACTGAGACCGGCTCTGTGACCCAGAAGGGGATGGTGAAAGGGGAGTGCAATAGCGATTGGGGATCCTCAATTAGAGGATCGGAACGCATATTCAGTGGACATGGAAGAGACACCCAGTTGCGCTCCGAATCCATGGTTTATCATGAAGGAGTCGCCGCTGCTCTGTTCTTATCTGATGCAGCCTATCGGTCTGCCTGGTGGACTGAGAACACTTTGGGCTGGAGCGCGACATTCAGAGTGTGGCAGGTGAGCCGTCTCAGTGAAAGAGAGGACTCAGAAATCCTTTGTGTCCCTTCGAAACAGCAATTTTGCCCTTAGGCCCTGTGCTCTGCTCTCTAATGAATGTACATTGGCCAGGAAGATGCGATGGAACAGTGGTCGTGTTCCCGTAGCTTCACTCTGGCCTGATACACACCGCACTCCGTCCTCTCCTGGTCGACTTCGCTTCTCTGGCGGAATTCCCCTCACTTCCAGGTGCAATGGTGGCATTGCTGGGAGTTTATCTTCGACGAGTCGTTACTGTTCACGTTGAGTTCGTTTGATCGCTGGTGCATGTAGAGAATTCGCGTGTCTGTTTTTGTGCTTAATTGACAGAAGACTGCGGCGATAACAGTTCAGAAAATGTACGTCTTGTAGATCAGTGAGCTGACGGAAATTGTCGCCCTATATCGCCCGTGGTGCAATGTTTTTAAATCGGACGGGAGGTGTTAAGGAGACAGAAAAGACACTCGAGATTGAAGGAGACTGCTTGGTGGAGCGGCTCAGGGACGCGCGTGACCAATGCATCCATTCTCACCTCGAGTCTGTATCTTCCACACTGCCCCCTGGTGGTGACAGCGTCCTGCCTGACTTCTGCACTGATGCCCTTAGGACCTTGCCAGTGAAAGTCTGGCCGTCTCTGTGTTTCCGCCGGTGTCATTTATCGCCGTGTGCAGTTGTGGTTCTCCTTTTGTCATGCCCAGCCGCTGAAATTCTTCGAAGAGAAGCTGCCTGATACAGAAACAGCCTTCTCATATGCAGGGAATTCTATTTGGGCTATAAATGAGAGACACCTCCGCATTATCGCTCCTTTGCATTAAGGAGAGAGAGAAAGGGAGAGGGAGAAAGAGAGAGAGAGGGAGAGAGAGAGGGGGGGAGAGAGACACGAGGGGGAGAGCGAGAGAGAGAGAGAGAGAGGGGGAGAGAGAGAAGGAGAGGGGGAGAGAGAGGGGAGACAGAGAGAGGGTGAGGGGAGGAGAGAGAGGGGGAGAGAGAGAGAGAGAGGGAGAGAGGGAGAGAGGGGGGAGAGAGAGAGAGAGAGAGAGAGAGAGAGAGAGAGAGAGAGAGAGAGAGAGAAAGGGAACTCTGAGATGAATGAGTCAGTACTGATCGGAGGATGAGAGGTGGAGAGGTTCAGTAACTTTATGTTCCCGGATGTAACCATCTCAGAGGACCAGCCCTGGCCCAAATATATAAATATAATTACAAGGTGAGCACAACGGCGCCTCCTCTTCCTCAGGGGTCAGTGGAGATTCGGCATGTCATCGAAAACCTTGGCAAATATCCACAGGGGTGCGGCAGGAAGGTGCTGACTGTCTGCATTCCGGCCTGGTGTGGGGAAACCAATGCCTTTGACCGGAAACCCCTGCAAAAAACAGTGTATTTGACCCAGTAAATCACGGGGAAAGCCCCCCCAACCACTGGGAACATTATTGGAAACGTTGCCCTGGAGAGGTGGCAACCATCAGCAAATGCGCTCACCAGCCAGGACACGCTCTTTGCTCGCTGCTGCCATCAGGGAGAAGGCACGAGTGTCTCAGGGCTCGGAGCGCCGGGGTCAAGAATGGTTACTAACCCTCAACCATCGGACGCTTGAACAAAATGGAATAACGGCACATATTCTCTTCCTGCTCTTCCCATAACCAATGAGCTGACAATTGTGGTCCCGAGGGTGGGAGAGGGATCGGGTCTGGCTTTGTGTTGGAATTGTATATGTGTTGGAACATTTGCGGAGTGGGTCCGGGTCCTGAAGATCATTCGGTGTTGCTGAGGGTCAGGGGGCGGGAAAGTTCAGTATAATCGGGTGCGTTGCCCGGAATTGGGGTGGGGGGTTTGTGTAGGGGCATGAGGTTGGGAATTGTCGTTGTGTAGTTCGGTTTGGGACTATGATGGAGTGACGGTGGTCAGTGTTAAAATGAAGTGTGACTGAACAGGTCAAAGGAATGACGAAGATGCCTGAATAAACCTTGAACTGTCCAACATTATATGATCTTAACATAATTGCACAGCAAACGAGCTGAAATTGCGCGCAGGAGAAACGAGGCAAATAAATGATATCCTCCTCAGATGATATTTAGTGGGATGAAGAAGATGTGAAGAGTAATGACGCAGTGCATCCTGGCTACTGATACTGGTACCTGGATTATGAGGATTCACCACCTGCAAGGTTCATAGAAACACAGAAAACCTACAGCACAACACAGGCCCTTCGGCCCACAAAGCTGTGCCCAACATGTCCTTACCTGAGAAATTACCTAGGGCTATCCATAGCCCTCTATTTGTCTGAGCTCCATGTACCTGGCCAGGAGTCTCTTGAAAGACCCTATCGCATCCGCCTCCACCATTGTCACCAGCAGCCCATTCCACGCACTCACCACTCTCCAAGTCGAAAACTGAACCCTGACATCTCGGTTGCAGCATTCACTCTTCCTGGGTCCTTGACTGCACTACTGCTAGAGTTATAAAGCAAATTACTGAAGGTTGTTCCTGGTCTCCACTAGCTACCACACACTGAAATTCCAAAAACATCTGCCCTGCCATCCCTGACCTGTCTCATATCAGAAGGATCATCCTATTTTCACTTGATATTTGGTTAAATCCAACCAGATAAATTATCCACTTTAAATTAAGCTGGTTTAAGTTATTAATTTATGCACATGATGACATTTGAGCTGTTCTGTTATCTTAGATTCTCCCAACCCAAACTTAGAAAACTAAAATGATGTGATATTTATCAGCCAGTCAGTATGTTTCTAACCATTGCAGACGTTTTTACTTAACCCATAAAGCGGGGTTTCATTTTCCCCTCTTTGGATAGGTTGGTGTTTTTTTTTTAACTTAAGGCTTTATTTATGTGCACAACTCTCACCTTTTCTCCCATTTGTCTCGTCATATTGCTTCAGCCAGGCAGGTTGAATTAAGCCAGTTTCAAGAAAAAAAATAGTTATTTACATCCTTTCCTGAAGTCCGAAAATGCTTTCCTAGATAACGAAGTACTTCTGAAGTGTAGCCACAATTTCCAATGCAGGAAATACATTTTCATATTTGTGCTTATCAAGCTCTTCCAGACCAAAATGTGATAATGAATAGGTAGTTGCGTTTTAGAGTTGTCTGTGGGATTCATTGGACATGTGATTAGGAAAGAGGAGTTAGAATGCACGATAACTATGGGAACGATTGAAGGGAAGAAAGCAAGAGGAAAGCAAAGACAAATGATGATGGAGACAGCAACCAGAGAACTGGAAATGAATAACAATGAATTGATCCACTTGACCCGGAACAGGAGTGTGTGGGCCATGACAGTCAAAGCTCACACTGGACACGGCACCTGATGATGATAATGATGATGTCTGTGGGATACTTGGGACAGCTCCTGCTTCATCATTGAAGCGAGTCCATGACACTCTTCGGCCGAGGGAGCTGATGTACTGTAGTGCTGATGTGCTGTAGGATTCAGTGCTGAGCAACTGAAAGTGCGCTTTCCTCGGAATGCCACATAATCACCATTTTCCAATGTCCTAAGGCCCAAATACTCCATTGATCAAAACTCCAAAAGCCAAGCCGATCACAGACTCTGACTGGGTGTGGAAGCCTTCTCTAATTGCCCACATCTCTAAGTATCCAGCCTTCATGTAGTCAGCTTTGCACAAAAGGGCTCCAGAAGTGACGATTCAGCAATGTCTGAACAGCCCCATTTGCAGTGATGGACTCATAAGTAGCAGTCAGTACAATGGCATCGTACTGCGCTCATCATGCTACACCATGATGTTTGAGTCTTCATGTTCGTATGAGAGCAGCGTAAACCTTGAATTAATAGATGGACATCTAACAGAGTCTGACTGTTACCCTGGGGAGGCAACATAGATGCACTGGAGTGGGACTTAAGATCTAGAGGTGCGACTGCTACGAGCTGACTCAGGGTGACAAACCAAACCTTCAGGGATATTGATTAGTATCGGCCAGTCCTCTATAAGCTTAGTGCAATAGTTAAGTTTTGCTGATAGGAATTACGGGCGTTTAAACTTGAGAATTCTTCAAAGCTTTTACACTATCAAGGGTAGAAGCCAAGAGTTACTGAATCACTAACGGCACTGCATATGCCACTCCATGGGGTATCTAACTGAAGAGCATCATCTTGTGCTGGGGCATCACCTCTCGGATCCTAGGTTATTTCAGATCTGGTATAAAATTGCAGGCTCCGTTGATTTCAGTCAAGAGTCTTTGCCTGCAGATTCATAAGCAAAGAAGCAGGCTTTTATTTTAATTATTTTACTTCAGCGTAATATATTTAATTATTTGCAAATGGTTTAATTTGTTCCCGTTAGCAACTCAAAATATTTAAAGAAGTTATTATTTGATTTACAAAAATTTTTAAATAACTCTTATCAGTGGTGATACCTTTGACAGAAGTTGAAGCTCCACGCGCAGTCTTTACCTTTCATCTGCAAGGAGTGTGTCAGCACAGAGCTATTGTGCCAGGGGTAGGATATGTTAAAGTGCCGGGGTTAGGACTGAGCTTAACTTACCATTCAATGTATTTTAGTAAACTATTTAAGAACTTTTTAAAAGCTATTTATTAACGCTTTTTGAGAGGGTGATTTTAGATGCATATCATATTATACTGAGTTAAGTATTGTATGTAATTAGTTTTGGTGCAATAAGTGTATGGGACATTGGAAAAAATGTTGAATTTCCCCATGGGGATGAATAAAGTATCTATCTATCTATCTGTCTATCTATCTATCTATCTATCTATCTATCTATCTATCTATCTATCTATCTATCTATCTATCTATCTATCTATCTATCTATCTATCTATCTATATATATATATATATATATATATATATATATATATATATATCCATCTATCTATCTATCTATCTATCTATCTATCTATCTATCTATCTATCTATCTATCTTTATCTGAGTATTACCTCGCTAACCTAACCATTTTAGAATTTCAACTTTATACTTTTACAAAACGCAGCCAAGTTGTATCCAGTAATCAAATACAATCACAGAAGATTCAGCAGGTGCTGCAAACCTTGAGCAGTACACACAAAATACTGGAGGAACTCTGCAAGTCAGGCAGCTTTTGTGGAATGGAATGAACAGTGTACGCTTTGGGCCAAGACCCTTCATCAGGACTGGGGAAAAAGGGGCAGAATAATTTTATTTTGAGTTGTGCATTGCAACATTCAGCAAGTCGTTTCAGTACCCTCACTAACTATAACAAATTGCTTAAACTATTCTCCGTATAGATCCTTATCTTAGCTGTTTGCTGCATATGGTTATTCTTGGAATTGTCCGTTTGACTGGAAGGACTTGTTGAATTTGACTGAACGGGATGATGACTCCTCTGACTAATCAGGTCAGCTCTTGTTCTGAGTGCAGTAGCAATGTTCATACCTCCTTACCTTTATTCCCATTGACCACCAAAACAATGTTCTCCTAATTGGTCATGTTTGCTCCTTGTTTTCTTGTTACATAGGCCTAGGTTCCAATGTCTTGGATAATCTCATGCAAGATTTATTAGACTACTGTTCTCTTGTATATTCTAAATCGTCTTTCAGTTGCTAAAATAAAGACAAATCAATACTAGGATCTAGTCTAATGGTTTTCAGCAATTGTAAGTTGTACTTTGAAAGAAAGGGGTTTTTTTCTGTTCAGTTTGTTGAGGCCAAGAGAATAATTCCATAAATCACCTACCTCAATGATGCAGGAGCATATGGAAATCAGTCCTCCAGAAACGACCCCTGAGAAGGGGGCGGAACGGTAACGTAGCAGTTAGTGTAACACTGTTACAGCCACAGTGACCCTGTTTCGATTCTGCCACTCTCTTTAAAGAATTTGTATTCTTTCCCCCTGACCATGTGAGCTCTTCTGGGTTTCCTCCCACATTCCAAAGATGTGCGAGTTAGTAGGTTAATTGGTCACATGGTTGCAATTGGGAGACACAGACTCATTAGGCCGAAAGGCCTATTACCATGCTGTATCTCCAAATGAATATAAGTATGTGCAGATGGGCAAACCCAGCAAGATCTGGCCATTCATAAAATGTTAACAATCAATGATGGCTTGAGAAGAGATGCAAAATGCATCTACTGTTCAGCATGTTCAAAAGAATAATCAACCCATTGTCAAGTTGTACTATTCTCCTACATACCACTCTCAAGATAGTCTCTGAAAATAGTTCCTCCATTTGCTATGATAGTGCAGTTCATTAACACAACAACAGCAGAGATTAAATTGCATAATGTTAAAAACACGAAATGCTGGCAGAACTCAGCAGGCCAGACAGCATCTATGGGAGGAGGTAGTGACGACGTTTCGGGCCAAAACCCTTCCATGTTACTTCACTCCTGATAAAGGTTTCGGACCGGAACCTCGTCACTACCTCCTCCCATAGACACTGTCTGGCCTGCTGAGTTCTGCCGGCATTTTGTATTTTTATTTATTTCCAGCATCTTCAGATTCACTCGTGTGCCTTTGCATAATGTTGTTCATTTTGATAGCTCGTCAGGTTTTCTGACGGGTAAGGCCACGGATAACCATTTCTTTCACAATATAAAAGCAGAAAGAATTTGATCTCTAAAACACCTATTAAAAATCCATTCACGAAATGTTAGAAATTGACTTAAGTATTAATATTCACTATAAATCTTTGGCTTTATTCTTTAATGTTTTCCTTGGCCAGTAAATATAAATTTTGTGAAGCCCTACCTGCTGAGCAAAAGCCAGACTATTATGAATCAGATTTTTGCAATGAGGAGTAACAGATATTATCTTTGTCCCGGTAGAACCTAAAACTCATACATGGGGAAAATAAAAACACTACTTCATGAGGGAAATACTGTATTTAAGGTTTATATAGCGGAAATAAAGAGAGTAGTGAATCAGACATTTAAAGTTGAGTCTGCTGGAAAGTTCCTTGTAACATGTTCATTTGTGCATTAAATATTTATTCCTAAATCATGTCAAAAACATGAATTTTGGTCTTCATTAGTGACCTTATGAGATATCTGTGCAAAATGTCAGGCAGAAAGCTGATCGTGAGAGATCATATGCTTACAACTCATCTTGGAAAATTTCCTTTTGATCAATTTAAGTATAGAAAAATAGACAAATTCTAACAGGTGTGAATTTACCTGTTATATTGTCCTTTCATTGTAATACTGTAATAATACTTAAAGGCCAGGCAGTTGACTCCTTAATGAATCCATTGCAGATCTTTTTCTTATTTCATTGAATCATTGGAAGCTAACATGAAAGATACCTGTCCTTGTGTTAATTTTGTCAATTGTCATCTAATGCCTAGGTGTCTGCATCCCTCAAATACTTTCTAAGCAATTGTCACATAAATTTCAAAATGGCCATTTACTTTTCTCCTGAAAACCACCCATCCAAAGGCTGAAACTATAGGCCATCTGGGTGCTGTGACAGCTACCTCACATTTCCGGTGGCCCAGGTTGAACCCTGAAGTCCAGTGCTGTCTGGAGTTTGCATGATTTGCAACTGCTTGACGATTAGCCCGGAATCCATAGCGCTTTGAGCCTCTTGGATGACTCGATGACAGTCGTTGGGTTTCTTAATCACAATTCAAGTTCGAGGAATAAAGCTGTTGAAATAGCAACTTGCTGTCCTTTACAAACTGTAGGATACCAGTTTCCAGTAGAAAACACTAAAGCATGAGCGATATAACTTAACAATTAGTTACATCAGGTGTTGAGCTAACCAGTACTCACAAAAGAAATAGCTTGAGGCTCCTTTTCAGAAAATAAACAAAAGATACTTATTTTGAAGGTTCAGTTTGTATGTTGGAGATCAGATACCTATTCACAAAGGAACCTGGTATGCAAATTGCTATTTTTGTTTACCTCTGTTGCAGAGTTCTGGAAATGAAGTGTATTAACTTTTTCAATAGCCATTACTAGATAGTATGCAGGACCCAGGGATGGGATAAATTAACTTGAGTGCAAAGAAGGATTCTGTGAACAAATAAATGATTATGAGCTTCATCTCCATTCAAAAGGCTGAAGTAAATGCAGAACAACCTATATGTAGGTAGTTGAGCCAAAATGTTGCATTGACACCTAAGTAACTTTTGGTCTGGAAATTGACCATGCATTCAGAGTAGTTTTCTACATTCATCCACCCATTAAAGCAAATAGATTCAGTAAATAAACACAAGTAGAGCTGATATAGATCAGCAACCATAATTTATTTTAATATTTAAACAATACAATTATGAGAAGAGTATTCCTTCTTGTTTGAAGATCGTTGTGGATTATATGGTCTGTGGCTTCTTCTGGTTGACTGGGGTTGTACACTGGAGACTTCATTTACATTTGACCATTTCTCTACATTTGTATGAATGATCATTGGACATCATTGGATCAATAGTCTGTGAGCATTGGACCAATAACAAGGTGTTGGCTTGTTGCTAAAAATCAGTCATGATCAAATGGCAGAGCACACTCGATGGGCTGAATGGCCTAATTCTGCTCCTATGTCTTGTGGTTTTATGGAAAGGCCTGAGCAGCTTTAATCAAATGTGAAGAGCGGGGAGACAATTGATTTCTTAGTTTGCAGGGATTAGGGTAGACTGCTGTTTCACAATGAGTGGGTGGAGAGCAACGTGTGACAACATGGGCACCTAGAATCTTGTGGTGGAACTTAGGATTCCAGTAATGCATCACATCTGAATTTTCATCACTTCACTAAATCATGTGTGACTTCTTCTGGTGCAACCTGCACATCAGAACTAATTTCTAGCAGATATCTGGAATCAGTTTAGTCTCTGCAGACTTGTCATAACCTGGATTAAAGGTCTGATATTGCATTTTTACATTGCCGTCTTGCCTCGAAGCACTGCACCTGCTGAATAATAGATTTGGACTGAGATGGGTTCAGTTCACTCTGGTTTTTCAAACACCACAAAGTTCAGTGCTCTTACCAATGCTCTTTAAAGGACGTGTACTCAAGCTGCTGATGAAATTGCTCAAACTTATCCCGATGAATAGGCTAGCCCTGGTACTGCAGATCAACACCTTCACTTCCATCATCCACCTTGAATGCGAACTGAAATAACACAGAGGAATATTACTGGAAATGAAGACACTGAAAGAGGAACAGTCACTACCACCTTGATAATAGGAATTGAAGACTATTACAACACTTAGGGAGTTTTAAGTGACATCTGGATAGGCAACATGAATGAGCAGAAAATGGAAGGATATGGACATTATGTAGGCAGAAGAGTTTAGTTTATTTATTTAATTACTAATTTAATTGGTTATGCATATCATTGCAGGCCGAAGGGCTTGTTCCTATGCTGTACTGTTCTGCGTTGTATATTCTATGACCCTCTTTAAGCCCTGACGGAATGACGTTTCACTGCATGCAAATTTTCAATGACCACTTGAAGGAAGGTTCCTGGGTCCAGAAACCAGAAAACTCAGGCTGTGAAGTAATCACATCAGTGCTACAGATATCTGCGTTGTCTCTCGTGTACTGCAAAGCCAAGTACTAAACCAGAAATAATCACTCACTACCTATTTGACTTCATAAACTGATGAGCATTTTATTTTAACAGGCTTATTAGGGCATCTTTTGTTCACTTGAAACATGAGATAATGAAAGTGCGCAGAATAACTTATTGCAGTTTGTTTAAGAAGGTTACTCAGTGATATAGCAGTGACTGGAGCAAGGCTTAGGAGGGCCACCAGAGAGGTGGCTGAAGAGGCAGAAAAGTGAGGCTTTTGGCTGTGGCTGAGGAGGAAGGACAGAAATTTGGGGATATTCTAACCCCTTTGAAAGGAGAGGGGGGTGGTAGGGAGATGTAGCTGCCAATGCTCCGCCACCAGGTGATACACCAGGGCTAGGAGAGTGAAGCATCGATGAATGGTGGTCTCCAGCTGATTACCCTGCAGCAGATTTAAGGGCACTGCTGGAGGTGTGGCGGGAAACAACGTCTTATTCAGTTGCTCCTCAGTCACTCCAGCCCAGTTGGAGTCGCAGAAATGCAAGAATCTAAATTATTCCTGCTGTTTTACAGGCAACCAGTATATCAGGATTAGAGCTAAATCACAGGTGGGGGAAATACTCTCTTACTTCAGCATTGCAAATGTGAAAACTAGCAACTATTGAGCAACAATGCCACTGTAACAGAATTTAATCATCTTCTAATTTATGTATGATTAGTTGACAATTTGTTGATGGAAATCACAGGATGAAGGAGTCTGCCTATAATCACAGCAATTATACTTGAAGAAACATTCACAACAAGGAAGTCAAAACAATAGGTTTCATAAATTGGAAAACTCTTCTTATTGGATATGCTGATAAAATTAATTGAGCTGCTATTATTACAGCTATGAAGATGTATGAAGATGCTATGAAGATGCTTCTAGCTAACCAATGGTACTCAAGGAGATTGCTTCATTTTTCACATGGTCCTTTGGTAAAGGGATAATTTCCTAAGAAACAGATTTTCAACACCATGAACTGCTCTCCCGTCAGTCTTGGAAGACAGGATTACTGCGAGGAAAAATAAATTCCCATTTAGCGTTTTCATTTGGAAAAATACCATCTCTAAATTTTCAATAATGTAGTGTTAATTTAGTAAATGATTTATATTTTCAAATAATATGTGTGGTTATAATAAGTAAATAATACTTAACTATTCAATTTTCTTTCCACACTGTTTTAACATTAAGGCAATTATATCAGAGGAATTTGCTGTTGATCACATAAATTAAAATGTTCAGTTTTATAGGCCAAGCATTACTTTTGTCTTTGAACTTTGTGAACTCACAGGATGATCCTGGGCAAGACTCCTTTTAGTTCTCCTCCATACCTCTGATCTTCCCTGGGAGTAGAGTAGGTAATAAAAGAATGAAATTTGATATGCTCTTCTATTTACTTTGAAACAGTTTATTGAATCAGTTCATTTGTAGCTTTTGACCACATCATTTTCTTTCCTCTTTTGCCTCTTGGTAAGAATTATACAAAATGTTGAATGAGTTTGCTTCATTTGCTTTCTTAACCTTATGAAATGCAATTTTCTGTACTTGAATTTGTGTACATTTTAAACATTTAATCAGCTTGTCTTAATAAAACATTCCATTTATTTATTTAACAAAATTATGTGTGGGTTTAACCCTGGCTGTACAGATGACACTAACCTATCTATCTAGTTGTCTTTGGTTTATTTATATTGAAAGAGGAACTGACTTTTTTTCCCCTTAAAATAAAGGATATCAAAGGTTTTTTTTGTCTTCTGAATGAGAAACATTACAATTTTGATCAATATGGCTCAGGAAAAGAGTGGACTGGTCTAACACATGTCGTAAAATTACATCATTTCTTTCCTAGTAAATGATGAGTCTTTGGCTCCTCACCCGACTTCCAAGTGGTTCTCTTCTTACCCCTCTCACGAAAGCACTGATGTTTTCTGAGGACAGCCATCCAATATGCTTCAGACCAGTTTTCTTCTGTGAGCCATGCCAGTGAAAATTGTCAGCTTATTCATTCATGAAGTCTGACCCAATTTATCCTTCTCCTGCTGTGTGCATACACAAACAATTTGACCCACATGGTACAAGTCTAATAGTGATGCAGGAACAGTAAAGTCTGAGGATGTATGTACAGCAATCATTGGAGAAGACTGGACATTTTAAGAAAGCTCTTTAGATAATGGTAATTAAGATCCTTGGTTTTATCAGTAGAATAAAAGTAATAAAGAATGTGCTAAGTTTATAAGCAGGTTGTAGTCTAACCAGTGAGGAAAAAAGCAGCCTTGATTCTAATGTCTATTTTAGTCTAACAATATAAATTCCTGAAATAGTTTTGAAAAATGTTCCCTCAGATTTTAAGAGCAATTTCTTTAAATTTTGTTAACTGATACTTATTCATTTAAGATCACCCTATGTTTTATTAAGATTGTTAAAGTTAATAAAATGAGATAAATGTTGACAAGTAGTTAGAAAAATGTGACCAAATGGCTTCATACTGCTGCCAGTGCAGTTCTTGGCCTTGAATAAATTCACTTCTCATTAATGTTCTATAAATATTTTCCTCTCTGGCTGTGCTGTGCCTGCGAATGCTGTTTTTGACATTACCCATGCCCTGGTCCCCAAAATATTTGTGTATGAGCTATTCATGATTAAATTTAATAACTTTTCAACGGATTGGATAGAAATCCTACGTAGAAAAGATACTTATGAGATTGGCATACTCATAAATTTTTGATTCAAAACGATCTGTAAGTACCCTCACTAAAACTATATTTTACGTTGTTAAATGATACTAAATTTTCTTAATAGTGTGAAACATACTCTATACTATCTATTGTGAATAACCTAATGCTGTATTTTATTTTCAAATCAGGACACAAAAGACTACCAGTTAAAAGCTAACAACATAGTTTAAAATACACCAACAATATTTCTGGAAGAGCTACAAATTAATTATTACGATCAAGGCAGAATGGCACAGATTAGAGAGGGAAAGCGAATGTCAACATAAAGCAGAAGCCTAGCGAGACATGTTACAACAGGAAGTCCTGGAATACCGGGAAAGAGCTGACGCCGTGCGAGAGAGGTTACAACAGGAAGTCCTGGAATACCGGCAAAGAGCTGACGCCGAGCGAGAGAAGTTACAACAGGAAGTCCTAGAATACCGGCAAAGAGCTGACGCCGAGCGAGAGAGGTTACAACAGGAAGTCCTGGAATATCGGCAAAGAGCTGACGCCGAGCGAGAGAGGTTACAACAGGAAGTCCTGGAATACCGGCAAAGAGCTGACGCCGAGCGAGAGAGGTTACAACAGGAAGTCCTGGAATACCGGCAAAGAGCTGACGCCGAGCGAGAGAGGTTACAAAAGGAAGTCCTGGAATACCGGCAAAGAGCTGACGCCGAGCGAGAGAGGTTACAACAGGAAGTCCTGGAATATCGGCAAAGAGCTGACGCCGAGCGAGAGAGGTTACAACAGGAAGTCCTGGAACATCGGCAAAGAGCTGACGCCGAGCGAGAGAGGTTACAACAGGAAGTCCTGGAATATCGGCAAAGAGCTGACGCCGAGCGAGAGAGGTGAGGAGGAGAACACAAACGGCCCCAAAAGGACCAGAAAGCTTCAGAGAAAGAGTTACTGAGTTACAGGGTCAGAGAGGTCCGGGCTTGATGCATATCAACCAGTTTCAGTGAAAGTGAGAGAAATTACTTAAAGAGAAAACAATAACTAATCTGGAGGTCAGTGATGCGCCACCAGCTGACGTGATCGTTCTGTTCACTTTATGTTGACGTGGTGGGTCACTTTGAAGGAGGAAGGCCTGCCAGTGATTTCAGTCATGTTCCAGAAATGCAATAAAATTAATTGTTCATCCTCTCGCTCGATGGTGAAAGTTTGCTTTCGTTCGTGAAATACCCGAATCTATAGAATATTGTTTGCGTGAAGTCGTGGTAACCTGTGCAGTTCAGGAAACTGTCAATATGATCCATTGCAGATGAAGGGAATTCCCTGGCTGACGTCATTAAGATTAAAGTGAAGGGTTTTTTTCCCAACATAACCTGGATATAGAAACGCTGGTGGGAAGTGCTGGTACTGCAGGGGGACGATACGTGCAATCTAAACGTAGAGTAGAAGTTCTAAACGTAGAGAGAGGACACAAAAATAATACTTCCCGTCAATATTCGTCAGGAAAGCGGTCTTTACAGTTGCAGTGTTCACTGCAGGGAAGGGGAAATTCTGCCGCTGTTCTTCATAAATAATGTGGATATTCTCATGTCCGTAAATAAGAACAAATCCCCAGGGCGGACTGAGATCTTATCCCATGGTGTTGTATGGTAGGCTGGGTGGAAGTTTCCAAAGACATGGAGAAACACAGCACAGGAACAGGCCACTCGGCCCGTGTAGTCATGCTGAACTATTCTACCGAGTCCCATCGACTTGCACCATGACCATAGCCCTGCACTCCACTCCCGTCCGAGTACTTATCCAAACTTCTCTGAAATGTTATAATCCATCCTGCGCTCGTCACTTCCACAGACACCCTGTTCCACTCTCACCAAACTCATGTTCCCCTTCATCATTTCACCTTGCACCCTTAACCTATGACCATCAGTCCCACCCAACCTCAGTGGGAAAGATCTGATTGAAACATATAAGATTATTAAGGGTTTGGACACGCTAGAGGCAAGAAACATGTTCCCGATGTCGGGGGAGCCCAGAACCAGAGGCCACAGTTTAAGAATAAGGGGTAGGCCATTTAGAACAGAGTTGAGGAAAACCTTGTTCACCCAGAGAGTGGTGGATATGTGGAATGCACTGCCTCACAAGGCAGTGGAGCCCAGTTCTCTGGATGCTTTCAAGAAAGAGTTAGATGGAGCTCTTAAAAATAGCGGAGTCAAGGAATATGGGGAGAAAGCAGGAACGGGGTAATGATTATGGATGATCAGCCATGATCACACTGAATGGCAGTGCTTGCTCGAAGGGCCGAACGGCCTATCCCTGCACCTATTGCCTATTGTCAATAAAACTGCACCGTCTGGCACCGACAAACATTCCATTCCCAAAATCACTGAGATCACATTTCATCTCCATGGTGATGTTTGTCTGGAGACAGAACGTACCTTGTGCTAAGGAACAGGGCGCGGAGAGAACCGCAGGTAACGCTGTGGGTTTAGTTAATGATTATCACCAGGAGCTGACTGAACATTAACCAGGGTGTGTTCATTATTTACAGAACCCGTAACACAGCCTTACCGGGACAGGGTGGTAACAGAACCTGGAGCCGTTGTGCACGGTAAGAAGCTCTATATACTGAAATATAAACATCATAAAGATAATTAGCCCTGTTATGAGCACTTGGATGGGATTGATAACGTATTGTGTTGATCGACATTAGAACTGTAGCGAATCGCTTTTGAAAGAATTAATAATTCCCTTCAGCTAATTGAACGCATCGACTTCCTGTGCAGGTCCCGCGGGAAACCGAGGCCGTCGATAGTGTTATTGGCATCGCCGCACTTTCAACCCAGCTCCGAATCATCAGCAAAGGCTCGGGAGGTGCGAGCTTCCCGCATCTCGGAACTGTCCCCGGGCTACCGCTTGCAACAGCGGGAAGCCGATCCGTCCACACTCGGGGCTTTACCGATCCCCGACCGAGGGAACTGAGGATTGGCTTTGCTTATTCCTTCACTGGCGGGATCGACACTATCTCTCCATCCTAGACGTCATTGCGGTTCGTGATCAAATGTATGGAACCACCCATACTGGAGATTACAGCCGGGGCGGGGGGTGGTCGTGGGGGAAGGCGGTGTAAGGAGTTGATGGTTCCATTATACAGTCGGTTGGCGAGACCTGTTATGGATCACCGTCTGCAGTGCTGTTTCTCTTCTGTCAGATGCGAGTGGGCAGGTGGGAAATCAAAAGAAGGTTTACCAGACAGATATCTACCCCCGTGAGTTTTTCTATGAGGATTCTGTTGTGATCTTGACTTGTGGTGTGACTTAAAACAGGGGAGACATTACATTTTTTTAAATTAACAATGTACTTGACTGTATCCGCGGAAATTTGGTAAAACGAGTGGGAACTTCGATGAGACATAAAGTATACACGGAGTTTGATAGGGACGTGGACAAAATAGTTCCTGTTGTGTGAGGACCTGAAACCAGGCTCCGTCTGGAGCCCAGAACCAAAGGCCAAAGTTTAAGAATAAGCGGGAGGCCATTTAGAACAGAGTTGAAGAAAAACTTTTTCACCCAGAGAGTAGTGGATCTATGGAACGCTCTGCCTCAGAAGGCAGTGGAGGCCAGTTTCTGGATGCTTTCAAGAAAGAGTTAGATAGAGTTCTTAAAAATAGCGGAGTCAAGGAATATGGGGAGAAAGCAGGAACGGGGTAATGATTGTGAATGATCAGCCATGATCACATTGAATGGCGGTGCCGGCTCGAGGGGCGGAACGGCCTACTCCTGCACCTATTGTCAATTGCCTAGAAAACTGCACCGTCTGGCACCGACAAACATTCCACTCCTAAAATCACTGGGATCACATTTCACCTCCATGGTGATGTTTGTTTGGAGACAGAACGTACCCTGTGCTAAGGAATAGGACACGGAGAGAACCGCTGATAACGCTGTGGGTTTAGTTAATGATTATCACCAGGAGCTGACTGAACATTAACCAGGGTGTGTTCATTACTTACAGAACCCGTAACACAGCCTCACTGGGACAGGGTGGTAACAGAATCTGGAGCCGCGGTACAAGGTAAGAAGCTTTTTTTTACTGAAATATAAACATCACAAAGGCAGTTAGCCACTTAAATGAGACTGAGAACTTATTCAGTTGTTCAACAATTGAACTGCAGCGAATCGCTTTTGAAAGGATTAATAATTCCCTTCAGCTAATTGAATGCATCGACTTCCTGTGCATGTCCCGCGGGAAACCGGTGTAGTTGGAGGTGTTATCGGAAACGCCGCTCTTTCAGCCCAGCTCCGAATCATCAGCAAAGGCTCCGGAGGTGCGAGCTTCCCGCATCTCGGAACTGTCCCCGGGCTACCGCTTGCAACAGCGGGAAGCCGATCCGTCCACACTCGGGGCTTTACCGATCCCCGACCGAGGGAACTGAGGATTTGCTTTGTTCATTCCATCGCAGGCGGGATCGACACTATCTGTCTACCCTTTACGACATTTCGGTAGGTAGCTACTGAGAGAGAGCGAAATTATGAGAACTGCTCACACTGCAGTTTATGGGGGGCGGGGTGGGAGCGGGGAGGTGTGTAAAGATGTGATGGTTCCATTATAGAATCGGTTGCTGAGACTTGTTGTGGATCACCGCCTGCAGTGTTGATACCCTTCTGTCAGAAGTGTGTGGGTAGGTGGGAGATCAAAAGAAGGTTTAACAGAGAGACATCCGCACCGTGTGAGTTGTCCTGTGAGGAAATGTCTGTGATCTTGGCTTTTTTTCAGTGACTGAGAAGAATTCGATATGACCTGAGTTTACAGGGTGGTGTATACATTGCAGTTTTTTTTTAAAATAACAATGTACTTGATTGTATCCGTAGTAGTTTGGTGAAACCAGTGGGATATTTGATGAGAAGTAAAGTATCCTACAGCATCCTGATAGGGACGTCGGCAAATTCTCTCTCTCTCTCTCTCTCCCTGTCCCTCTCCCTCCCTCCCTCCCTTACCATCATCAAGTTCTCTCTTATTGGTTCCTTCACCTGTTACGTACCCCATAACTGGGTGTCTGACCAGCAAAGATAGAAGAATCCGTTGGAGTCTGGTGGTACTATTTTCAAACAGTGTTTATTAGTAAAATATACAAATCAACATCAACAATGCAAATATATAGATAATACACGTTAGCAATTCTAAACCTAAAATTGTGGGTATAATAATAATCAATAATAAACAAGCTCTATCGATATCCAGGGGATAATGAATTGTCATATGCGAATATAAAGTTCAGTTCAGTTCATACGTGCTGAGGTAGTGAGGTAGTTGTTGGTGGTTTTGTTGTAATTGTTAGCAAGGGAGAGAGAGAGAGAGAGAGAGAGAGAGAGAGAGAGAGAGAGAGAGAGAGAGAGAGAGAGAGAGAGAGAGAGAGAGAGTGAGAGAGAGCGAACAGTGACAGCTACAGTGAGTCAAACCTTCCTTTACGATCTTGATCCGTCGATGTGTTGTTGTGGCCTTTCAGGTATGACCCCTCTGTCCTTCAGCTAGACCGTTCTTCTGTGGTGGATTCGTCACTCAGGCAAGGGCGGACACATACACAAGCCCCCACCGGCCCTGTTATAAACACTGTTAAACTGACCGATCCTTTGTTCGGTCTCCGATGCCCCACACCTTCTCGTGGGTTCCAACACTCAAGCAGTGCTCACTAGTGTGTCTCCTGGTGTGTCTGAGGGGTGTCAGACCTCACTTTTATCCCTACTCAGGGGGTCTCAGGTGTCAATCAGTTTTGAATGGCTTAGTCCATCAAACCAGCCCACTCCGGCCTCCACTGAGGAATTTTAATGAACAGAATGGTACCAAGTAAACAGCCCTCTCCGGAGCCGTAAGTCTTACAGGAGTCATAATATGGTGGAACAACAAGTCTCTGTCTCCCGGTGTTATCTCTCCCTTATCTGAAGCAAATGTTCTAGTCCCAGTATGTTTTCCCTTTGTCTCTCTTTCTCTCTCATTAGCACCGTGGTAACAGTAACAGTTAGTGATTCTCCCGGGAGGGGGGGGGGGGCGGAACATGGGCAACTCTGTACCCTTCTGCCCATCAGAGTTGTTCATCCTTCATAGCACCCCCATCCTTCTAGGAATTTTCACCAAAGGGGAAAATTAAATAATACAGCGTCTTACAGAATTACGGAAACTAACAAAATACAGAAATGTTTTAACTGCAAAGCAATACAGATATTCCTTCAACTTAGCATCTAGATAAACAATCAGCGATTAGATTGTCACTTCCTTTAATATGTTGTATCTGAATATCAAACACTTGTAGCATCAGACTCCAATTTAAAGGGTTATGATCTTAGCTTAAGTGTATATTACAAAATGTGAACCAATACATGTGTAATTATATTGTGGTACATTACAGAAGTTTGTGCAAATACCAATCTCTATTTTACTTTTAACCTTAACAGTCAATCTTCCATGGTGTTTTTATCTTTCAAATGCTTTGTCAAATTCCCTCAAAACCAGATCCTGTTATTCAAAGTGGCATTTTGTTAACCTTTGCCCCTTTTCCACTTAACTCTCACGTGGTTAGCTTGCTCACCAGTGTGGAATAGGCTTTCACATACTCCGTTCATAGGAGTTATCTTATCACCAATGTTTTCCAAACTTAGCCCATTTTCTGAACTTCCACACAATTCTTTATTTTTCAGCAAGTCATTAATTTTATCTTCAGGACCCTTCATTCTATTAGTTTTCAGTTTAACATCTGCAAGTGATCCCTCTTTGTCAAAACAACACTTTCGGTTCTGTCGCTCCAAATCACATCTTTGAATAACATCAGCGAATTGTTTACCTTTAAATTCCAAAACAAACTGTAATTGATTCACAGGCATCTTGTTAACAAACCATTATTTCTTCAGCCTGGTTACTGCTTCTAAAACCAATCCAGACTTTAAATTTTCTTTATTCAATAGTCCAGGAACAATACTTTTCCCTTCAATAATATTCACATCACCAGCTTTCATCTCCTCACTAACCTTTAACACACCTTCTAACACAAACAACTGAGAATTTTCACTTTTCACTGGTACCTAGGTTAACCCTTTCTTCACTGAACCAAGTCCATCTGACCCAAAAGTACTGCATTCCTTTTCAACTAAATCAGATAGCTCATCCTTTTCCTGAGTTTCAATACTAGGTTCAGTACCCTGTGCATCCACATCCTGAACACAAGCAAACGGGACATCTGCCTCTTCTAGGCTTCCAAAACCAGTCCCTTTTTCAAATTCTAAGTTCCCCTGATCCTCCCAGTTACTCTCTGGGCAACTCCTATCTCGAGTAAACTCAACCCTGCAGGTTAAAACAACTTCATCTGCTAACCCAGCAGACTCCTTCAAGGTAGCAGCATCCTTTTCATCTAAGACTGCCTTTATATCATCGGGAACACATTGAAATTCTTCAGCTGAAAACAGCTCTGTCAAACCAGACAGATCATCCGTGTCCAACCCTGGATCTTCTAACTGCCTTATTTGTTTCTCATCTTCACTCTGTGCCTTTATAATTTCCTTCCTTGCTAAGGGTAGGTCTTCCTCCTCTCCTTTATTCTCTTTCACCTCCCTATTCTCCGCTTTACCATCCCCTAACCCCTCTTGGTACAGGGTCGGTAAAAACGTCTCAGCCAAATCAACACTGGACTCATTTAAACTGTCCTCTTTCTCAGCCGCTTTTCTCGACATGCTGCGAGTGATCGCGCATGCGGGATAGATCTTAGAGTCTATGGGCGGGTCCTCAGCACTCACAGGCTTACTTGTCAGCTTCACTGCTGAACACACGTCACCACCTGCTACGTCGTTACCAAGAAGGACGTCCACGCCGTCTCTCTGTAATTCTGACCGCACCCCTACTTCGACCGGGCCAGATAACAGGTCACATTTTAAAATGATCTTGTGCAAAGGTACAGCTTCTGTCCCTTTTCCTATACCTCTTAATAACACCTCTCCAGTTTCGGGACCGAAATCTAGCACCTTACTTAGGATCACTGACTGGTCAGCCCCAGTATCCCTCCAGATTCTCACAGGAACTGGGGTTTTTCCTTCTTTCACAGACACTGTCCCTTCCGAAATAAATTTCTCACGGCCCTCTTGTACTCTGTCTTCACTTGCCTCCCTCATCGATCAGCTAATGCAACCTCTCGTGATTGCTGTTTTCCCTTTTCCTGTCTCCTTCTTCGGAGCAAAGCACTTAGATGCAATATGATCAACCTTTCCACAATTATAACAGGTCAAGCCAGGAACCTTCCTGCCAGCCTGCTTGTCCTCCTCCTTATCTTTACCACTAGCTCCCGGCTTATTCTCTACATTAGCCGGTGGACTTTCTCTACGGTCCCTACTGCCTTTCTGGTAACTCTTATTTGGGGTAAACTTTGTCTTGTGGGTTAGGGCATATTCATCTGCGAACCTGGCAAATTCCGATATAGACTTATTCGTCTCGTTCAGATATATCCGGATATTAACCGAAACATAAGCTTTAAATTTCTCAATCAGAATTAACTCTCTGAAACGATGGAACTCCTCCTCCACCCTTTCTGCAGCGCACCAGCGATCCAAGAGCACACCCTTTTCATAGGCAAACTCTGCATACGTCTGATTCCACAGTTTATTTAAATCTCTGAACTTTTGTGTATACGCTTCAGGTACCAACTCTTAGGCCCGAAGGATAGCCTGTTTTACTTCCTCATAATCCTCAGACTCCCCCCCGGACAACGCCGCATATGCCTGTTGAGCTTTCCCTTTTAATACACTTTGTAATAACGCCACCCACTGATCTCTGGGCCACTTCTGATTCACTGCCACCTTTTCAAAATGCAAGAAGTAACTATCAACGTCTGTCTCATCGAACAGAGGTACTAACCTAAACTCTACTAACATTAAACTTCTCAATTGAGCCTTCCCCTCGCTCTTTTCCCTGTTGCTTTAATCTCTCCATGTCCAGCGCATGCTGCCTATCTCTCTCCCTTTCCCTTTCCTCCAACTCCCTTTCGCTGGAGCTCATACTCCCTTTTCTTCTGTTCCGTGTCCAACCTTAATTTGTCTGGTTACTTCTCAGGGAACAGATCCAATACCCCAGCCGAAAACACCTCCACCGATATATAGTGCTGGGCTATGGCCCTCTGTATCTCCCACTTTTTCATTGACGACTTCACCTCTGGGAGATTTAATCGTTTTGCAATAGTCACCAAGTCTGCATTTGTGGCCTCCTCAAGCGCCTTCAAAGTCGGGCTTTCTATAAATTTGTCTATATCCATCAGTGCAGAATTCCCGTCTGGTTACCCACGCAACCAGATCAAATGATGGACTTGTAGCCCGATTCAGTTGCCCCACCCATTTTGTATACAAATCCCGGGCGAGCCCCCAATTTGTTACGTACCCCGTAACTGGGTGTCTTACCAGCAAAGATAGAAGAATCCGTTGGAGTCTGGTGGTACTATTTTCAAACAGTGTTTATTATTAAAATATACAAATAAATATCAACAATTCAAATATGTAGATAATACACGCTAGCAATACTAAGCCTAAAAGTGTGGGTATAATAATAATCAATAATAAACAAGCTCTTTCGATGTCCAGGGGATAATGAACTGTCATATGTGAATATAAACTTCAGTTCAGTTCATACGTTCTGAGTTAGTTGTTGGTGGTTTGGTTGTAATTGTTGGGGGGGGGAGAGAGAGAGAGAGAGAGAGAGAGAGAGAGAGAGAGAGAGAGAGAGAGAGAGAGAGAGAGAGAGAGAGAGAGAGAGAGAGAGAGAGAGAGAGAGAGAGAGAGAGAGAACAGTGACAGCTACAGTGAGTCAAACCTTCCTTTACGATCTTGATCCGTCGATGTGTTGTTGTGGCCTTTCAGGTATGACCCCTCTGTCCTTCAGCTAGACCGTTCTTCTGTGGTGGATTCGTCACCCAGGCAAGGGCGGACACACACACAAGCCCCCACCGGCCCTCCTATAAACACTAAGTTAAACTGACCGATCCTTTGTTCGGTCCCCGATGCCCCACACCTTCTCGTGGGTTCCTACACTCAAGCAGTGCACACTAGTGTGTCTCCTGGTGTGTCTGAGGGGTGTCTCCACAGACCTCTCTTTTATCCCTACTCACGAGGTCTCAGGTGTCAATCAGTTTTGAATGGCTTAGCCCATCAAACCAGCCCACTCCAGCTGTCCACTGAGGAATTTTAATGAACAGAATAGTACCAAGTAAATAGTCCTCTCCGGAGCCATAAGTCTTTCAGGAGTCATAATATGGTGGAACAACAAGTCTCTGTCTCCCGGTGTTATCTCTCCCTTATCTGAAGCAAATGTTCCAGTCCCAGTATGTTTTCCCTTTTTCTCTCTTTCTTCTCATTAGCAGCGTGGTAACAGTAACAATTTGTGATTCTCCCGGGGGGGGGGGGGTGGAACATGGGCAACTCTGTACCCTTCTGCCCAGCAGAGTTGTTCACCCTTCATAACACACCCTATAATTCATTATCTTCCTCACCGGGACAACGTTATCCCTAACATCCCTCAAGAGATCCTTCAACATCGACCGCATCTCCATAGTGCATTTCCCTGCAAAAACATAATCCCAATTCACACCCACAGTTCTAGCCTGATAGACTCATAATTTGCCCATCCCCAATTAATTTTTTTCCTGTCCTCTCTGATTCTATCCTTTTCCATCATAATGCTAAAGGCAGGGAGCGGTGATCACTGTCCCCCAGATGCTCAGCCGCTGAGAGATCTGTGACCTGACCCGGTTCGATACCTAATGCTAGATCTAGTATGGCATTCTCCCTAGTCGGACTGTCAACATACTGCGACATGAATCCGTCCTGGACACACTTAACAAACTCTGACCCATCTAAACCCTTGGAACTAATCAGGTGCCAATCAATATTAGGGGAGTTAAAGTCACCCATGATAACAACCCTATTATTTTTGAACCTTTCCAAAATCTGCCTCCCAATCTGCTGCTCGGTATCTCTGCTGCTACCAGGAGGCCTAAGGAATAACCGCAATAGAGTAACTGCTTCCTTCCTGTTCCTGACATCCATCCGTACTGACTCAAAAGAGGATCCTGCTAGATTACCCACCCTCTCTGTAGCTGTAATCTTATCCCTGACCAGTAATGCTACCCCCCTCCTCCCCTCCCCCACCCCTGTCTATCCCTTTTAAAGCTCTGAAATCCAGGAATATTGAGAATCCATTCCTGTCCTGGTGCCAACCAAATCTCTGTAATGGACACTACATCATAATTCCATGTATGTCTCCCAGCTCTCAGTTAATCACGTTTGTTCCTGATGCTTCTTGCATTGAAGTACAAACAGTTTAGCCCTTCTACTTTACTACCTTTACACCCTTTATTCTGATTCTCTTTCCTGAAAGCCTCTCTATACGTTAGATCTGGCTTTACTCCAAGCACTTCTTCACTGCTCTATCGCTCCGGGCTCCATCACCCCTTGCAATTTAGTTTAAACCCTCCCGAACCATGCTTGCAAACCTACCTGCAAGGATATTGCTCCCCCTTGAGTTCCGGTGCAACCCATCCAATCTGTACAGGTCCCGCTTTCCCCAGAAGAGATCCCAGTGATCCAAAAATCTAAAACCCTGCCCCCTGCACCAACTCCTCAGCCACGCATTCAACTCATCCAATTCTTACCATCACCATCACGTAGCATTGGCAGCAATCCTGAGAACGCCACCCTTGAGGTCCTGTTCTTCAGCCTTCTGCCTAGTTCCCGAAACTCACACTTCAGGACCTCATCCCTCTTCCTGCCTATATCTTTGGTACCAACATGTATCATGACGTGACAGACAGACAGACAGACATACTTTATTGATCTCGAGGGAAATTGGGTTTTGTTACAGTCGCACCAACCAAGAACAGTGTAGAAATATGGCAATATATAACCATAAATAATTAAATAATGATAGTAATTATGCCAAGTGGAAATAATTCCAGGACCAACCTAGTGGCTCAGGGTGTCTGACACTCCGAGGGAGGAGTTGTAAAGTTTGATGGCCACAGGCAGGAATGACTTCCTATGACGCTCAGTGTTGAATCTCGATTGAATGTACTCCTGTGCCTAACCAGTACATTATGGAGTGGATGGGAGTCATTGTCCAAGATGGCATGCAACTTGGACAGCATCCTGTTTTCAGACACACCATCAGAGAGTCCAGTTTGGCCCTCACAACATCACTGGCCTTACGAATGAGTTTGTTGATTCTGTTGGTGTCTGCTACCCTCAGCCTGCTGCCCCAGCACACAACAACAAACATGATAGCACTGGCCACCGCAGACTCGTAGAACATCCTCAGCATCGTCTGGCAGATGTTAAAGGACCTCAGTCTCCTCAGGAAGTAGAGACGGCTCTGACCCTTCTTGTAGACAGCCTCAGTGTTCTTTGATCAGTCCAGTTTATTGTCAATTCGTATCCCCAGGCATTTGTAATCCTCCACCATGTTCACACTGACCCCTTGGGTGGAAACAGGGGTCACTGGTGCCTTAGCCCTCCTCAGGTCCACCACCAGCTCCTTCGTCTTTTTCACATTAAGCTGCAGATGTTTCTATTCACACCATGTGACGAAGTTTCTCACCGTAGCTCTATACTCAGCCTCATCTCCCTTGCTGATGCATCCGACTATGGCAGAGTCATCAGAAAACTTTTGAAGATGGCAAGACTCTGTGCAGTAGTTGAAGTCCGAGGTGTAGATGGTGAAGACAAAGGGATGCAGCATATTGACAGATTGGCATGCATGAGATTGTGGGCGTCACTGAATCGTGGCTGAAAGAATATTTTAGCTGGGAGTTTAACATCCAATGATACACACTGTATCGAAAGGACAGGCAGATCGGCAGAAAGGGTGGCGTGACTCTTGGTGAAAATGAAATCAAATTATTAGAAAGAGGTGACATAGGGTAGGAAGGTTTTGAATCCTTGTGGGTAGAGCTAGGAAACTGCAAGGGTACAAAGACCCTAATGGGGATTATATACAGACCCCCACACAGTAGTAATGACATGGTCTGAAAATTACAACGGGAGATAGAAAATATGTTAAAGGGACAACGTTACGATAGTCATGGGGTATTTTAACATTCTAAAATCGTGCTGTTATGGTGTTTTATTACCCCACTTGTCACGATAGTATTTCTAGAGTTTCCACCAGTTCAATATTGTCCGGAAGATTGCCTGGATTTACGGATGCGTGTTTTTTTTTAATTCTGTGTAATTTTGTGAGCAAAGACGGTGTATATCTGGCAGTGATATTTAAAATATAAAAAATCCATTAGTAAATCTCTCTGGCCGTTGTTAAAATTATGGACGTCTACACTTAGTGGGCAATTCTTATCTACTTCCTGTCCCTAATATTGTGGCACGTTCGGGGTTTACCGCGGCTGTACCCCGTCCAAATCCGATGTTCGGCGTTCAGTGACGCTCTTCTGCACCCTGGCTTTTGGAGCGCATGGCTATTTAAGTTACTGTCACCTTCCTGTCGGATTTAATCAGTCTGGTCAATCTCCTTGATCTCTCCCATTAACGAGGCGTTTTCACCCTCAGAACTGCGGCTCACTGGATTTCCTTTCATTTTGTTTTCGCACCATTCGCTGTAAACCGAGCGAATTGTGCGTGAAAATCCAAGGAGATGATCAGTTTCCGTAATGCTCATGCTACCCTGTCTGGCACCAGATATCATTCCACGGTCAAGGTCACTTAGACCACATTTATTCCAGATTCGGATGTTTCCCCTGAACAACAACTGAACCCCTTGAACATATCTGCATGTTTTATCCTTTGAGTTGCTGCCACGCGATTAACAGATTCCCATTAATGATCGGATGTACAGTTGTAACTAATAACACGGCCATTTAGTGCATTTAGCATTTAGACGGGCCCTCAACTATCTCGAATTTGAATATGGGTGAGATGTGGTGCTGATTTGTGCGACTTTCCTGTGTCCAGCAACAGGTTGTCGCTGACAAGGCGGTTTCGGGTAACCTGGAGAGAGGGACTGTCACTGTTCCTTCTGAGCTGCGCCGGTGTGCGGCTGCGCAGTGATTAAAATGCTCGCGTCACGGAGCCTTTGTTGCAGCGCAGATGGATTATAATGCAGCTAGAAAAAAGTTCACGAAATCTGAGAGATTTTCTTTGTTGCACTATAATTTATCATATCCTTCCATTACTAGATAAAGACAAAAAATATATATTTTTTCTCAGTCCATTCTAAATATTCACAGATGCGCATTACAAAAAGGAACATATGAGAGATTTTAAGATGTCTTGCTTTCTTCAGGCCGTGTGAAAATCTCCGGCTCAGAGCAATGGCTGATCCACGCGGCGGCAAAAATAGTAATTCAGGGGGAATATTGGAGACTGGACCATGTGAGATTCAATGCATATTAATCGCGATTGAATATGATACATTACTGTGCTTCATTATGATTATTTTGGTATCTTATTTTATATTATTAGCTAGCTTGCCTTTATATTTCACCTTTTCTTTGCTTATTCCTTTTTTAATTGCCTTCTTTTGATAATTAAAAGCTGCACGATTCATTAGCTTCAACTATTTTTTCTATCTAGGATTTCATCTTTCAGTATGTAGATAGTCCAACAAAAGCAGGAGATGTCCTGAAACTGATGTTGGGTATTTATGCAAGCTAGATACCCGACCATTTGGTAGGTTAACGGTTAGGGCAGAACTCCTTAAGTTTAAGAGAGATATAGAGAAGGAAAGTGTAGACTTTGCGGGAGAGTAGAGAATTCTATCAGGGTAAATTACTAATTCACTAAGCAAGAACTATGGAAAGTTAATGGGAGACAACTGTTTCTGGCAAGTCCACATCTGACATGTGGAGGGTGTTTACAGTCCATCTGCACAGAGTATAGGACGGGTATTTTCCAGTATGACGAAATGACAAGTTTGGCAGCGTCAGAGAACCTTAAATATCGTGAGAAGTGATGAATTTAGTCAAGCATGAAAAGGAAATGTATGTAAAGCTCAGTTAGGTCGAATCAAACAAAGCCCTCGAGAATGTGTGTGAGGTCCTTAATGAGTAACTTACATCAATATTTACCAAGGAGAAAGACAAGGAGGATAGGGAGACCAGTGCGGAGAGTACAAGTATACACAGGCATTTTGAAGTAAGGGAGGAGACAGTGTTGGGTCTCTTAGAGTGCATTAAGGCGTATAAGTCTCCAGGCCCTGATGGGATATACCACACGTCACAGAGAGAGGCAAGTGAAGAGATTGCTGGGGCCTTGACCAATACACTTGTGACTTGCCTAGCCACAAGCAAACTCCGGGAGAACTGGCGAGTACCACCTGTTGATGCATTATTCAAGACATGATCCAGGGAATAATCCTGATGAGCATTGAAACTGCCCAGATACAGTCGGCTATGCACCAAGTGCTGATAATGGGACCAGTGTAGACAGTGAGTGGATGGTCAGAACAGGTATGGCCGGCCAAAGGCCTGTTCCCGTGCTGTGTGATCCACCACTCCGGACACGCTAAATTAACGATGGTGGCTGCACAAGGCATTGATTTCAAAACTCCACATCCCTCTCCAACATGCAATACACCAGACTGTACCCCTTGTCCCCACTGCGAATATCTGTTTCTGTCAAGGTAACATACAGACTGGACACGTCAGCTAAACAACTGGCAATTGATGAAGTTCCTTTGTCTTCTTCCAATAATATTGCTGCCTTACAGCAAAACTAACCCTCTCACTGTGTCAGAATCGGTGATTAAATCCGGCCCCAAACACTGTGCTTTCATCAGTGCACATTGTAACTTGAACCATCCCACTGTGGGTCTGATGGAGACACAACCCCTGTCCTCAACACATACGATCACATCTCCGCTGCTTCTAACATTTCAAATACCCTCAGAATGGTTTTCTGATTCAGTCTGAAGGTTATGGTACATACAGCTCGTCTTCAGCCCTGACAAACCATGTCTTCCCGCAGCCAGTTCCACCTGTTGGTGTGTCCTCTTTCCTCCACCTCCAGGGAAGCTGCATTTCCATAAGACCATAAGACCTCCTACCAAAAAGGCACTGATTTAACAATGCTAGGATATTTCCTGTAATACCATGAGCTCCTAGCTTGCTTAGCAGCCTCAAGTGTGGCACCTTGTCACAGGCCTTTCGAAAATCCAAGTACCCAACATCAACGTATTCACCTCTCTCTATCCTGCTTGTTCATTCTTCAAATAAAAATAGCCGAACATCCTGCTACTAAGTCAATATGCCAGCAACAACTTCTGACAAATAAGAGACCCCGTGAATTTAATGTTTCGAGTGTTTCCATCACTCACTGATGAAAAACGGTTGCTCTATGTATAAAGTAAATGCGATATCAGGCAAATTCACCAGCAGGAAATGGTCTAAATTTCACATGATGGCGCTGTGATCCTGCAATTTGTTTCCAGTGAGTGAACAATAAACTGAAGGAGAAGGGCATCCATATCTTGCTGTCGACTTTGAACGGTAGTTATCTCTGGGAGATGGTAATCTCGGCACAGCCGCTCCCCATTGCCCATTACCCAAAGGTAACAACAGCGGGCAACTGTTAAAGATGGCTTTTAAATGGGCCAACCTAAAATCAGTGCAGGTCCAGGCTACGGGGGCGCAGTTAAATCTGGAGAAAGGGAATGTCCGCTGATCAAAAGAGAACATTATTCCAAATGCATAATATTCCATCAGAGTGGAGAGCGCACTTCCTTCTGCTGTCTCTGTGCAATAAACCCACAGCGATCTTTGCCCTGAGCTGTCGCTGGAGTTTATAATCTGACAATAAACTGGTCCCAAGGTGAACAATAAGTCAGAGCGACGGCACCAACCGAACGGAACCAGGATGCGGGTTATGATTCCTCTCTGGAGGTGGTAAAATGTCGCGCACTGAAGTATTAATTCTAGTTCGGACCACTAGTTAGAAAGACTCATTCAAGCAAGGTGAGTCTTTGTGTGGTTTAACACAAGCGTTGTGGAACAAGGTGTGGCGTTACATGCTGAATAGACTGAAGTTCAGGTTTATGAGTGTGTTATCAACTGAACATTGCTCAGGGTGTGTTCACTTACTGTTAGGGACATAAAATTCAGATACTCGGATTCCCTGAAACCAGACCCTGGAGTCCTGCATCAGGTAGGAACATGGACTGTATTCGGGAATGTGATGGTGTTTTAATAATCCTACTTTAACGGCAGTGCTTCTAATATTTCTACTATATCAATATATCATTGAAATTGCTCGGTTTTACGGATCTGTGTGCTCGATTATTCTGTACGTGTGTTTTTTTAGAGAAGAATAGGTAGATCTGGCAGTGATCTTTATATTAACAAATAATGTGGTAATTCTCACTGACCGCAGACGGAAATAGCAAATTCTACACTAAGTGGGCTCTTTACTATGTACCTCCTGTAACAAATAATGTGGCCACTGAGTGCATGTCCGGGAGCATCTGCTGCTGTTACCCGTTCTCTTCAATGCTGACCTCTACTCTGTGTTCGCTGGAACTCGATTAAGACGGGGAGCTGATTGTATGCGCTGTTATTTAGATGAAGGTGAGGAGATTTTATCCGCTGGTGTTTAGATAAATGAATAGATCCATTGCAAGGGATAATGAACATCACGCCGACTCTGAACAGGAATCCATGTTTGCTACTGTAGGGGGGGGGGGAGCTGAAGCAAAAGGAGATAGATGAGGTTATTTTTCTGAGCTGGAACTGGTTTATCTCTGAAATTCTCTTCCTCAAAGGAAAAGAGAAGCAGAGCTTTCTTTCAATGCGTTTAATTCCGCTGAACACAGATTCTGGACAGACAAGGGAGTGAAGTGTTGCCGACGGTCACAGGGATGTGTCACTGAGATCACGGTCCAGCTGTGATCATAGGCAATGACGGAACAGGACTGACGGGGCGAATGTCCTGTTACTAATTTACTAATTGGTTAGTAATTTCATTTAGTTTTCACAAGTGAAAAGGATCTTGATCAGGATGAGGTCGAAGTAGAGCTGGGCTGTGTGCGGGACAATGTGGAGATTAAGGAAGAATTTTGTGAGCAAAGTCGGTGTATACTGGCAGTGATATTTAAAATATAAATAAAATCCTGTAGTAAATCTCACTGGCAGTTGTTAAAATTGTGGACGTCTGCACTTAGTGGGCAATTCTTATCTACTTCCCGTACCTAATAATGTGGCCACTGAGTGAACGTTCGGGGTTTACCGCGGCTGTACCCCGTCCAAATCCGATGTTCGGCGTTCAGTGACGCTCTTCTGCACCCTGGCTTTTGAAGCGCATGGCTATTTAAGTTACTGTCACCTTCCTGTCGGATTTAATCAGTCTGGTCAATCTCCTTGATCTCTCCCATTAACAAGGCGTTTTCACCCTCAGAACTGCTGCTCACTGGATTTCCTTTCATTTCGTTTTCGCACCATTCGCTGTAAACCGAGCGAATTGTGCGTGAAAATCCAAGGAGATGATCAGTTTCCGTAATGCTCATGCTACCCTGTCTGGCACCAGATATCATTCCACGGTCAAGGTCACTCAGACCACATTTATTCCAGATTCCGATGTTTCTGAACAACAACTGAACCCCTTGAACATATCTGCATGTTTTATCCTTTGAGTTGCTGCCACGCGATTAACAGATTCCCATTAATGATCGGATGTACAGTTGTAACTAATAACACGGCCATTTAGTGCATTTAGCGTTTAGACTGGCCCTCAACTATCTCGAATTTGAATATGGGTGAGATTTGGTGCTGATTTGTGCGACTTTACCGTTTCCAACAACAGGTTGTCGCTGACAAGGCAGTTTGTGGTAACCTGGAGAGAGAGACTGTCACTGTCCCTTCTGAGCTGCGCCGGTGTGCGGCTGCGCTGTGATTAAAATGCTCGCGTCACGGAGCCTTTGTTGCAGCGCAGATGGATTATAATGCAGCTGGAAAAAAGTTCACGAAATCTGAGAGTTTTTCTTTGTTGCACTACAATTTATCATACCCTTCCATTAACAGATAAAGACAAAAGTATTTATTTTTTTTGTCAGTCCATTCTAAATATAGATAGATAGATAGATAGATAGATACTTCATTCATCCCCATGGGGAAATTCAACATTTTTTCCAATGTCCCATACACTTGTTGTAGCAAAAACTAATTACATACAATACTTAACTCAGTAATAATATGAAATGCATCTAAATCACTAACTCAAAAAAGCATTAATAATAGCTTTAAAAAAAAGTTCTTAAGTCCTGGCAGTTGAATTGTAAAGCCTAATGGCATTGGGGTGTATTGACCTCTTCATCCTGTCTGAGGAGCATTGCATCGATAGTAACCTGTCGCTGAAACTGCTTCTCTGTCTCTGGATGGTGCTATGTAGAGGATGTTCAGGGTTTTCCATAATTGACCGTAGCCTACTCAGCGCCCTTCGCTCAGCTACCGATGTTAAACTCTCCAGTACTTTGCCCACGACAGAGCCCGCCTTCCTTACCAGCTTATTAAGACGTGAGGCGTCCCTCTTCTTAATGCTTCCTCCCCAACACGCCACCACAAAGAAGAGGGCGCTCTCAACAACTGACCTATAGAACATCTTCAGCATCTCACTGCAGACATTGAATGACGCCAACCTTCTAAGGAAGTACAGTCGACTCTGTGCCTTCCTGCACAAGGCATCTGTGTTGGCAGTCCAGTCTAGCTTCTCGTCTAACTGTACTCCCAGATACTTGTAGGTCTTAACCTGCTCCACACATTCTCCATTAATGATCACAGGCTCCATATGAGGCCTAGATCTCCTAAAGTCCACCACCATCTCCTTGGTCTTGGTGATATTGAGACGCAGGTAGTTTGAGTTGCACCATATCACAAAGTCCTGTATCAGTTTCCTGTACTCCTCCTCCTGTCCATTCCTGACACACCCCACTATGGCCGTGTCATCAGCGAACTTCTGCACATGGCAGGACTCCGAGTTATATTGGAAGTCTGATGTGTACAGGGTGAACAGTACCGGAGAGAGTACGGTTCCCTGCGGCGCTCCTGTGCTGCTGACCACCGTGTCAGACCTACAGTCTCCCAACCGCACATACTGAGGTCTATCTGTCAAGTAGTCCACTATCCAATCCACCATGTGAGAGTCTACTCCCATCTCCGTTAGTTTGTGCTTTAAGATCTTGGGCTGGATGGTGTTAAAGGCACTAGAGAAGTCAAGGAATGTAATCCTCACAGCACAACTGACCCCATCCAGGTGAGAGAGTGATTTGTGCAGCAAATACGTGATAGCATCCTCCACTCCCACCTTCTCCTTATACGCAAACTGAAGAGGATCCTGGGTGTGCCTGGTTTGTGGCCTCAGATTCTGTATTATCAGCCGCTCCATGGTCTTCAGCACGTGCGACGTCAAGGCAACAGGTCTGAAGTCATTCAACTCCTTTGGTTGTGGTTTCTTCGGTACCGGGACAATACAGGATGTTTTCCACTGTCTGGGTACTCTTCTCTGATCTAGACTCATGTTGAAGATTCACTGTAGTGGTTCTCCCAGTTCAGTCGCACAGGCCCTCAGTAATCGTGGGGAAATATTCATAGCTGTGCATTACAAAAACACACACATCTAAGATGTCGCGCTTTTTTCAGGCCGAGTGAAAATCTCCGACTCAGAGCAATGGCTGATCCACGCAGCGGCAAAAATAGTAATTTAGTGGGAACGCTGGAGACCGGACCATGTTAGATTCAATGCATATTAATCGCGATTGAATATGATACATTACTGTGATTCATTATGATACTTTATTTTGGTATCTTATTTTATATTATTAGCTAGCTTGCCTTTATATTTCACCTTTTCTCTGCTTATTTCCTTTTTAATTGCCTTCTTTTGATTATTAAAAGCTGCCCGATTCACTGGCTTCAACTATTTTTTCTATCTCGGATTTCATCTTAAATCAGAATGTAGATAGTCCAACAAAAGCAGGAGCGGTACTGAAACTGATGTTGGGTAATTATGCTAGCTAGATACCCGACCATTTGGTGGGTGAATGGTTAGGGCAGAACTCCTTAAGTTTAAGAGAGATATAGAGAAGGAAAGTGTAGACTTTGCGGGAGAGTAAAGAATTGGATCAGGGTAAATTACTAATTCACTAAGCAGGATCTATGTAGAGTTAATGGGAGACAACTGTTTCTGGTGCTACGTACCCCGTAACTGGGTGTCTAACCAGGAGAGAAAGAATCAGCAGAGTATCCGTTGGAGTCTGGTGGGTACTATTTTCAAACAGTTTTTATTAGTAAAATACACAAATCAATATCAAAAATACAAATATATAGATAATACAGGTTAGCAATACTAAACCTAAAAGTGTGGGTGTAATAATAATCAATAATAAACAAGTTCTATCAATGTCTAGTGGATGATGAATTGTCATATGTGAATATAAATTTCAGTTCAGTTCATACGTGCTGAGGTAGATGTTGGTCGTTGTGTCGTAATTGTTCGATAGAGAGAGAGAGAGAGAGAGAGAGAGAGAGAGAGAGAGAGAGAGAGAGAGAGAGAGAGAGAGAGAGAGAGAGAGAGAGAGAGAGAGAGAGAGAGAGAGAGAGAGAGAGAGAGAGAGAGAGAGAGAGGAGAGAGAGAGAGAGAGAGAGAGAGAGAGAGAGAGCAAGATGTAGCAGCTACAGGCAGGCAAACATTCCTTTACGTTCTTGATCCGTCGATGTGTTGTGGCCATTCAGGTATGACCCCTCCGTCCTTCAGCTAGACCGTTCTTCTGTGGTGGACTCGTCACTCTGGCATGAGTGGACACACACACAAGCCCCCACCGGCCTTGCTATAACACTGTGAGTTAAACTGACCGATCCCTTTGTTCGGTTTCCGATGCCCCACAACTTCACGTGGGTTCCAACAATCAAGCAGCGCTCAATAGTGTGTCTCCTGATGTGTCTGAAGGGTGTCTCCCAAGACCTCACTTTTATCCCTACTCACAGGGTCTCAGTTGTCCATCAATTTTGAATGGCTGTGTCCATCAAACCAGCCCACCCCCGCTGTCCACTGAGGAATTTTAATTCTAATGAACAGAATGGTACAAAGTAAACAACCCTCTGAGAAGCCATAAGTCTTTCAGAAGTCATAATATGGTGGATCAACAAGTCTCACTCCCCTGCTTCATCTCTCTCTTATCTGTAGCAGATGTTCCAATTCCAGCATGTTTTATCTTACATCTCTCTCTCTCATTAGCAGCATAGCAACAGCAACGGTTTGTGATTCTCCAAAGGGGGGGGGGGGGGCATGGGACAACTCTGCACCCTTCTGCCCATCAGAGCTGTTCATCCTTCGTAACACCCCCATCCTTCTGAGAATTTTCACTAAGGTGAAAATTAACTAATACAGCGTCTTACAGGATTACAGAGTTTAACAAAAATACAGAATTGTTCTTAACTATGAAGGTAATACAATTATACATTCAACTTAGCATCAACTTTAATATGTTGTATCTCAACATCAAATTCCTGTAGCATCAGACTCCAATCCAACAACCGCCCACCTCCTTTCTTTTCGTCAGCAAAAACAAAATACCAAAGGGCTGTGATCCTAGCCCAAGTGCACACTACAAAATGTGAACCAATGCTTGTGTAACTATACTGTGGTACATTACAGAAGTTTGTGCAAATACCAATCTCCATTTTACTTTCAAACCCAACAGTCAATCTTCCATGGTGTTGTCTTGATTATTCACATGCTTAGTCAAATTCCCTCAAAACCTGATCCTGCCATTCAACGTGGCACCTGGTCAACCTTTGCCCCTTTTCCACTTAACTCTCACATGGTTACCTTGCTCACCAGTGTGGAATAGGCCTTCACATACTCCTTTCATAGGAGGTATCTTATCACCAATGTTTTCCAAACTTAGCCCATTTTCTGAACTTCCACACAATTCTTTATTTTTGAGCAAGTCATTAATTTTAACTTCAGGACCTTTCATCCTATTAGTTTTCAGTTTAACATCCCTCTTTGTCAGAACAACACTTTTGGTTCTGTCTCTCCAAATCACGTCCTTGAATAACATCAGCCAGTTGTTTACCTTTAAATTCCAAAATAAACTGTAATTCATTTACAGGCACCTTGTTATCAAGCCAGTTTTCCTACAGCCTGGTTACTGCTTCTAAAACGAATCCAGACTTTAAATTTTCTTTATTCAATTTAGGAACAACACCTTTCCCTTCTCCTTCAATAATATTCACATCACCAGTTTTCATCTCCTCATTAACTTTTAACACACCTTTTAATACAAACAACTGAGAATTCTCACTTTCCACTGGTACCAAGGTTAACCCTTTCTTCACTAAACCAAGTCCATCTGAACCAAAAGGACTGCATTCCTTTTCAACTAAATCAGATACCTCAGACTTTTTCTGAGCTTCAACACTAGATTCACTATCCTGTGACTCCACAGGTACTTCAACAACCTGAACTCAAGCAAACGGGACAGCTGCCTCTTCTATGCTTCCAATACCATTCCCCTTTTCAAATTCTAAGTTCCCCTGATCCTCCCAGTTACTCTCTGGGCAACTCCCATCCGCAGTAATCTCAACCCTGCCGGTTAAAACAACCTCATCTGCCAACCCAGCACACTCCTTCAAGGTAATGGCATCCTTTTCATCTAGGACTGCCCTTACATCATTATCGGGAACACATTTAAATTTTTCAACTTCTTCAAACAGTTCTGTCAAGCCAGACAGATCATCCGTGTCCAATCCTGGACCTTCTAACTGCCTCATCTGTTTCTCATCCTTACTCTGTGCCTCTATATATTCCCTCTTGGCTAAGGGTAAATCTACCTCCTCTCTTTTACCTTCTTTCACCTGCCTATTCTCAGCTTTACCATCCCCTAACCCCTCTAGCTACAGGGTCGGTAAAAACGTCTCAGCCTAATCAACAGTGGACTCATTTAAACTGTCTTCTTTCTCAGCCGCCTTTCTCGACATGCTGCGAGTGATTGCGCATGCGGGATAGATCTTAGAATCTAGGGGCGGGTCCTCAGCACTCACAGGCTTGCTTGTCAGCTTCACTGCTGAACACACGTCACCACCTGCTAAATCATTACCAAGAAGGACGTCCACGCCGTCTCTCGGTAATTCTGACCGCACCCCTACTTCAACAGGTCCAGATACCAGGTCACATTTTAAAATGATCCTGTGCAAAGGTACAGGTTCTGTCCCTTTTCCTATGCCTCTTAATACCACCTCTCCAGTTTCAGGACCGAAATCTAGCACCTTACTTAGGATCAATGACTGGTCATCCCCAGTATCCCTCCAGATTCTCACTGGAACTGGGGTTTCTCCTTCTTTCACAGACACCGTCCTTTCTGAAATAAATTTTTGACGGCCCTCTCGTAGTCTATCTACCTTTGCCTTCCTCGTTGATCTGCTGATCGACTGAACGCAACCTCTCTGGATCGCTGTTTTCCCTTTTCCTGTCTCCTTCTTCGGAGCAAAACACTTAGATGCAATATGACCAACCTTTCCACAATTATAGCAGGTCAAGCAAGGAACCTTCCTGCCAGCCTGCTTGTCTTCCTCCTTACCTTTACCACTAGCTCCCGGCTTATTCTCTACCTTAGCCGGTGGACTTTCTCTACGGTCACTACTGCCTTTCTGGTAACCCTTATTTGGGGGAAACTTTGTCTTGTGGGTTAGGGTATGTTCATCTGCTAACCTGGCAAATTCCGTTATAGACTTATTCGACTTCCCGTTCAGATACGTCCGGATATTATCCGAAACACAACCTTTAAATTCTTCAATCAGAATTAAATCTCTTAAACGATAGAAATCCTCCTCCACCCTTTCTGCAGCGCACGAGCGATCCAACAGCACACACTTCGCATAGACAAACTCTGTATACGTCTGATTCCACTGTTTCTTTAAATCTCTGAACTTTTGTCTATACGCTTCCGGTACCAACTCTTAGGCCCAAAGGATAGCCTGTTTTACTTCCTCATAATCCTCAGACTCTTCCATGGAGAATGCCGCATATGCCCGTTGAGCCTTTCCTTTTAATACACTTTGTAACAACGCCACCCACTGATCTCTGGGCCACTTCCGATTCACGGCCACCTTTTCAAAATGCAAGAAGTAACTATCAACGTCGGTCTCCTCGAACGGATGTACTAACCTAAACTCGCCACTAACATTAAACTTCTCCGCTCGGTCTGCCCCGCTACCCACGTATTGCCATCTCTCCCTCTCGAACGGCCGTTGTTTCTCTTCCTCCTCCATCCTCCTTTCAGCTTCCTCTTTCCTCCTTTCAGCTTTCCTTTCTTCCTCCTCTGCTTCCAGCTGCCTCATCTGAAGTTCATGCTGCCTCTGCTTCTCCTTCTCAACCAACTCAGCTCTTTCGTTCTCCCTTTTCGCCTCCAACTCCTTTAGCAGGATCTCCATACTCCATTTCCTCTTCTCCATCTCCAATCGTATTTTTTCCATCTCTAACTGAGGCGCCCCATCGACTGGTTTCTTCTCAGAGAACAGGTTGAATGCATCAAGCGCGAACACAGCCTTGGATATATAATGCTGGGCTATGGCCCTCTGTAACCCCCACTTTCTCATGGACGATTTCACCGCCGAGAGATTTAATCGTCTCGCAACACTCACCAATTCCACCTTCCTGGCATTCTCCAATGCCCCCAAAGTCGGGTTCTTTATAAATTTGTCTATTTCCATTTCTTCTGGATCCAGTCTGGTTAACCACGCAACCAGATCAGATAATGGACTTATAGCCCAATTCACTGGACACCCATTTATATAATCAAATCCCGGACGAGCCCCCAATTTTTTACGTACCCCGTAACTGGGTGTCTAACCAGCAGAGAAAGAAGTATCCGTTGGAGTCTGGTGGTACTATTTTCAAACAGTGTTTATTGGTAAAATGCACAAATCAATATCAATAATCGAAATATATATATATATAATACACGTTAGCAATACTGCACCTAAAAGTGTGGGTATAATAATAATCAATAATAAACAAGCTCTATCAATGTCTAGTGGATAATGAATTGTCATATGTGAATATAAAATTCAGTTCAGTTCATACGTGCTGAGGTAGATGTTGGTCGTTGTGTTGTAATTTTTGGAGAGAGAGGGAGAGCGAGCAAGATGTAACAGCTACAGGCAGGCAAACCTTCCTTTACGTTCTTGATCCGTCGATGTGTTGTGGCCATTCATGTATGACCCCTCTGTCCTTCAGCTAGACCGTTCTTCTGTGGTGAACTCGTCACCCACACAAGCCCCCACCGGCCCTGTTATAACACTGTGAGTTAAACCGACCGATCTCTTTGTTCGGTCTCCGATGCCCCACACCTTCACGTGGGTTCCAACACTCAAGCAGTGCTCGATAGTGTGTCCCCGGGTGTGTCTGAAGGGTGTCTCCGCAGACGTCACTTTTATCCCTACTCAAGGGGTTTCAGTTGTCCATCAATTTTGAATGGCTGTGTCCATCAAACCAGCCCACTCCAGCTGTCCACTGAGGAATTTTAATGAACAGAATGGTACAAGATAAACAACCCTCTCAGAAGCCATAAGTCTTTCAGAAGTCATAATATGGTGGATCAACAGGTCTCACTCCCCTGCTTTATCTCTCTCTTATCTGCAGCAGATATTCCAATTCCGGCATGTTTTCTCTTACATCTTTCTCTCTCATTAGCAGCATAGCAACAGTAACGGTTCGTGATTCTACAAAGGTGGGGGGGGACATAGGCAACTCTGCTCCCTTCAGCCCATCAGAGCTGTTCATCCTTCGTAACACCCCCACCATTCTGAGAATTTTCAATAATCTGAAAATTAACTAATACAGCGTCTTACAGGATTACAGAGTTTAACAAAAATACAGAAGTGTTCTCAACTACAAATGTAATACAATTATACATTCAACTTAGCATCAACTTTAATATGTTGTATCTCAGCATCAAATTCCTGTAGCATCAGACTCCAATCCAACAACCGCCCACCTCCTTTCTTTCCGTCAGCAAAAACAAAATACCAAAGGGCTGTGATCCTAGCCCAAGTGCACACTACAAAATGTGAACCAATGCATGTGTAACTATACTGTGGTACATTACAGAAGTTTGTGCAAATACCAATCTCCATTTTACTTTCAAACCCAACAGTCAATCATCCATGGTGTTGTCTTGATTATTCACATGCTTTGTCAAATTCCCTCAAAACCAGATCCTGCCATTCAACGTGGCACCTGGTCAACCTTTGCCCCTTTTCCACTTAACTCTCACATGGTTAGCTTGCTCACCAGTGTGGAATAGGCCTTCACATACTCCTTTCAAAAGAGTTATCTTATCACCAATGTTTTCCAAACTTAGCCCATTCTCTGAACTTCCACGCACTTCTTTATTTTTGAGCAAGTCATTTATTCTATTTCAGGACCCTTCATTCTATTAGTTTTCAGTTTAACATCTGCAAGTGATCCCTCGTTGTCAAAACAACACTTTTGGTTCCGTCTCTCCAAATCACCTCCTTGAATAACATCAGGCAGTTGTTTACCTTTATATTCCAAAACAAACTGTAATTGATTCACAGGCACCTTGTTAACAAGCCATTTTTCCTTCAACCTGGTTACTGCTTCTAAAACCAATCCAGACTTTAAATTTTCTTTATTCAATTTAGGAAAACACCATTCCCTTCTCCTTCAATAATATTCACATCACCAGCTTTCATCTCCTCACTAACTTGTAACACACCTTTTAATACAAACAACTGAGAATTCTCACTTTCCACTGGTACCAAGATTAACCCTTTCTTCACTAAACCAAGTCCATCTGACCCAAAAGGACTGCATTCCTTTTCAACTAAATCAGATACCTCAGACTTTTTCTGAGCTTCAACACTAGGTCCAGTATCCTGTGACTCCACAGGTACTTCAACAACCTGAACACAAGCAAACGGGACATCTGCCTCTTCTAGGCTTCCAATACCAGTCCCCTTTACAAATTCCAAGTTCCCCTGATCCTCCCAGTTACTCTCTGGGCAACTCTCCTTCGGAGTAAACTCAAACTTGCGGTTTAAAACAATCTCGTCTGCTAACCCAGCAGACTCCTTCAAGGTAATGGTATCCTTTTCATCTAGGACTGCCCTTACATCATTATCGGGAAAACATTTAAATTTTTCAACTTCTTCAAACAGTTCTGTCCAGCCAGACAGATCATCCGTGTCCAACCCTGGACCTTCTAACTGCCTCATCTGTTTCTCATCCTTACTCTGTGCCTCTATAAATTCCCTCTTGGCTAAGGGTAAATCTACCTCCTCTCCTTTACCTTCTTTCACCTCCCTATTCTCGCTTTACCATCCCCTAACCCCTCTTGGTACAGGGTCGGTAAAAACGTCTCAGCCAAATCAACAGTGGACTCATTTAAACTATCTTCTTTCTCAGCCGCCTTTCTCTGCATGCTGCGAGTGATTGCGCATGCGGGATAGATCTGAGAATCTAGGGGCGGGTCCTCAGCACTCACAGGCTTACTTGTCAGCTTCACTGCTGAACACACGTCACCACCTGCTAAATTGTTACCAAGAAAGACGTCCACGCCGTCTCTCGGTAATTCTTACCGCACCCCTACTTCAACAGGTCCAGATACCAGGTCAAATTTTAAAATGATCCTGTGCAAAGGTACAGCTTCTGTCCCTTTTCCCATGGCTCTTAATACCACCTCTCCAGTTTCAGGACTGAAATGTAGCACCTTACTTCGGATCAATGACTGGTCAGCCCCAGTATCCCTCCAGATTCTCACTAGAACTGGGGTTTCTCCTTCTTTCACAGACACCGCCCCTTCCGAAATAAATTTCTGACGGCCCTCTCCTACTCTATCCACCTTGACCTCCCTCATCGATCTGCTGATCGACTCAATGCAACCTGTAGGGATTGCTGTTTTCCCTTTTCCTCTCTCCTTCTTCGGAGCAAAGCACTTAGATGTGATATGACCAACCTTTCCACAATTATAACAGGTCAATCCAGGAACCTTCCTGCCAGCCTGCTTGTCCTCCTCCTTATCTTTACCACTAGCTCCCAGCTTATTCTCTACCTTAGCCGGTGGACTTTCTCTACCGTCTCTACTGCCTTTCTGGTAACTCTTATTTGGGGGAAACTTTGACTTGTGGGTTAGGGCATATTCATCTGCTAACCTGGCAAATTCCGTTATCGACTTACTCGACGTCTTGTTCAGATACGTCCGGTTATTATCTGAAACACAACCTTTAAATTCTTCAATCAGAATTAACTCTCTTAAATGATAGAAATCCTCCCCCACCCTTTCTGCAGCGCACCAGCGATCCAAGAGCACACCCTTCTCATTGGCAAACTCTGTATACGTCTGATTCCACTGTTTCTTTAAATCTCTGATTTGTAGGCCCGAAGGATAGCCTGTTTTACTTCCTCATAATCCTCAGACTCTTCCATGGACAATGCCGCATATTCCCGTTGAGCCTTTCCTTTTAATACACTTTGTAACAACGCCACCCACTGATCTCTGGACCACTTCTGATTCACGGCCACCTTTTCAAAATGCAAGAAATAACTATCAACGTCCGTCTCCTCGAACGGAGGTATTAACCTAAACTCCCTACTAACATTAAACTTCTCCGATCGGTCTGCCCCGCTACCCACATGTTGCCATCTCTCCCTCTCGAACTGCCGTTGTTTCTCTTCCTCCTCCATCCTCCTTTCAGCTTCCTCTTTCCTCCTTTCAGCTTTCCTTTCTTCCTCCTCTGTTTCCAGCTGCCTCATCTGAAGTTCATGCTGCCTCTGCTTCTCCTTCTCAACCAACTGAGCTCTTTCTTTCTCCCTTTTCGCCTCCAACTCCTTTAGCTGGATAACATTCTCCATTTTCCTCTTCATCTCCAACCTTATTTTTTCCATCTCTAACTGAGCCGCCCCATCAACTGGTTTCTTCTCCGGGAACAGATTCAATGTATCAAGCGCGAACACAGCCTTAGATATATAATGCTGGGCTATGGCCCTCTGTATCTCCCACTTTCTCATCGACGATTTCACCGCCGAGAGATTTAATCGTCTCGCCACACTCACAAATTCCAACTTCCTGGCATTCTCCAATGCCCCCAAAGTCGGGTTCTTTATAAATTTGTCTATTGCCATTTCCTCTGTTTCCAGTCTGGTTACCCACGCAACCAGATCAGATAATGGACTTATAGCCCAATTCATTGGACCCTCAATTTGTTTTAATCAAATCCCGGACGAGCCCCCAATTTGTTTCGTACCCCGTAACTGGGTGTCTAACCAGCAGAGAAAGAAGTATCCGTTGGAGTCTGGTGGTACTATTTTCAAACAGTGTTTATTAGTAAAATACACAAATCAATATCAATAATTGAAATATATATATAATACACGTTAGCAATACTGAACCAAAAAGTGTGGGTATAATAATAATCAATAATAAACAAGCTCTATCAATATCTAGTGGATAATGAATTGTCATATGTGAATATAAAGTTCAGTTCAGTTCATACGTGCTGAGGTAGATGTTGGTCGTTGTGTTGTAATTATTGGAGCGAGAGAGAGAGAGAGAGAGAGAGAGAGAGAGAGAGAGAGAGAGAGAGAGAGAGAGAGAGAGAGAGAGAGAGAGAGAGAGAGCAAGATGTAACAGCTACAGGCAGGCAAACCTTCCTTTACGTTCTTGATCCGTCGATGTGTTGTGGCCATTCAGGTATGACCCCTCTGTCCTTCAGCTAGACCGTTCATCTGTGGTGGACTCGTCACTCTGGCATGAGAGGACACACACACAAGCCCCCACCGGCCCTGCTATAACACCGTGAGTTAAACTGACCGATCCCTTTGTTCGGTCTCCAATGCCCCACACCTTCACGTGGGTTCCAACACTCAAGCAGTGCTCAATAGTGTGCCTCCTGGTGTGTCTGAAAGGGTGTTTCCCCAGACCTCACTATTATCCCTCCTCACAGGGTTTCAGTTGTTCATCAATTTTGAATGGCTGTGTCCATCAAACCAGCCCACTCCAGCTGTCCACTGAGGAATTTTAATGAACAGAATGGTACAAGGTGAACAACCCTCTCAGAAGCCATAAGTCTTTCAGAAGTCATAATATGGTGGATCAACAAGTCTCACTCCCCTGCTTTATCTCTCTCTTATCTGTAGCAGATGTTCCAATTCCAGCATGTTTTCTCTTACATCTCTCTCTCTCATTAGCAGCATAGCAACAGTAACGGTTTGTGATTCTCCAAAGGGAGGGGGGGAAATGGGCAAATCTGCACCCTTCTGCCCATCAGAGCTGTTCATCCTTCGTAACACAGGCGTCCACAACTGACATGTGGAGGGTGTTTAAAGTCCATCTGCACGGAGTATAGGACGCGTATATTCCAGTATGATGAAATGACAAGATCGGCAGCGTCAGAGAACCTTAAATATCGTGAGAAGTGATGAATTTTGTCAAGGAGGAAACGGAAAAGTATGTAAAGCTCAGTAAGGTCGAATCAAACAGAGCCCTCGAGAATGTGTGTGAGGTCCTTAATGAGTAACTTACATCAGTAGTTACCAAGGAGAAAGACAAGGAGGATTGGGAGACCAGTGCGGAGAGTACAAGGATACACAGGCATTTTGAGTAAGGGAGGAGACAGTGTTGGGTCTCTTAGAGTGCATTAAGGCGTAAAAGTCTCCAGGCCCTGATGGGATATACCACACGTTATAGAGAGAGGCAAGTGAAGAGATTGCTGGGGCCTTGACCAATATACTTGTGACCAGCCTAGCCACAAGCAAACTCCGAGAGAACTGGCTAGTACCTCATATTGATCCGTCATTCAAGACGTGATCCAGGGAATAATCCTGATGAGCATTGAAACTGCCGAGAGACAGTCGGATATGAACCAAGTGCTGATAAATGGGACCAGTGTAGACAGTGAATGGATGGTTAGAACAGGTAAGGCCTGCCAAAGGCTGTTCCCGTGCTGTGTGATCCACCACTCCGAACACGCTGAATTAAAGATACTGGCACCGCAAGGCATTGATTTCAAAACTCCACATCCCTCTCCAATTTGAAATAAACCGGACTGAACCCCTTTGTCACCACTGCGAATATCCGTTTCTGTCAAGCTAACATACAGATTGGACACTTCAGCTAAACAACTGGCAATTGTTGAAGTTCCTTAGCCTTCTTCGATTAATGTTGCTTCCTTACAGCAAAGCTATCACTCTCATTGTGTCAGAATCAGTGATTTAAACCTGCTCCAAACACTATGCTTTCATCTGCACATTTCCCTGCACATTGTAACTTGAACCATCTCACTGAGGGTCTGATGGAGACACAACCCCTGCCCCCAACACATGTGATCACATCTCCCCTGCTTCTGACATTTCCAATTCCCTCAGAATGGATTTCTGATTCAGTCTAAAGGTTATGGCACATTCACCTAGTTCTCAGAGCTGACAAACCATGTCTTCCAACTGGCTCTTCCACCTCTTTCCTCCACCTCCAGCCCTGACAAACCATGTCTTCCCACTGGCTCTTCCACCTCTTTCCTCCACCTCCAGCCCTGACAAACCATGTCTTCCCACTGCCTCTTCCACCTCTTTCCTCCACCTCCAGGGAAGCTGCATTTCCATAAGACCATATGACCTCCTTCTAATCAGGCACTGATTTATCAATGCTGGAATCTTTCCTGTAATACCATGGGCTCCTAGCTTGCTTAGCAGCTTCAAGGGTGGCACCTTGTCACAGGCCTTTCGAAAATCCAAGCACCCAACATCAACGTATTCACCTCTCTCTATCCTGCTTGTTCTTTCTTCAAATAAAAATAGCGTAATATCCTGCTGCTAATTCAATATGCCAGCAACAACCTCCGACAAATAAGAGACCCCCTGAATTTAATGTTTCGAGTTTTTCCATCGCTCACTGATTGAAAACGATTGACGTACGTGCAAAGTAAATGCGATATCAGGCAAATTCACCGGCGGGAAATGGTCTAAAATGCAAATGATGGCGCTGTGATCCTGCAATTTGCTTCCAGTAAGTGAAAAATACACTGAAGGAGAAGGGCATCCTTACCTTGCTGTCGACTTTGACCGGTTGTTATCTCTGGGAGATAGCAATCTCGCTACAGCCGCTCCCCTTTGCCCATTACCCGAAGTTTACAACTGCGGACAACTGTTAAAGATGGCTTTTAAATGGGCCAACTTAAAATCAGTGCAAGCCCAGGCTAAGGGGGCCCAATTAAATCTGGAGAAAGGGAATGTCCGCTGATTAAAAGAGAACATTATTCCAAATGCATAATATTTCATCAGAGTTGAGAGCGCCCTTGCTTCTGCTCACTCTGTGCAATAAACCCACAGCGATCTTTGCCCTGAGCTGTCGCTGGAGTTTATAATCTGACAATAAACTGGGCCCAAGGTGAACAATAACTCAAAGCGACGGCACCAACCGAACGGAACCAGGATGCGGATTATGATTCCTCTCTGGAGGTGGTAAAATGTCGCGCACTGAAGTATTAATTCTAGTTCGGACCACAAGTTAGAAAGACTCATTCAAGCAAGGTGAGTCTTTGTGTGGTTTAACACAAGCGTTGTGGAACAAGGTGTGGCGTTACATGCTGAATAGACTGAAGTTCTGGTTTATGAGGGTGTTATCAACTGAACATTGCTCAGGGTGTGTTCAGTTACTGGTAGGGACATAAAATTCAAATACTCGGATTCACTGAAACTAGAGCTAGGAGTCCTGCATCAGGTAGGAACATGGACTGTATTCGGGAATGTTATGGTGTTTTAATAAGCCTACTTCTAACGGCAGTATTTCTAATATTTATACCATATCAATATTACCATTGAAACCGCGCGGCTTCACGGTTCTGCGCGCTCAATTATTCTGTTTGTGTTTTTTCAGCGAAGACGAGGTAGATTTGACAGTGATATTTATATTAACAAATAATGTGATAATTCTCACTAACCGTAGACAAAAATAGCAAATTCTACACTCAGTGGGCGCTTTACTGTGTACCTACTGTACCTAATAATGTGGCCACTGAGTGCATGTCCGGGAGCATCTGCTGCTGTTACCCGTTCGCTTCAATGCTGACCTCTACTCTGTGTTCGCTGGAACTCGATAAAGACGGGGAGTTGATTGTATTCGCTGTCATTTAGATGAAGCTGAGGAGATTTTATCCGCTGGTGGTTACACAAATGAATTAAGCTTATGCTGGAGACATCGAACATCACCTGGATTCCGAACAGGAATGTGGGGAACATGTTTGCTGCTGTTAGGGGAAACAGTTTTTTTTTCCACTGAGGTGGAACTAGTGCCTCTTTTCCTCAAAGGGAAAGAGAAGAAGAGTTTTCTTTCAATGTGGTTAATTCGGCAGCGCACAGATCCTCGACAGGCAACGGAGTGAAGTGTTGCAGCCGGCCGCAGGGATGTGTCACTGAGATCACGGTCCAGCTGTGATCATAGAGAATGGCGGAACAGGACTGAGGGGACGAATGTCCTGTTACTAATTCAATAGGCCAGTAGCACACTCTGACAAATAAGAGACCCGGTTTATTTAACATTTGAAGTTTTTCCTTCGATCTCAGACGAGGAACGGTAGATGTATTTGTAAAATAAGTGCAATGCCTGCCAAATTGGCCAGCGGGACATGGTCATAATTTTATCTGATTCTAGGTTGACATGGTAACTTGTTTCCAGTAAGTGAGCAATAATCTGAAGGGGAAGGGCGTTCTTATCTCGCTGTTGACTTTGACCGGTTGGTATCTCTGGGAGATGGTTATCTCGGCACAGTTGCTCCACAATCGGCCCATTATTGTAATGGACCAACTGCGGACTTCTTGTAAAAATGGTTCTTTCTGAACAGGCTGACAATCAAGTCAGCTCCAGGCAGCCGGGGCAGACTCAGGGAATGCCCAGTGTTCAAAAGGAAAAATATATATATAAATGACTCCAAATGCATAATATTTTACAATCACCCTTCCTTCTGCTCTCTCTGTGCAATAAACCCACAGCGATCTTCGTCCTGAGCTGTACCTGGAGTTTATAATCCGGCAATAAACTGGTCCCAAGGCGAATAATAAATCAAAGGGACGACACCAACAGAACCGAACCAGGATACGGGTTGTGCTCCCTCCCTGGAGCAGATCAAATTTTCGAGAGAAAGGTAATTATTGCATCGGGCAGTGAAGTCGAACTTTTGACTCGAACCACAGGTTAGAAACGAGTTTTTGCGTTTTTCACTACAAGCGTTGTGGAACAAGGGGTGAATAGACTGAAGCTCAGGTTTATGATCTGAACATTGCTCAGGGTGTGTTCACTTACTGTTAGGGACATAAAATTCAGATGCTCCGATTCACTGAAACCAGACTCAGGAGTCCAGCACCAGGTAAGAACAAGGACTGTACTGGGATGTGTTATGGTGTTTCAATAAGCCCACTTGTCACGGCAAGTATTTCTAGTTTTTCTACCGTATCAATACTATCAGTTGCTGTTCCAGGGGAAGCTGAAACAGGTGAAGATAGATGAGGTTATTGTTATGAGGTGGAACTTTTTTCAAAGGAAATGAGAACCGGGGTTTGGTTTTTTCAATGTTTTATATTCCGCAGGACACAGATTCTGGACAGGCAAGGGAGTGAAGTGTTGCAGGCGGTCGCAGGGAGGTGTCTCTGAGTTCTCAGTCCAGCTGTGATCATAGAGAATGGCGGAACAGGACTGAGGGGGTGAATGATCTGTTACTAATTCCACACTCTATGTGGTGGAACTTGTGTATGTTTGGAATTCTCTTCCTCAAAGGAAATGAGAAGCAGGGATTATTTTCAGTGAGTTTAATTCCGCAGCGGAGAGACTTTTGACAGACAAGGGAGTGAATTGGTCTCGGCGGTGGCAGGGATGGGTCACTGAGATCACAGTCCCCAGTGATCACAGAGAATAACGGAACAGGGCTGAGGGGGCGAATGTCCTGTTACTAATTCAACATACCAGCAGCACACTCTGACAGAGAAGAAACGCAGTGAAATTAATGTTTTTACCCATCGTTCTCTGACGAGGAACGGTACAAGTTCTTGTGGATGTATGTGTGAAGTGAACGGGTTGTCAGGCAAATTCGCCAACGGGATATGATGTTAATTTCATATGATTGCTACTCTGATGTGGTAACTTGTTTCCAGTATGTGAGCAATAAGCTGAAGGAGAAGGGTGTCCATATCTTGCTGTCGACTTTGACCGGTAGTTATCTCTGGGAGATGGTTATCTCGAGACAGCTGCTCTCCAGTCGGCCCATTACTGCAATGGTCCAACTGCGGACTACTGTTTAGGATGGCTCATTATAAACGGGGTGACCTTGAAGTCTGCTCCAGGCAGAGGGGTCACAGTTAAATCTGGAGAAAAGGAATGTCTCCTGTTCAAAAGAGAACATTATTCCAAATACATAATTTTCCATCAGAGTTGAGAGCGCCCTTCCTTCTGCTGTCTCTGTGCAATAAACCCACAGCGATCTTTGCCCTGAGCTGTCGCTGGAGTTTATAATCTGACAATAAACTGGCCCTAACTGGTACAATAAATTGAAGTGACGACGCCAACCCCACCGGACCAGGATGCGGGTTGTGATTCCTCTCCAGAGCAGATCAAGTATTCTGGAGAGAGGAAATTACTGCACCGCTTGCACTGTAGTATTAAGTCTGGTTCAGACCACTTGAACGAGTGACGTTCATGCAAATTAAGCTTTTATGTGGTTTAACACAAGCGTTGTAGAACAAGGGGTGGCGTTACATGCTGAATAGACTGAAGTTCAGGTTTATGAGCGTGTTATCAACTGAACATTGCTCAGGGTGTGTTCACTTACTGGTAGGGACATAAAATTCAGATGCTCGGATTCGCTGGAAACAGAATCAGGAGCCCAGCACCAGGTAAGGACAGGGTCATAGGGGAAATGCTATGGTGCTTTATTACGCCCACTGGTCACCCTAGTAATGCTATTGTTTCTATCAGTTCAATATTGTCCTTGGGGTTGCGTGGATTAACGAATATGTGTATTTATTCTGCTTGTATTTTTTTAACAAATACTTTATATATCTGGCAATGATATTTAGGATAAAAATTCCTGTAATAAATCTCACTGACAGTTGATAAAAGTATGGAAGTCTACACTCAGTGGGCACGTTTTATGTACCCCTGTACCTAATGATGTGACACTGAGTGAATGCTCGGGGTTTACTGCGGCTGCACCCCGTCCACATTCTATGTTAGGTGCTCAGTGACGCTCTCTTGCACTCCGCTGTTGGAGTGCATGGTTATTTGAGTTCCTGCCGCTTTCCTGTCGGATTTAATCAGTCTGCCCAATCTCACTGATTTCTCTCATTAATGGGGCCTTTAGAACCGCTGTTCACTGGATTTTCCTTTGGTTTGATTCCGGACTGTTACGTATTCAGGCAACAATAAATATATATGAGTTAGGCAAGGGTTTTTATAACAAATAACACGTTTATTAAACACTGAAAACAAACCCCCCAAAAGTAAACAAACACTAGCGTAACCGGAAAACAGCTGCTGTGCGGCAGATTCACAGTTCTTAATAGCGTTGCAGTTCAAACAGTTCTTAAAGCGGTATTGAAAAAAAAAAACAGTTCTTTAAAGTGGTATGCCGAAAGTTCAAAAGCTCACAGTCCATTTAAAAGGAGAGACTTTTTAAGGCGATTTAAATTCTCTTCCACGTCGTTGTCCTTCGATCCCCGGCGTCGAATTCTTCCCACGTCGAATTTTTATGAAACGTAATGGTTTAATGGCACTAACCTCTTCTTCCACACTCTGTCCTCAATCTCCCGCTATCCCAGCGGAGATTAACACGAGAACAGTCAACGAAATCCTTCCGAATGAGGATCAAATAAGGTCGAAATCAATCCACCGTCGAAAATCGATTCTGCTCAACAGAGAAGCAGTTTCAGCGACAGGTTACTATTGATGCAATGCTCCTCAGACAGGATGAAGAGGTCAATACTCCCCAATGCCATTAGGCTTTACAATTCTACCGCCAGGACTTAAGAACTTTTTAAAAGCTATTATTAATGCTTTTTGAGATAGTGATTTAGATGCATATCATATTTTTTACTGAGTTAAGTACTGTGTGTAATTAGTTTTGCTACAACAAGTGTATGGGACATTGGAAAAATGTTGAATTTCCCCATGGGGATGAATAAAGTATCTATCTATCTATCTATCTTCCAAATTCTTATCTTCACTCTCCACCAGCAAAGAAACTGCTGGCAATGACCTTTTAAACTTTAGGCATTATATAAAACTTCATTTTTCAACTAAACTGCGTCATCACATTAAATCACGCAGTGACATGAAGTCAGCTTGGCAAATCCAGCCACGAACTACCCCACCCCACAGAGTGGGTCTTCCTTTTATAACCTGTAAAAAACAACCTGTCACATGACCTCTACTGACGGGAAAATGACGTCACTCCACCATCACAAGACCATTACCTCAAGTCCAGTATAGCTTCAACCCCAGTCACGTGACAAGGGTACCACTGTCACGTGTCACGGGTACGTAACAGGACCATTCTCAGTAAACCGAGAGATTTATACTTGAGAATCCAAGCTGCTGATCAGTTTCCGTAACACTCAGACCACCCGGTCTGGCACCAGCCATCACTCCACGGTCAACGTCACTTACATCACATTTATTTCCTCTTCAGATGTTTGGCCTGAATAACAAGTGAACTCGTTGACCATATCTGCATGTGTTTGCGCTTTGAGTTGCAGGCACATGATTAACAGATTCGTATTAATGAGCTGATATATAGTTGTACCTAACAAAGAGGCCATTTAGTGCATTTCCCATTTAGGCAAACCCTCACCCATCTCGAATATGAACACCGATGAGATCTGGGCCTGATTGTTGACGATTTGCATGTTTGTAACAACAGCCTGTCGCTGTCAAGGCAGTGGACAAAACACTGTTATAAGGTGGGGATAATCTGGAGAGAGAGACCCGTCACTGTTCCCTCTAAACTGCGCGTCTGCGGAACCAAAATGCTCCCACGAACGGAGCCTTTGTTGCAGCGCAGATGGAATTAAACACTGTCGGATAAACGTTTATGAAACCTGAACATTTTTTTTTGTTGTACTGCATTTTTATCCTATACTTTATTTAGTAATTAAAATCAAAAGAATGCTTGTTTTTTCTCTTGTTTGTCTTCATCCTAAAATATTCATGGATGCATTTTACAAAAGAGGACACATCTACGATGTTGTGCTTTTTTCAGGCTGTGTGAAAATTTCCGGCTCAGAGCAATGGTTGATCCATGTAGCTGCAAAAATAGTAATTAGAGGGAACATTGGAGACGAACCATGTTACATGCTATGCATATTAATCACGATTGAATATGGTACATTATCGTGCTTCCTGTTATAGAGGAAATGTTAAAAAAAAATAGAGTGGACAGAACAGTTTCACCGGGAGCCTCTCTGGTATCCAGGAAATAGTAATAAATAATGCAAGAAAAATTAATAATAATTTCGCCTTGTCCGTGAGAGCGTACTGTGAGGCAATGAGGCTCAAGTGCTTAACAATACAGAGCTAACGTTGAGCAGCGAATACATAGAAGGTCCATTTACTATAAATTCAAGAGCTTTTCGTTTTCGTTTCTCGAAAGATCACTATTAATGCCCCGATAATCACTTTTACTATATTTTCAGAACACTGTGTGTAGTACCTGCCCCATTATAGGTATGAGCAAGGATGAGATCTGGGCCAAATTGCGCAATTAAGCGTTCAGCATATCACGCATCATCCTGGATAATCCCAGTTCTGATACTGGGTCTTCCACAGTGTCTTTTTCCACAGATGCAATCTGCTGTACCGAGTTTCCAGCACTTTATAAGAGGACGCAGGAAAATGGCTTTGGGGCGAAAAAAAAATCAACCATGATTGAATGATGGAGGAGACTCGATGGACTGAATCACTTCATTCTGCTCTGATATCATATCATGACTGAATGTTGATTCCTTCGTATCCCGTATGAGGATTTGTGACCTGTGAGGGACAATTACAGATTTGTTCAATGAGATTCTTTTATTTGTCTTCAGCGTTTAAATTTCAGTGAGATTCGCTTTTGAAAAAATTGAGCAGAAATATTTTTTTCTCCTTTGTATTGTTAATGTGCTTCATTATCTCTCTGGTTAAAGTTAGACCTGCGGTGAGAGATTTATTGGAAGAAAAGCCCACAGCTGGAAAGAAGCCACGAATGAGAACGAGGGAACAGCGACAAGCGAACAAGCCCGAGGACTGAGAGTACCAACTGAAGAGAACCCTCTGACTCAGAGTTTTCATTGATTCGTTCAGGAGAAAGTTTGGTGAGTCTCACTCACTCGAACACTGGTCCTGTAAACATTACATATCTTTACAAAGGAAGGTACGAAATAGGTGGAATGCCTCGGTCAGTCCCAGTTGCAATCACTCCAGATCTGGCAATGTGCTTTCAGAAGCCCAGCTCTTTACAGTCAATCACATTCTCTGAGTGTTTGCTCATTTGAAGGTCCTGCATCATCTGAAGAAGCTTTTGGTTAGTTCTGATGTTTCCTTGTTACGTTATAATCATCTTAAAATGCGTTGACAATTTCCTCCCTTTATAAGAAGCCCCAAGTGTGTCGTGTTGTAGTGATTGTAGAAATGTGGAATTACCATGAACTGCAGCAACATGCCCTTGATCCCATTGGCTATTGCAATCTGCAGTGGTATACTTACCCTCGAATATATCGTCGCGTAGGCCTCTGCTGAGAACAGACCATTTATAAAGCAAAATATCCCAACTCTGCATTTTATTCAGTCCTCACTAGCACATGGCAACCCATAATTTACATTGACATACCTTGGCCTCATAAAGTACTTTTCTGCTAATTACATTATCAGAACCTGTGAACGTGACATTAAGCAGAGGTGGGAATTCAAAGTTATGTTCCCATGGATGTTGTGCATGGGACTTCAGCAAAGCCTTTGACAAGGTGTCACATGGCAGCTTGGTCTCGATGATCAGGTCCCATGCTGTCCGGAGAGAGCAAATTGGATGTATTCTAAATTAGCTTCAAGGTAGCAAGCAAAGAGTGCTGGTTGAAGGTTTCTCCTCGCAATGGAGGCGAGTAATTAGCGGTGTGCCATGAGGCTACAAGTTGGGACCTTTGATATTCGTTATTTTATTGCAATGATTTGGATGCGGTTGCACAAGGATTACTTAACAGGTAAGTTCGCAGAATGCACAACATTAGTAGTTGCTGTTCACAGAGAAGATTATCGTAGCATCTAGGGGATCTAAATGGACAGGGGCTGGTAAAGAGATTGCAAAGCCAATCTGATCAGCAGCGGATTCATGCAGATGTTGGGGATCATGTGGAGGAAACAGCCAGAGGAAGTGGATGAGACACGTGCAGTTGCATAATTCAAAAAGCAGTTGGGGTGTGTAGATGGAGTGAAGAGGCCAGAAGGGAGATGGCCCCATCACAGGAAATTGTGACCATCACAGTGGGCACTGTGGTTGGCATTGTCTCGTTGGGCTGAACGCTCTGAATTTGGATTTTATTGCTCTGTGACTCTGTCAGTAGATGCGCCAGGTATCAGTGGACAGATATGGTGTGGAAGTGGTTACTAACAGGGAATGTTTGGTCCCCATGCCAAAAGCTGCAGGGGATGGAAATACTGTCATATTTGCAAAGTAGTCGTACTCTCTGACTCACTGTCTGCTTGTTGTGAAATTTAGAGCCTCACCAGCAGGTGGAGCTGTCCTGCAGAGCGACCAAAGTGTAAACAAGACGACGACAATCAACAATCGCCAGTCAGAATCAGAATGGACAAAGGTATGATCACAGGGATCTTTGAATTAAACTTTTGTCGCGTTTGTACACAATAGTTCAGATGAAAAAAAACTGACAGAGGTGTTAACAGGGCATAGAAAAGTTTCATCAAGCAGTGTCATTTATCCCACTGGTAAAGCGGCCTTGAGTAATTGATCAACCCAACAGTTCCAGCGCAGGGACCTGACACCAGTAATGGTCGAATCACTGCGCTCATCATACAAAGCTTCAGCTGAGTGAAAGGAGCAGGGGCTCCTGAATCAGGTGGTCGTGAGTGAAACACAGACAGGAATGTGACAGCGAACTTGTCGTTTATGTGAATGTTCAGGGTCAGGGTCCATTTCACCTCCAGACAGGCCCTGATGTGTAAGACATCCTCAACTTTCATTTATAAAATTCAGGGGCAGATGATAGGAGCATTTCCGGGATTTCAGAGATTCTATGATAACACAGCATTTCAGGTTTTGGAAGGAAAGCTACCAACTCCCCCCTGGTTTTTCTTGCCTGCTACGCAAAGGAGGAGGGGTGTCACCGAAATCTGTTTTCTGTAGCGGAGCGGAGATCATTGCCGGTGCTGGGAATGGCTGAGGAACAGGAGGCAGCTCATTGTAGATACATTTGTGATCTGCTTCGGAGTTTTAACACCCCAGTGAATGTCTGGGCTGTGGAGAAATGCTGAACCTGTGTTTCTAAATATTTCCCTCTTGATATGATCTTCTACCTGAATTTAAATTCCCAGGATCTTGGCTGGGAAACCCGGCATAACCAATGACCAAATGTCTCTGTCACCTGTAGACATTGTGATTGTGCTCAAATCTGAGATTCCAGCTGGAATAAAAACGATGCTCCAGCCTGGAAACGGGTCCTTCGGCCCATATAATTCATGCTGATCTAAATGTCTCATTTTCCTGCAGTTTTCCCAAATTTCCCTAGTATACTTCTTTTCCCCTTTTTCCTGCCCACATGCTCTCAATTTTGTAATTTTATTTGTGTTTGCGGCCTCCTCTGGATGCATGTAATTTATACCCATCAGCCACCACGTGAAAAATGCCCCTTTGGTCCCTTTTAAATCTCTGCCCTCGAGTCTCAGACTCCCCTACACGGGGAAAAAGACTGTGACCATCTACCCTATCTGCACCCCTGATTACTGTGTGTGTGTGTGTGTGTGTGTGTGTGTGTGTGTGTGTGTGTGTGTGTGTGTGTGTGTGTGTGTGTGTGTGTGTGTGTGTGTGTGTGTGTGTAAGGTCACCCTTCAAGCTCCTGAGCTCCAGGGCAAGCTGTCCCAGCCCAACCATATAACATAAAAAACAACACCCTAGTCCAGTACCGTAGTGTTCATTCTTCACTTCATACTTTCCAGCCTCATCACCTCCATCCTATAGATTAGCAACTGCAACTACACACAAAGCTCTATAACCAAGACTTTGCCAATGACATGCATAGTTGTTACATGACGATCAGCAGGTGGGGGAGAAGATGGGAACCAGGGGAGAGGTCAGCATAGATCTCAAGGGAATGTTCAGCCTGCGACCCAGGGGACCAGACAATGTGCATCTCAAGGGAATGGTCAATTGGTGACCAAGGGGACTGGAGAAAGCAACTCCAGTCCCCTTGTCCAGTCTCTAGCCCCTCGTGTGACAAAGCAACTGGAGAATGTGTGATCCAGCAGACTGGACCATGTGTAATCCCGTTGCTGGTCTTTGTGTGACACAGACTACTGGACAGTTAGTGACCGAGGGAGATTTTAGCTTGTGGAAGATAATCACAGTGATATTTCCCGGTATCACCGGACACCGGTGCATTATGATCCCGTGGTCATCCGTGCGTTCAACTGCTGTGATTAGTATTACTGTGCCTATCCTGCAATTTTACTGGGAGTAAATGTGTCCAGTCACCGGCTTATCGGGATGGTCACCTGACAGGATGTACGGTTCACATTAACCAGCATAGCTTCACTCCAAATCTGGTCAGCCAGAGTCTCGGCTCCATTGCAATCTGAATCAGTTTTGCTCAGATCTAAATCATACTTGTATAACCTGCAATTCATCACTTCTTTCAGGTGGGAAATTGAAACGAGCAGCGAAAAGACTGAAGAGGATTTTACCAGGCGGATCATCGAGGGAAGATGATCTGGACACGGGAAGCAAGGTACAAAAGCAGGGTCAAATTGAGAGCGATGTCCCAATGGAATGCGGTCCGGCCGCAGAGGAGGAGGAGCAAATTCAGCCCAGAGACAGTGACGTCAGAGACACTGATCTGGACCCTGGAACCGGCACAAGTGAGGCGACTGTCTGTCAGCTCGGAAGCTCATTGAACACAGAACTGTCAAGTCCCCAAGAAGGAGCGGGTGAGTGAAATATGAGGGTGATGTGCTCAGAGAATGCGGCAGGGTGGAGGGTAAAGGTGAGGCCTTGTTGGAGGGTTGGTCAGAGGAGAGGGAAAATGTGTGGGTGTGGTACATGTGGTGCACTGGGCAGCCGTTACCCCACTACAGGAAATGTACTACCTGCTCTGAGGATTTCCAGGATGTGAATTGGAGGAAATGCAGCTGTCCAGATGAGGAGAGTGTTTCCGGGATGTGTATCGGGGAAATGTATTCGCCAGGATGGAGAGAGTATCTCTGGGAAGCGAATATTACCAACAGTCCCAACATTTATGCCCATCCAAATTTAAATAGGTGAATGGGTCGGATGGGGGATGGACTGGTTTATATTAAATGTGGTCCTTCTATTATGTAATGCCTAGAACATTGTTGGGTAGGCTTTAAGGCAAGTGTTAGATTCAAGTCAAGTCAAGTCACTTTTTTATTGCCATTTCGACCATAACTGCTGATACAGTACATAGTAAAAATGAGTCGTTTTTCAGGACCATAGTGTTACATGACACATTACAGAAACTAGACTGAACTACGTAAAAAACAACAGAGGAAAAGAAAAAAAACACACAACAACTACACTAATCTACACACCTATCTAGGACTGCATAAAGTGCACAAAACAGTGCAGACGTTACAATAAATAATATACGTGACAATAGGGCAGTAAGGTGTCAGGCCAGGCTCTTGGGTATTGAGGAGTCTGATAGCTTGGGGGAAGAAACTGTTACATAGTCTGGCCGTGAGACCCCGAATGCTTCGGTGCATTTTCCCAGATGGCAGGAGGGAGAAGAGATTGTATGAGGGGTGCATGGATCCTTTATAATGCTGCTGGCTTTACCGATGCAACGTGTGGTGTAAATGTCCGTAATGACGGGAAGAGAGACCCCGATGGTCTTCTCAGCTGACCTCACTATACGCTGCAGGGTCTTGCGATCTGAGATGGTGCAATTTCCGAACCAGGCAGTGGTGCAGCTGCTCAGGATGCTCTCAATACAACCACCTTAGAATGTGATGAGGATGGGGGGTGGGAGATGGACTTTTCTCAGCCTTCGCAGAAAGTGGAGACGCTGCTGGGCTTTCTTTGCTATGCAGCTGGTGTTGAGGGACCAGGTGAGATTCTCCGCTAGATGAACACCAAGAAATTTGTTTTGTTCACATTCAGAGACAGGCTGCTGGCTCTGCACCAGTCCGTTAGCTGCTGCACCTCCTCTCTGTAAGCTGACTCGTCGTTCTTGCTGTGTGTTGCAGCACAGTCGTGGGTCAGCAGAGTGAACAGCAGTGGTCTGTGAACACAGCCGTAGGGGGACTCCGTGCTCAGTGTGATGGTGTTGGAGATGGAGAAATAATCCAATTTTGTATCTGGAGGCAGGTTCAAGACACGTTTTTTTGTTGAGTTGGGTGCGAGCGGTGGAGACGAGGGATATCTGAGTTCAAGCCAACATTTTCCTTTTTATATTCACAGAGCCAGAGTTTACAATCTCCGACCTCCTGGCACAGGGGGAGGAATATCGACTGTACCAACTGACAAAGTTCTACAGAGACAGACTCAAACAAGCAATTGAAGAAAAAGTTGAGAGACTGGGTTTGAAGTTGACAGAGGAGGGACATTTCAGTCGACAAGAAAATGAGGTGAGTGCAGTTCGTGTATTGTCACTGATCTGCTGGTATCAGAGGGAATAGTGATCAACATTAATCTCCTGTTCGTTTTAGGAGATCGACTTGGGAATGGAGACTTTGATCTCTGACTTGTCTCTCGCAGATCTGGTTTCAGTTTTTAAGGTGGGGAGCACTGGGAACTGCAGGTTTAGCATCACCTTTTCTTGTATCACCTGCTGTATTTATCAGTGTGAAGTAAGAGCAGTGGCTGCATATCTGGACTTCCAAAAGGCATTCGGTCTGAAACTAATTTCAAATCTTGGCTGAACCGTCGGGTAGCTTCACCTCATCTCATTAATCCAGGATGAGTTTTAAACTGTCAATTGGGCCAACCGGCTTCACTGCGGTACCTGAGGGAGGGAAACCAGCTAACCACAGCTTGTCTTGGTTCCGTGAGTTCCCAAACAATGTGTGGCTGACTTGCCATAGTCACAGCAAAGCACAGTACAGAAACAGTCCTTTTGGCCCATCTATTCCATGCCAGACTACAGAATCTACTTATTCCCATTGACCTGCACCGGGCCATGGCGCTCTATACGCTCATTACGCAAGCATCTGTTCAGAATTCTCAACCACTTGCACTACTTGCCCTGCTAGCTAGTTTCACACTCTCACCACCCTCTGAGTAAACAGGTTTCATCTTTGAACCCTTTGAACTTTTCACCTTTCACCCTTTAGTGATAACCTCTTGTTGGAGTACCTCTTTACCTCAGTACAAAATGCCTGCTTGCATTTATCCTATCTATATCCCAATGTAATTGCGTACACTTCTATCAGATCTCCGCTCAATCTTTCATGTTCCAATGAATAAAGTCCTAATCAGTTCACTCTTTTCATATAACTTATTTCTTCCAGTCCGGGTAACATCCTTGCAATGTTTTTTCTGTAATCTTTCAAACTTATTTCCATCTGTCCAGCAGGTAGGTGTGCAGAACTGCACATAATATTCAAATTAGGCCTCTCCAACGTCTTATACAACATCATATCGTACACGATATTTTCATTTACCAAGGTTAATGCGCTAAGAAACTTTCTTTCAGAGCCTATCAACATTTGCTGCCACTTTCAATGGCTTATGTACCTGTATTCCCAGATCACTTTGCTCTACCGGTCTCTCTGTAAGATCTACCCTGATTGGTCCATCCAAAGTGCTACATCTTCCACCTGTCTGCATTAAATTGCATCGGCCCCTTTAAAACCCATTCTCCAATTGGTCCAGATCTCACTGCAAGCTCGTGTATTCTTCCTCTTTGTCCACTGCACCTTCCCAATGTTGGAGTCATCAACAAATTTGCTGATGCTGTTAACCGTAATTTCATCCAGATCATTGATATAGATGATAAACAACAACAGGCACAGCACCGATCCCCGTGACACTGCACGATATACAGGCGCCAAACAGAAATGCAACAGTCTATAGTGACACACCGGATTCATTCAAAAAAGTTACTGTCAAATCCAGTTTACTATTTTATCTTGAATGCTAAGCAACTGAATCTTCTAGACCAACCTCCTATACAGGACCTTGTCAAATACCGTGCTGAAGTCCATGTAGACAATATCCAGAACCTTGCCTTCATCAACTTTCCTGGTAACTTCCTCGAAAAACTCTGAGATTGATTAGATGTGAAAGATCACGCACAAAGCTGATATCTTATGACCACAAACATCAATAGTTTGATCTAAAAGGGCAGAAGAAAGCACAAAACATAAAATAAATCTGGTGACTAGCTGATATCTCACGATCCCAAAAAATCAACAGGTTGTCCTGAAAGGGAAGGAGATCAATAGGTTTTCCTGAAAGGGAAGGGACAAACCAAAAAAAATCTGCTAACTTGCTGAATATCTGACTAATGAGAGACAGGGACACACCATTTCAGGTCCCTCTCCTTGGAGCTCACAAACAGAGATGGTCTTGTCCTAGATCTGACCTATTCAGCCATGAGTGGTATTAGAAAATCAAGTGCGTTACACCCGTCAGTGACTCTGTTCTCTTTGGGATTCATTGGCGTTATATGTAATGAATCACACAGGCATTATCCAAAGGCAAGAGGTAATCTGTAAATATTTTGCTCATCTATAAATTCATCATCTGGGGACGTCTGTTTTACTGGTTAAATTTCTTTCACAACTGTAACTCCTCAGACCTGATAGCAGTGAAACTGATGGATTATTTTACAGTGCAGTGGACCATCAGGGAATTATGCTGATTTATTCCATAATTGTTGTCCATTATTCGTGTTATGGAAAAGCTTTCCAATTCCCTGCTGGTAACTGTTCTAGGAGATCAATCATTCAGATCCAGAACATAGAATAGTACAGCACAGTACTGGCCCTTCAGCCCACAATGTTGTGCCGACCCTTAAACGCTGCCTCTCTTATTTCTCAGAGCGATGTCCTAAGCCCATCCATATTCAGTTACCTTAATTCCATCATAGGTGTGTGTTGCTTGAAGACTATTCAATGTTTAATTCATAATTCCTCAGTTACTCAGGAAACCCATGCCTGCATTCAGGAAGTCATTACCATTTTACGGTATGAGTGCCAGGCAGTAACCATCTCCATTATAAGATAGCCGCACTGACATTCCTTAATCTTCTTTTGTCTTTACACATCATAAGACCATAAAGCATCAGAGCACAATTGGCCATTAGGCCCATCGATTCTGCTCCACCATTACATCATGGGTGGTTTACTACACCTCTCAACCCCATTCTCCTGCCTTCGCCCAGTGAACTTTGCTGACCAGACTAGTCAAGAAGGTACCAACCTCTGTTTTGAATATACCCAATGACCTGGTCTCCGCAGCTGTCAGTGCTAATGAATTCTACAGATTCACTACTCCTTGGCTAAATAATCACCTCATTTCTGTTCTAAATGGACGTCCCTCTAATCTGAGGCTGTTCCGTCTGGTTCTAGACTCCCCCACTTAGAAACATCATCTCCATCTCCTCTCAATGCCTTTCGATATTCCACAGGTTACAATTAGATTCCCCCTCATCCTTCCACACTCCAGCCAGTACAGGTGCATCCAGGAACCATTCCCATCAAAATATGGTTTAATGTCACTGGTTCTGTTCGTTTAGATGCCTCTCTGGATTTTTCACAACGCCATCACATATTTTCTCTGATCAGGGGATCAAAATATGCGAGTGTGGTCTGGCCAGTGCTTGTTCTTATCTTCTGATCCTCTCAAAATGAATGCTGGCATTGTATTTGCCTTTCCGAACACAGACTCAAACTGCACGGAATCCTGCACCAGGTCTCCAGAGACTCTTTACAACTCCGATTTCTGAATTTTCTCCTAGATTCAAAAATAGTCTACGTCTTCATTATTTCTGCTAAAGTATATGGCCACGTACCTCACTATACTACATTCCAATTGCCACTGATGTGTCCATTTTTTCATAGGTCCATGTCCTCCCGCGAAATCCCTGCTTCCTCAACACTTCCCGTCCCTCCCCATATCTTCGTAACGCCCACAATAATGGCCATAAAGCCTACAATTCATTGACATAACGGAAAAAGAAACTGTCCCAAAACCAACCACTGCAGAACACCTCTGGTCACCAACATTCGACCAGAGAAAGCCCTATTTGTTCCCACTCTGTGCTTCCTGGCAGTCAGACAAATCTGTCTGGAGAAAATCTTGGATCCTCTATCCATGCCAGTGACTTTCTTGTCCTACTGTCGGCCCTTGTTAAACGGCGTCATGTGGGACACCTGGTCAAAGGTCCTCGGGAAGTCCAAGTAAACAACTTGCACTGACTCTCCGTTGTCGACCCAGCATGCTGTTCTCTGAAAAAATTCCAACAGTTCTGTCAGGCAAGATTCCCTTCCATGGATGTTGGCCTTTTCCTTATCATGTGCGTTCAAATACCCCGAAACCTTATCCTCAATTGTCGACTGCTGACATCATCCCAAACGCTGATCAGACTAACTGGCCTATAGTTTAAAATGATCAGTCCTCCGGAACCATTCCAAAATCTAGTGATACTTGAGCGATCATTACTAATGTCTCCACAATCTCTTCAGCCTCCTCCTTCAGAAGCAATCGGGTGAGTTGATCTGGACTCATCTATCTTCAGAACTTTCAGCTTACCAAGCGCCTTCTCCGCAATAATTGCAAATACACTCACTTCTGCCACCGGACATTCTCAAATATCTGGCACGTTCTAGTGTTTTTACAGTGAGGACTGACGCAAAATGCCGACCAATACCTTCCGGCATTTCCTTGTCCCCTGACAGTACCTCTCCACTGTCATTTTCCGGTGGTCCAATATCCACTCTCCTCTCTTTCAATCTTCATATATCAGACGGACGTTTTGGTAAGCTATTTTACATTATTCTCTAGCCTACTTTCATATTTCATATTTTCTCTATTTACGGCTTTTTAATTGCCTACTGTTGGTTTGTAGAAACATCCCAGTCCTCCAGCTTTCTACTATATTTTGTAATACTCTGTGCCCTCTCCTTTGCTTTTCTGCTGCTTTGACTACCTCGTCAGCCACGGTTGATCATCCTCCCTTTAGAATAATTCTTCATCATTGTGATTGTTTTTCCTCCGAGAAACTTCAGCCATTCCTGCTCTGCCATTGCCCCTGTTAGTGTCATTTTCGAATTTATTATTGCCCAGCTCCTCTCTCATGCCGAGGTAATTCCTTTATTCTACTGTAGCACTGATACCTCTAACTTTTCTTTCTCCCTTTCAACCTGCTGGCTGAGTTCTGCTATTTTATGATCACTGCCTCTTAAGGGTTTCTTTAGCTGAAGCTCCCTAATCAAATCTGGTTCAATACACAACACAGAATCCAGATCTGCCTTTCCTATAGTGGGCTCAACCATAGGCTTCTCTCAAAAGCCATCTCATAGGCATTCTATAAATTCCCTCACTTGGGATTCAGCACCGACCTGATTTTCCAAAGCTACCTGGATATTGAAACTCCCCGTGTCAATTTTAGCATTGACCTTTTTCCATGCCTCTCCTCTCCCCCGTTGTAATTTGTAGCCCACATCCTGGCTACTGTTAACATGCCTGTATATAATTTCCATCAGGGTCATTTTACCTAAGCAGTTTCTTAACATCCACATCGTCTAATCCGACATCACCTCTTTCTCAGGACTTTTCATTTTTAATGACAGCAGTTTCGACACAACACTTTCACCTACCTGCGTATCCTTTCGATTCAATATTTATCCTTGGATTTAAGCACCCAACTATAAACTTTTGTCAGCCACGATTCAGTGATGCCCGCCATCCATTTATTTTTGCTCTCTCTCTCCACTCTCTTCCGTTCTTGTTGTCACATCTTGTTGATGTAATGCTGCACATTGACAGATCGAGGAAATTAATCACATTGTATCTACTGCAGGGTGTCAGTAAATCCTTATTCTTACACACTATTGATTTAGAATTTCCTTCAGTGACTGTTTCTCTGTTAATGACTGAACCCAGAGAGGATCAGGCAACAGCCCAGTGACTGCATCTGTTCTGAAGCTACTGGGGCCATGAACAGATACTTTCCTGCACATTCTCCATGTCTGTCTGTCTGCTCCACAATAAGTCCATTGTTTCCTTTTGTAGAAAGTCACTGAGCTGACAGAGAAGGGAAACCGGACAGAGAGTTCCAGACTCTTCCTCAGCTTGGTGAATGGCAAAGGCTCCCAGGTCCGGAGGGCGATGTGGGAATCCTTTCTGATGTGGAGGACTGAGTTACCGAAGTTGGACAGAATACTGAGGGAAATACAGGAACTCGGTATGTTAAAACCACGCACTGAACACAAAGGCACATTGAGATAAACATTATAGTTATTTTAATTATTTTAGCTCTGTTTCCATGGATTTCTTTTATATTTAAACAGGTCCTGATCCACAGGAATACATGAACATCGGCCAAGGTTTATCTGAATTACCCACTCAGCTGATCGGTGAGTGATCAAATGCACAGTTCAAACCACATCTCAAGTGTTAGTCTGTGACTTGGCAAAGCCTGGGAATCAAAATTCGCCATTAATCATTTGCTGATCTCTGGATTCAAGGAACAATTCAAAGAATCTCCCTTTGCAGCCTGAATATTCTACATTGTATTTTTCTATTAATCCAGCTGTTGGTTCTGATGAAGCCTTCACTCCAGGTCCTAACGCTCTGGGAATCCCAACACACCCTAGGCAGACTCCTGATACACTCTATGACCCAGTCCAGGTGACTTTTCTATCTTCAGACCTTTCATCTTCCAAGCCCCTTTTCCTTTGTAATAGCACTACACGCAATTCTGTTCGCTGATGATCTTTACCTTTTGGAATTCTGCCAGTGACTTGCACAGAGTTTGTCTGGCATTTCCTTTTCACCCGTTACTGCAACTACAACAGCAGTTTCTAGTGCTCCGATATTGACCCTTTCCTTTTTTTTCACTCTTTATATATCCGGGAAAGAAAAAAAAAGAACTTTGGTATCCTTTCTTATATTATTGACCATTTCCTTGCATTTCCTGCACATTCATGTATAACTCGGAGCATCTATAACATAGTTCCCTCCGACATGACCCTAGTCACTAGAATACTACAGCACAGTACAGGCTCTTCCGCCCTGGATGTTGTGCCGACCCATGTATTCCTTTAAAAAGAGTACTAAACCCACACTACCCCGTGACCCTCTATTTTTCTTTCATCCATGTGCCTGTCCAAGAGGTTCTTAAATACCCTTAATGTTTTAGCCTCCACCACCATCCCTGGCAAGTTGTTCCAGGCACCCACAACCCTTTGTAAAAAACTTACCCCTGATGTCTCCGCTAAACTTCCCTCCCTTAACTTTGTACATATGTCCTCTAGTGTTTGCTATTGGTGCCCTGGGAAACAGGTTCTAGCAATCCACCCTATCCATGCCTCTCATAATTTTTTAGACCTCTATCAAGTGCCCTCTCATCCCTCTACGCTTCAAAGAGAAAAGTCCCAGCTCTGCTAACCTTGCTTCACATGACTTGTTTTCCAAACCAGGCAACAACCTGGTAAATCTCCTCTGCACCCTCTCCATAGCTTCCACATCCTTCCTATAATGAGGTGACCAGAATTGAACACAATACTCTAAGTGTGGTCTCACCAGAGATTTGAAGATTTTTAACTTGGCCTCTCTACTCTTGAACTCAATCCCCCTATTAATTAAGCCTAGCATCCCATAGGAGTTCTTAACTATCCTATCAACCCATGCAGCGACCTTAAGGGATGTATGGATTTGAACCCAAAGGTCCCTCTGTTCATTCACACTCTTAAGTAACCAACGATTAAACTTGTACTCAGCATTCTGGTTTGTCCTTCCAATATGCATCACCTCACAATTATCCGGATTGAACCCCATCTGCCACTTTTCTGCCCAAATCTGCACCCTGTCTATATCCTCTTGTAACCTTCGACAACCTACAGCCCCATCCACAACTCCTCCAATCTTCATGTCATCCACAAATTCACTCACACATTCTTCCACCTCTACATCCACGTCATTTATAAAAATCACAAATAGCAGGGGTCCCAGGACAGATCCCTGCGGCGCTCCACTAGTCACCGACCTCCAGGCAGAATACTTTCCTTCCACTACTACCCTCTGCTTTCTTCCTGTAAGCAAATTATTTATCCAAACAGCCAAGGTTCCACTTATCCCATGCCTCATGATTTTCTGGATGAGTCTCTCGTAAGGGACCTTGTCAAATGCCTTGCTAAAATCCATGGAGACCACATCTACTACCGTACCTTCATCAATTGCCTTATGTTACCTCTTCAAAAAACTCAATTAGCCTCGTGAGGCACGACCTTCCCTTCACAAAGCCATGTTGACTCAGACAGTAAATTCCAGGCACCCACAACTGTGTTAAAAAACTACCCACAATTGCTGTAAATTTACCCCATCTCACCTTAACCAAATGCCCTCTGGTATTAGACACCAGTCATATGTAAAAAATAAACAAAATACAGGCTGTCGACCCAGACTCATATCTCTCAAACTTGTACACCTCAGTCAGATCTCTATTCTAACTCCAGAATAAACAAACCAGGTTTATCAAACCTCTACTTGTCGCACATGTCACCGAATCCAGGCAACATCCTGATGAACCTGTTCTGCACCCTCTCCAATCCTTCCAAGAGCTGGACAATCAGAAGTGAACACAATACTCCAGATGCTCCTTAAAACCATAAGACCTAGTAGCAGAATTAAGCCATTCGGCTCAGTGAATTTGCTCTTCAATTCCTCTCTACCCCATTATCCCAGTAAACGTCGACGCTCTTCCTAATCAGGAACATATCAACCTGCATTTTAAATATATCCAATGAAGTGACTTCCTCAGCCGTCTATGACAATAATTTCACAGATTCACCACCCGCCAGCCAAGAAATTTCTCCCAGTTTGCGTCCCCGGTTGCCAGGACAGTTCCCCACAGTTCTCAAGCATGTTAATATTCTGTATGAGCCTCGCATGTCGGACCTTATCAAACACTCTACCAATATACAAGTAGACAATATCCATGTGTAACTGCATCCATCACCTTTGTCACCTCCTGGAGAAACTCAATCAAGCTGGCAAGACACAAACCCGAACCAAAGCCTTGCTACAGAACCCCAAACCACCTCATACATCCTCTCTGTCATACTCCCATGGGGCAGAACATATAAAAGGCTGAAGGTATGTACCACCAGTCTCAATGACAGCTTTATTCTGCATTTATTAGACTACTAAATGGTCACCTACTATGTTATTATTGGCTCTTAATAATAATAAGACAACTTTATATCTAAAATTACAGCATCGTACATCTCGTAACTAATAACAACTCAGATAACAAGTTAGATAACCACAATATACTCACAGGAGAGCAGACAGAATACCGTTCGGGTTTGAACAACAGATAACAGATGATGTAATTCTATTTCAAACCATGTGGAAAGCAGAAAACTTTCAGTGTTACATTGTCAATCAAAAAAAAACATCTGATTCTGTTCCTCGTGTGTTTTAGAGAAGTTCCAAATATATATAAAATTCATACAATACTTGTGAAATTTCTACAACTGATGAAGCATTCGCGTAAAATAATCGTCCTATTAACAACCACAGAGGAACAACGACCATTATCAAAATAAATGGAGGGATTTTCCAGAGCGACTCACTAAGCCCACTGTGGTTTTGTCTAGCTTTAAGCCCACTCATAATTTACTGAAACAGATAAAAATCAGGTATCTAATCAGAAAAAATATGAATTATACCTTGACACACCTATACATTGAGGATTTGATATTATTTGCTCTTGCATCAGTAAAGCTGAAACAAATAATTCAAATATTGGAACTAATTTCCAAATATATAAGCATGAACTTTAGACTAGGAAAGTACAGAACATGATTAAACATAAAGAAAGGTGCAATAGAGCCGGTAGAATATCAAACAGAGCATCGGGATGCAATGCAACAGAATTTGAAACGTATATTTAGGATATCAATAAGCAAACAAATTAGATAATAGTGTGATAAAGGAAAACCTTCCAACAAAATTTACTTGAAGGCTGAAGAAAATCTGAATTTACTGCAAGGCTGACCAAACTTTGAATTTACATCAAGGATCAAGAAAATCTGCCAAACAGAGCTGAACAGTAAAAATATAACGAAGGTAGTAAACACTCAATGCGCCCATATTGACGTATAATTTTGGTAAAATGTCCTGGTCTGAAACAGATCTGGAAAATATGCAAAAAAATAAGAACTTAAATCGCAATTTCTGGAAAACCCCATGTGCACTGGAGCGCACTTGGATTGATATGAAGGACAGTTTGAGGATGATGAATAATAGATCTAAAAAAAATGAGACAACAGCCAGATAAAAATTTTCAGGATCAGGGTTAATATCATGGACACATGTTGTGAAAATTGTTTTTCTGCGCCAGCAGCACGATTACAGTAAAGTGTGTGAAGTGAGTCAGTATTTATGTATACAATTGTGGAAATAGAATTGTATCAGCGTGAATTAATCAGTCTGATGGCCTGGTGGAAGAAGCTGTCACGGAGCCTGTTTGTCCTGGCTTTTAAACTGCGGTACCATTTCCCAGATGGTAGCAGCTGGTACAGTTTGTGCTTGGTGAGACTTGGGTCCAGAATGATCCTTCGGGCACTTTTTACCCCCTATCTCTGAAATGACCTGAGTAGTAGGAAGTTCACACCTACAGATGCGCTGGGCTGTCCGCACCACTCTCTGCAGAGTCCTGCGATTGAGAGAAGTACAGTTCCCATACCAGGCAGTGATGCAGCCAGTCAGGATGCACAAAATTGTGCCCCTATAGAAAATCGTTAGCATTTATGGGGCCCATCCCAAACGTCCTCAACCATCTCAACCATCTGTTTTTCTGTTTTTCTTTTTTTTTTTGTTCAGACTAGAGAATTTGCCAGGCAGGATGTCGGAATGCTCCTCTTGCAGGATGTGGGAAGTCAGGGAGACATCCGGTGTCCCTGACAACGATCCCTGCAAAAAGTGTATCCAGCTGCAGCTCGTAACAGACCGGATTAGGGAACTGGAGCAGGAGCTGGATGACCTCCGGATCATTCGGAAGACTGAGCAGATTATAGATAGTAGCTTCCGGGAGGTAGTTACATCTAAGGAATAGGGCACAGGTAATTGGGTTACCATCAGGCGAGCGAAGGAGAAAGGGCAGTTAATGCAGGGTTCTTCTGTGGCCATTCCCCTCCAAAATAGGTATACCAATTTGGATACTGTTGGGGGGGGGGAGGATGGCTTACCTGGGACAAGCTGCGGCAGCCGGATCTCTGGCTCTGAGTCTGGTTCTGCAGTGCAGAACGGAGGGAGGAGGAAGAGGAGAGCGGTAGTGATAGGGGACTCCATAGTCAGGGGTTCAGACAGGAGATACTGTGGTTGTGACAGAGACTCCCGGATGGTTTGTTGCCTCCCGGGTGCCATGGTCAGGGATGTCTCTGATCGCCTGCACAGCATTCTGAGGTGGGAGGGTGATCAGCCAGATGTCGTGGTATACATCGGTACCAATGACATAGGTAGAAAGAGTCAGGATGTCCTGAAGAGTGAGTACAGAGAGCTTGGTAGGAAGTTGAAAAACAGGACACAGAGGGTAGTAATCTCCGGATTGCTGCCTGTGCCACGTGCCAGTGAGGGTAAGAGTGCGATGCTCTGGCAGATGAACTCGTGGCTGAGAAACTGGTGTAGGGGCAGGGTTTCAGATTTCTAGATCATCGGGACCTCTTCAGGGGCAGGTGGGACCTGTACAAGAGAGACAGGTTACACCTGAACTACAAGGGGACCAATATACTTGCAGGGAGGTTTGCTAGTGTTATTGGGGAGGGTTTAAACTAGATGGGAACCAGAGTGCCAGAGTAGATAGTGGAACGGGGGTAAAAATAAATGATGTTGGTAATTCATGCAAAGTCACAAATAGCAAGGTTGTGTGTGGTGGTAATAATCTTCTGAGGTGTGTATATTTCAAAGCGTGGAGTATTGTGGGAAAGGCAGACGAGCTGAGGGCCTGGATTGAGATGTGGAATTAGGACACCATAGCCATTACTGAAACTTCGCTACAGGAGGGGCAGGACTGGCAGCTCAGTGTTCCAGGGTTCCAATGTTTCAGACGTGATAGAGACAGAGGGATGAAGGGTGGGTGGTGGCTTTGCTAGTCAGGGAAAATCTAATATTGCTTCGGCAGGACAGATTAGATGGCTTGTCTACTGAGGCCATATGGGTGGAGCTGAGAAACAGGAAGGTATGACCACATTAATAGGGTTGTATTACGGATTACCCAATAGTCAGCGAGAATTGGAGGAGCAAATCTGCAAAGAGATAACAGACAACTGCAGGAGACAGAAATTTGTGATTGTAGAGGATTTTAATTTTCCACACATTGATTGGGACTCCCATACTTTTAAACGTCTAGATGGGTTAGAGTTTGTAAAATGTGTTCAGGAAAGTTTTCTAAATCAATATATAGATGTACCAACTAGGGAGGATGCAATATTAGATCTCCTATTAGGAAATGAGTTAGGGCAGGTGACGGAAGTGTGTGTAGGGGATCACTTTGGTTCCAGTGATCATAACATCATTAGTTTCAACTTGATCATGGATAAAGATAGATCTGGTCCTCGGGTTGACGTTCTAAACCTGAAAAGGGCCAAATTTGAAGAAATGAGAAGGGATCTAAAAATCGTAGATTGGGACAGGTTGTTCTCTGGCAAGGATGTGATTGGTAAGTGGGAAACCTTCAAAGGAGAAATTTTGAGAGTGCAGAGTTTGTAAGTTCCTGTCAGGGTTGAAGGCAAAATGAATAAGAATAAGGAGCCTTGGCTATTGAGAGATATTGGAACTCTGATAAAGAAGAAGAGAGAGATGTATAACATGTATAGCAACAGGGAGGAAATAAGATGCTTGAGGAGTATAAAAAGAGTAAGAAAATACTTAAGAAAGAAATCAGGAGGGCTAAAAGAAGACATGAGGTTGCTTTGGCAGTCAGGGTGAACGATAATTTTAAGAGTTTCTACAGGTATGTTAAGAGCAAAATGATAGTAAGGGATAAAATTGGTCCTCTTGAAGATCAGAGTGGTCGGCTATGTATGGAACCAAAAGAAATGGGGGAGATCTTAAATGGGTTTTTTGCATCTGTATTTACTAGAGAAACTGGAAACAAGGCAAACAAGTAGGGAGGTCTTGGAACTTATACTGATTAAAGAGGAGGAGGTGCTTGCTGTCTTGAGGCAAATCAGAGTAGATAAATCCCCGGGACCTGACAGGGTATTCCCTCGGACCTTGAAGGAGACTAATGTTGAAATTGCAGTGGCCCTGGCATAAATATTATGTCGATATCCACGGATCGGGTGCCAGAGGATTGGAGAATAGCTCATGTAGTTCCGTTGTTTAAAAAAGGCTCAAAAAGTAAGTCGTGAAATTATAGGCCGGTAAGTTTGACATCGGTAGTAGGTAAATTATTGGAAGGAATACTAAGCGATAGGATCTCCAGGTATTTGGATAGACAGGGACTTATTAGAAAAAGTCAATATGGCTTTGTGCGTGGTAGGTCATGTTTAACCAATCTATTAGAGTTTAGACCTCAGTATGTGCGGTTGGGAGACTGTAGGTCTGACACGGTGGTAAGCAGGGAACCGCAGGGAACCGTACTCTCTCCGGTCCTGTTCACCCTGTACACATCAGACTTCCAATATAACTCGGAGTCCTGCCATGTGCAAAAGTTCGCTGATGACACGGCCATAGTGGGGTGTGTCAGGAATGGACAGGAGGAGGAGTATAGGAAACTGATACAGGACTTTGTGATATGGTGCAACTCAAACTACCTGCGTCTCAATATCACCAAGACCAAGGAGATGGTGGTGGACTTTAGGAGATCTAGGCCTCATATGGAGCCAGTGATCATTAATGGAGAATGTGTGGAGCAGGTTAAGACCTACAAGTATCTGGGAGTACAGTTAGACGAGAAGCTAGACTGGACTGCCAACACAGATGCCTTGTGCAGGAAGGCACAGAGTCGACTGTACTTCCTAAGAAGGTTGGCGTCATTCAATGTCTGTAGTGAGATGCTGAAGATGTTCTATAGGTCAGTTGTGGAGAGCGCCCTCTTCTTTGTGGTGGCGTGTTGGGGAGGAAGCATTAAGAAGAGGGATGCCTCACGTCTTAATAAGCTGGTAAGGAAGGCGGGCTCTGTCGTGGGCAAAGTACTGGAGAGTTAAAACATCGGTAGCTGAGCGAAGGGCGCTGAGTAGGCTACGGTCAATTATGGATAACTCTGAACATCCTCTACATAGCACCATCCAGAGACAGAGAAGCAGTTTCAGCGACAGGTTACTATCGATGCAATGCTCCTCAGACAGGATGAAGAGGTCAATACTCCCCAATGCCATTAGGCTTTACAATTCAACCGCCAGGACTTAAGAACTTTTTAAAAGCTATTATTAATGCTTTTTGAGAGAGTGATTTAGATGCATATCATATTTTTTTACTGAGTTAAGTATTGTATGTAATTAGTTTTGCTACAACAAGTGTATGGGACATTGGAAAAAAAGTTGAATTTCCCCATGGGGATGAATAAAGTATCTATCTATCTATCTATCTATCTATCTATCTATCTATCTATCTATCTATCTATCTATCGAGGAAGTTACCAGGAAAGTGGATGAAGGGAAGGCAGTGGATGTTGTATACATGGACTTCAGTAAGGCCTTTGACAAGGTCTCACATGGGAGGTTAGTTAGGAAGATTCAGTCGCTAGGTATACATGGAGAGGTAGTAAATTGGATTAGAGATTGGCTCAATGGAAGAAGCCAGAGAGTGGTAGTGGAGGATTGCTACTCTGAGTGGAGGCCTGTGACTAGTGATGTGCCACGGGGATCAGTGCTGGGTCCATTGTTATTTGTCATCTATCTCAATGATCTGGATGAGAATGTGGTAAATTGGATCAGCAAATTTGCTGATGATACAAAGATTGGAGGTGTAGTGGACAGTGAGGAAGGTTTTCAAAGCTTGCAGAGGGATTTGGACCAGTTGGAGGAATGGGCTGAAAAATGGCAGATAGAGTTCAATGCGGACACGTGTGAGGTATTTCACTTCGGAAGGTCAAACCAAGTTAGAACCTACAAGGTAAATGGTAGGACACTGAGGAGGGCAGTAGAACAGAGGGATCTGGGAGTATAGATACATAATTCCCTAAAAGTGGCGTCACAAGTAGATAGGGTCGTAAAGAGAGCTTTTGGTACATTGGCCTTTATAAATCAAAGTACTGAGTATAAGAGTTGGAATGTAATGGTGAGGTTGTATAAGACATTGGTGAGACCGAATTTGGAGTATTGTATGCAGTTTTGGTCACCTAATTACAGGAAGGATATTAATAAGGTTGAAAGAGTGCAGAGAAGGTTTACAAAGATGTTGCCGGGACTTGAGAAACTGAGTTACAGGGGAAGTTTGAATAGGTTAGGACTTTATTCCCTGGCATGTAGGAGAATGAGAGGTGATTTGATAGAGGTGTATAAAATTATGATGGGTATAGATAGAGGGAATGCAAGCAGTCGTTTTCCACTGAGGCAAGGGGAGAAAAAAAAACAGGTCATGGGTTAAGGGTGAAGGGGGAAAAGTTTAAAGGGAACATTGGGGAAGGTGCTTCTTCACGCAGAGAGTGGTGGGAGTGTGGAATGAGCTGCCAGATGAAGTGGTGTATGCGGTCTCACTTTTGACATTTAAGAAAAACTTGGACAGGTACATGGATGAGAGGGGTTTGGAGGGATATGGGCCAGGTGCAGGTCAGTGGGACTAAGCAGAAAAATGGTTAGGCACAGCCAAGAAGGGCCAAAAGGCCTGTTTCTGTGCTGTAATGTTCTCTGGTTCTATCTGAGGTGAAAGAGGTGCTGTTGTCCCTTTTTTCACCACACAATTGATGTGTACAGACCACGTGAGGTCCTCAGTGATGTGAATGCCGAGGAACTTAAAGCTGTTCACTCTCTCAACCCCAGATCCATTGATGTCAATAGGGGTTAGCCTGTCTCCATTCCTCTTGTCTTTGCGACATTGCATCCAGCTCCTTTGTTTTTACGACATTGATGAGAAGTTGTTTTCTTGTCACCACTGTGTCTGGGTGGTGACTTCTTCTGTGTAGGCTGCCTCGTTATTATTTGAGATTTGGACAATAAATATAGTAACCTCAGCAAATTTAACTAGCAGATTGGAGTTGTGGGTAGCGACACAGTCATGCGCATACAGAGAGTAAAGGAGGGAGCTTAGGACACAGCCCTGAGGGGCTCCTGCGTTGAGGGTCAGAGGGGCAGAGGTGAGGGAGCCCACTCTTACCACTTGCTGGTGATCTGACAGGAAATCCAGTACCCAGCTGCACAAGGCAGGGTGAAGGCCGAGGTCTCTGAGCTTCTTGTCGAGCCCGGAGGGTATGATGGTATTGAATGCTGAACTGTAGTCTAATAACATCATTCTCACATAAGCATCCCTCTTCTCAAGATGTTTAAGAAGGTGTGCAGAGCAGTGGCTATTGTGTCATCTGTTGATGGGTTGTGTCGGTAGGTGAATTGTAGGGGGTCCAGTGTGGGTGGTAACAAGCTGCAGATGCAGTCCTTGACCAGTCTCTCAAAGCATTTGCTTATTATTAAGGTGAGTGCGACAGGACGCCAGACTTTCAGGCATGTTGCCTTAGTCGTTTTAGGTACAGGAACAATGGTGGATGATTTGAAGCAGGAGGGAACTCTACACTGGGAGAGGGTGAGATTAAAAATATCCGTAAATACACCTGCCAGTTGTGCCGCGCGCATCCTGAGTACCCGCCCTGGGACGCCGTCCGGTCCCGCAGGCTTGAGACTGTCCACTCGTTGGAAACACCTGCGAACTTCAGCCTCAGAGATGACCAATGTGCAGGTCGCTTTGTCGGCTCTCCTCGGGGTCTCAGTGTTGGCGATATCGAACCGAGCGTAAAGAGACTTAGATCCTCTGGGAGACAGGCAGCGATGTTGGCAGCACCACTGCACTTAGCTCTGAAGTCTGCATTGGGGTGCAGAGCTTGCCATAAGCTGTGTGTGTTGTTGGTGGAGAGCTGTGCCTGAATACGATCTCTGTATTGTCGTTTCGCTGCCTGGATGACTTTGCACAGATCGGAGCGGAAAGTTTTACACAGCAGCACCAGGTACTCCAGATCCGGGGAACAAAAGGGTTTGAGGGCATGGACATTCCGGGGTTCCACCAAGCATTAATGATCATGAAACATACCCTAAATCCTGTTCTCTTCCCAAATAGGTGTGTGTGTGTGTGTGTGTGTGTGTGTGTGTGTGTGTGTGTGTGTGTGTGTGTGTGTGTGTGTGTGTGTGTGTGTGTCTGTGAGGGGGGTGGTGGTACTGGAGAATGACACGATTGTTGGTGACGGTAGGGGCCGATTCTAGATCTGTGGACTCGGGAGCAGTTGGGACAGAGGGACAGCTGGGATGCAGGCACTTGGGTAGTTGGATCCTTCTTGCATCCCCTCTTCTTTTCAGCAGTCGCTCTTCGGGGTTCCTCAAAATTCTTGGCTTTTCCGTGGATCAGCGGCTGCCACTCGTTGACCTCCATATTTACCTGAGCAAGCCTCTGCTTAATTTGGTCCTTGTACCTCCTGCGCGGGGCACCACGATCTCTCTCGCCCTGAGAGAGTTCTCCGTAGAGTACTGCCTTCGGTAACCTGGAGTTATCCATGCGAGACATGTGGCCTGTCAGACGGTGGATCTGGCTGAGCAGCGAAGTGGCTTCAGGACCTGGAAGTTGAACATATATAGCTGTGCATGTCTGTGTGATTATATGAAATATTAAACTAAATAAGCAGTGCAGAAATAGAAATTTAAAAATAGATTAGTGAGACAGTATCGATGGGTTCAATGTCCATTCGGAAACTACATGGTAGAGGAGAAGTTGCTCCTGAATCGTTGAGTGTGCGCCTTACTCCGTTCCTCGTGAACCAGACGGTGATGCAGCCAGTTCCAATGCTCTGCAAGTCACACCTGTAGAAATATTCAAGTGATGCTGGAAACTCGTGATGAAATATAGCCACTGTAGTGCCTTCCCTGTAGTTGCATCGATATATTGGGTACAGGTTAGATACTCGGAGATACTGACAGCCAGGAATTTGGAATTGCTCACTCTTTCCACATGAGATCCCTCTATGAGGACTGGTGTGTCGTGTTCCCTCAGCTTGCCTTTTCTGAAATCCACAATTAGCTCTATTGACACACTGTCATAACGCAAGCAGGATTCAGCACTCCATACACGCATATGCAACTCCGATAAGGGGTACACATCACTGAACGTAAATGAAAGCATAACCCATAAAAATGAAGAAACTATCATAATAGTAGAAAACGTTAACCAATGGAAGAGTCTGACTCCCCACGGAGGACATCGACACGATCTGAGCCGATTAGATGTCGACAAGGAAGCGTCGAGCTCCTGTCTCAGAGTTGGAGACCTCTTCCCAGAAACAGAAGGGATCATTGTAGCAATACAGGACAAGGTTGTTGACACATGTAGTTATCAATAATACGGAATAAACGACTAATAGGTCCAAGACGATATATGCTGAAAATTATAAGAGAAACTACAAACAACCCGACTTTACAAGATTCTGCAGTAGTTCAACTGAATCTCATGACTTGCACAAGCACAATAAAATGGCGGACAACATTCACAAAAACATTGCTTAAACTACAACTGATGAAAAACACCATAATTTACTAAACGTACAAGACTCTTCCACTTTTAGAGTTAGAGTCCTTCATATCATACTGCATCCGATCATTATTTCGGATAGGATAATACATGATCTGCGTTCGGATGTAATTTTACAGGATAAACAAGCAAAAGCAACTTTTTAAATATATATAGTCATTCCAAACACACATAACTTACAGAAATGAATTAGTAAAAAAATACCAGAAATATGTTGAATTGAAAAGGCAAAATGAAAGACTATGGAACACGAACAGGGTATTATTTATCCCAATCGTAATATCAATAACTGGTATCATCCTAAAGGCTTTACAGAATAGTATTAATAAATTAGGCCCACACGGCGATACTTGTGTAAATCTTCGAAAACCCATAACACTATACACCACGAGAATAGTCTGAAATCTCCTATCAATTGAGACATGAGTGTGCTTGGCTATGCCTGTACCTCAGGTTTTACCAGTTTAGGCTAAGATACTAATGATGATGATAATAATAATAATAATAATAATAATAATAATAATAATAATAATAATAATAATAATAATAATAACAACAACAATAACAATAATAATAATAATGACTTATTTATAAAGCACCTTTCATCCAGACGATGCCGTTCAAACCACATCACAACGGGATAAAGTGCAAACTAGAAAATAAAAGACAAAATGTGTCAGTCCTAATATACACCTCAGACTTCTGCACAGTACTGTAGTTTAATGTGTTGAATTCTACAGTTTAGGAACACAGTGCCAAAAAAACTCAACGCTGACCTCCCAATGATCCTTTTGGCCTTCTACCTTATCGTCTGCCTGCACTGCATTTTCTTGGCAACTGAAACACTGTTTCCCTGAACTATACTGTTCCATTTTTCCTTGTACAACCTCATTGCACCGATGTGATGTAATGATCTATTTGGATCGCATGCAGAAACGTTTTCCATTTTACAGTGGTGCATGTCACAATAATAAACCAATTTACCGATTCATTGTCAATAATACAGCGCCCCTTGGTTGCTTAAGATTGTTATAACCGGGGGGTAGGGGGGGGGGGTGACAGTGCGGATGAGCTGCCACGACCTATTAAATGCTCCCAGTGGCGAGTAGCCTCTGTCCAGCTCTTGGTCTTCACGTGCGGTTTAGCCACTAATCCCGGTGGAAGCGTTTCTTCCCACAGGAGAAGGGGCAGAGGTGAGTTACTGGTGCCTTACAACCAGTCGCTTTGGGCAGATGGGGCTGTGATTGGCAGCTCACCCAGGAACAAGAAAACTCTGATCTCAAAACTCCACTGCCTTGTAACTGTAACCCCTCATGGGGAAGAGTTTGGGTGTAAACCCAATGGGAAAAGCCTGGAGCTGGAGTCCCTCCGGTGCCAAGCTGTGTCAGTCTCTGCCGTTTCTTTGTGTACATCAGATGCATGGAGAGTGGGAGCTTGCTACATCGGCAGAAGCTTCCTCTCCATATCGGAGTGTCCCGGCTTGCAGGGGCGGGACATCCATGGTCGACTCTGACAGACGGAGGCCTCATTAGACAGCGCCCCATACCCCCACAGCAAGACTGATGAGTAGCAGTTGCCAAGACTTCACCACCCTCTCCCACAGACACAATGTACATCACTGAGACAGACGCTTGTGGCTTCTTCCATTAACACAGATTCCATCTTTCCACCAATCCTCCATCACTGCGATTGAAAACTACCCATTTTCATTCCTGTCATTCCGATGGGTTATCGATCCGCAACTTCACAGTAATTCTCCCCCAGACGCTGCCCGACTTGAGTATTTCCCGCGTATTCTGCTCCAGTTTTGTTGCAAGAGCAGTGGACACCTGTGACTCCCCAGTGTGCAGATTGGCCAAAATGCACAGTGTCCTGCTCTCCATAATTCCACACCAGATCAACATTAACATCCTCTGTTAATGAGGCAAACAATGCTTTAAGTATAGTGAAATGTTGTTGTAACGGGAGTGCAGTCAGGACTGCAATAGGATATTCAAGAATCAAAAACTTTATTGTCATTCCAACCGTACATCAGCTCTGCAGGGCAGAATGAGACAGCGTTTCCCAGGAGCAGAGCAACCATAACATAACAAACGCAACACTAAATAATAAACACAACAATAAATAATAAAACACAACAGCCACATATCGCTTTAAATCAAGTTGTAAGTGTCCGGTCCAAGTTAAATGTGTCCAAAGCAGAGTCAGGTAGAGCAGCTATTTAGCAGTCTGACTGCCTGTGGGAGGAAGCTGTTTAGTAGCCTTGTGGTTTTAGTTTTGATGCTCCTGTAACGTTTACCTGATGGCAGAAGAACAAACAGTTCATGGAGAGGGTGTGAGAGTTTGTTAATGATGTACAGTGTCTTCTGGAGGCATCGACTCTGAAAGAGGTCTTGGACAGAAGGTAGGGAGACCCCAATAACCTTCTCTGCTCCCCTAACCACCCCCCTGCAAGGCTTTTTTGTCAGCAGCACTGCAGCTGGAGTACCAGGTTGTGATGCAAAAGGTCAGCACACTCTCAACCACGCCTCTGCAGAATGTAGTTAAGATGTTAGTGGGGAGCGATGCTTGCTTAAGCTTCCTCAGAAAGTGCAATGAGGAAAATGTTCACCTTCAGAAATAACTAGAACCAGAAGATGAGGATTGGACATTTTCAGGGACATCCATTGCTGTCAATTCCGTGTCTGTGAACAGAATTTTACTTTCTGTCCTAATATCCATGGAAGCATTGAATTTATTCATGTAATCTCAAACACTGAATGCTGAAATACCGTTATAAAGTTCTTTGTCAGATGAGCCGTTTAATGTTTTGAATATGTTCTCTGTTCCCATGGAAGATGTTCAACAGAAACACAAGGAGACTCTGCGGGCACAAACTGGAACACTGAGAGTGAACACGATCCTGATGACGGAGAAGGTGAAGGTTTTCCAGCTGGCTGATCGATACGCTGAGCTCACGGTCATTTCTACTGTTCGAGATCGGACACTGGTGGAACATGAGCTGCTGGCAAGAGGCAAAGAACACGAGGATTATAGAGAGAAACAACTCCGCAGACAGCTGGAAAAAATCCGTACTGATCAGTTATTCCAGAGCAGCTTTTCCCGGAGTAAATCCAAATCTGGGAGTTCAGCAGCAGTGGCCGGAGTCCCGGGGATCGGGAAAACAACGATGGTACAAAAGATTGTTTATGACTGGGCCATGGGGAAAATATACCAACAATTCCAGTTTGTCTTCAGTTTCAAATTCCGAGAATTAAACACCATTAATTGTAGAATAAACCTGAGGGAACTGATTCTGGATCAGTATCCTTACTTTGGGAATTTCCTGAGAGAAGTCTGGAAGAACGCAGAGGGATTACTGTTTATATTCGATGGTTTGGATGAATTCAAACACAAAATCGATTTTGCGGACAGTCGGAGAGATACAGAACCCAAGCACCAGTGCCCAGATCCCGAGTGGTGGTGTGAAGTGTCTGACATTGTGTACAGTTTAATCCAGGGCAAGCTGCTCCCAGGGTGTTCAGTGCTGGTGACCACCCGTCCCACTGCGTTACATTTATTGGAAAAGGCAGAGATCAGTGTCTGGGCTGAAATCCTGGGATTTGTTGATGAGGAACGGAAGGAATATTTCATCAGACATTTTGAAGATCAGACGGTGGCGGAAGCTGTTTTCAAACACGTTAAAGAGAACGAGTTCCTGTACACCATGAGCTACAACCCCTCCTACTGCTGGATCCTCGCTCTGGCACTGGGCCCCTTCTTCACACAAAGAGTCAGGGACCCACAGCGAGTTCCCAAGACCATCACCCAACTGTACTCCTACTATATTTATAACATCCTGAAAAACCACGGCCGTGAGATTGAGAACCCCCGTGATGTGTTACTCAGGGTTGGTCAGATGGCCTTCAGAGGAGTGTCCAAGAAGAAGATTCTGTTTACAGATGGAGATTTGATCAAGTACAATCTTCAGCCTTCCCAGTTCCTGTCCGGGTTCCTGATGGAGCTTTTGGAGGGAGAGGATTCTGCCCAGAGTGTGGTGTACACATTCCCGCACCTCACCATCCAAGAGTTTGTAGCTGCAGTCGCACAATTCCTGAATCCACATCCCGGGGATATCCTGAAATTCCTCACTGAAACTCACAACACGACAGATGGCCGATTTGAGGTATTTCTCCGTTTTGTTGCTGGTCTCTCCTCCCCAATGACAGCTCGGGGCCTGGTGGAGTTTCTGGGTCCATTTCCTCATGAAACAACCTGCTGGGTGATTGACTGGGTCAAGGAGGAGGTTAAACGTCAGAGTGGAAACACATGGAGTGAGGCTGGTAAAAGGAGCCTCCTGAACACATTGCACTACCTGTTTGAGTCTCAGAATCGTGGACTGGCTCAGGCCACGCTGGGATCTGTGGAAACACTTTCATTCAGTAGAATGACACTGACCCCGATTGACTGCGCGGTCCTGTCTCATGTCATCGGACTCGGTGATACAATAAAACACCTCGACCTGGAGGGCTGCCACATTGAGTGTGAAGGAATCCAGCGGCTGGGACCCGGGCTGCACAAGTGCCAGGAGTTGAGGTAACTTGATTTAACTCTCACTCTGAACTGTGAAACTGTTCTATTGTGTCATTTCAATGTATAAGATTTGGGTTAAACTGTTATAAATCAGATTGTGAAGAATTGTGACAAATGCCCAGGGGATCGGTCAGTAATTCCCCAAGGACGGGAGGGTTCTGTGGTTCCTTGTGAAGGGATGTTGGAGACTTCATCAGATCAGTGAACAACGACCATTGGTTTAATGGTAGTAAATCACAGGAATGGCCGTGTTTCTCGCTGCCAGTGACACGTCCATTGACAATGTTCCTTCTCACTGTTACTGACACCCAGACCGATACTGACTGCAGCAGGTGGGTCAGAGATTCACACCCCCTTCCCGGTGAGGGACAAGAGACTGTCAGCAGACTGTCACAGTGAGAAGGAAAGAAATACCATTGTGAGATTGTCCTCCCCTGCCCTTGATAGTGTGTGACTTTGCTCACTACCAGATACACAGAGAGCGAGGCTGCATCTCCTCTGGGTCTCTGTTCAGACCCAACACACACGTACAAAAATTTTCTGCATCCTCTCGTCTTGCAGGATTATTGTTTACCTTTGGAATCCTCCTGTGGGACTTTTTATCCCAATTCCCCTTCGATTCTTAGGGATCTCGTCCCCATCCCCATTCCTCCTGTGGACTCTCTATTACCCTTTTCTCATCCTCCAGTGGAATGTCTTTTCCCCACCCCACTTCCTACGGGATCTTTCTTCCCCATGCCCCTTCTTCCTGTGGGATCTATCTTCCCCATTCCTCTTTCTCCTGTGGGATCTCTCTTCCCCATCCCCCTTCCTCCTGTGGGTTCTTTCTTCCCCATTCCCGTCCCTCCAGTGGTATCCCTTCCCATCCCCCTTCCTCCTGTCAGACCTCTTTTCCCCATCCCCCATCTGCCTATGGGATCTCTCTTCGCAAATCCCCTTCATCCTGTCGGATCTCTCTTCCCCATCCCCCTTCCTCCTGTGGGATCTCACTTCCACATCCGCCTTCCGCTTGTGGGATCGCACTTCCCCTTCCCTCTCCCTCCTGTTGGATATCTCCTCCCCATTCCCCTTCCTCCAGTCGGATCTCTCTACCCCATCCCCCTTCCATCTGTGGGATCTCTCTTCCCCATCCCCCTTCTTCCTGTGGGAATTGACCTCCCCATATTCCTTCATAGAATCGTAAAATCATAGAAAACAAGCCATTCGGCCCTTCTGCTCTGTGCCAAAACTTTATTCCGCTAGTCCCATTGACCTGCACCCAGTCCATAACCCTCCAGACCTCTCCCATCCATGCATCTATCAGATTTATTCTTAAATCTTCAGAGTGTGTCCGCATTTTCCACATCAGATGGCAGCTTGATCCACACTCTCACAACTCTCTGAGTGAGGACGTTCCCCCTAAACCTTTCCCCTTTCACACTGAAGCAAAGTCCTTTTGTAATTTATCTCTCCTAATCCGTGTGGAAAGAGCCCATTCGCATCTACCCTGTCTATACCCCTCATAATTGTGTAAACTTCTATCAAATCTCCCCTCATTCTTCTGCGCTCCAAGGAATAAAGTCCTAACCTGTTCAATCTTTCCTTGTAACTCAACTCCTGAAGAGCCGGCAACATCCTCGCAGATCTTTTCTGCACGCTTTCAGTCTTACTGATATCCGTCCTATAGTTCAGTGACCAGAATTGCACTCAGTACTCCAAATTTGGCCTCACCAATGTCTTATACAACCTCACCATAACATTCCAACTCCCATACTCAACTTTGATTTATGAATGCCAGGATGCCAAAAGCCTTCTTTACAACCCTGTCTCCCTGTGACGCCACTTTCCGGGAATTATGTATCTGAACTCCCAGATCCCTTTTTTCCTGCGCACTCCTCAGTGCCCTACCATTTACTGTGTATGCCCTACCTTGATTTGTCCTTCCAAAATGCGACACCTCACACTTGTCTGCATTAAATTCCATCTGCCATTTTCTGGCCCATGTTGCCAGTTGGTCCAGATCCCTCTGCAAGCTTTGAAAGCCTTCCTCGCTGTCCACAACGCCTCCAATCTTAGTGTCATCAGCAAACTTGCTGATCCAATTTATCACACTATCATCTAGATCATTGACATAGACAACAAATAACAATGGTCCCAGCACAGATCCCTGAGACACACCACTAGTCAAAGGCCTCCAGTCTGAGAAGCAATGATCCACTACCACTCTCTGTCTTCTCACACACAGCCAATTTCGAATCCAATCTACAAACTCTCCATGGATACCTACTGTCTGAACCTTCTGAACTAACCTCCCATGTGGAACCTTGTCAAAAGCCTTACTAAAGTTCATGTAGACAACATCCACAGCCTTTCCTTCATGTGCATTCTTGGTAACCTCCTCGAAAAACACTACAGGATACATTAAACACGATCGACCATGAACAAAGCCATGCTGACTATCTTTAATCAGCCCTTGGTTGTCCAAATCCTTGTATATCCGGTCTCTCAGAACACCTTCCAATAATTTACCTAATACCGATGTCAGGCTCACTGGCCAGTAATTACCTGGTGTACTTTTGGAGCCTTTTTCAAACAACGGAACAACATGAGCTACCCTCCAATCCTCTGGCACCGCACTTGTGGCGAAGGACATTTTAAATATTTCTGCCAGGACCCCTGCAATTTCTACACTAGTCTCTCTCAAGGTCCGAGAAAATATCATGTCAGGCCTGGGGGATTTATTTACCTTTATTTGCTGTAAGGCAGTAAGAACCTCCTCCGCTTTAATCACTATATGTTCCATAAAACATAGAATAGTACAGCACATTACAGGCCCTTCGGCCCACAATGTTGTGACGACCCTCAAACCCTGCCTGCCATATAACCCCCCACCTTAAATTCCTCCATATGCCTGTCTAGTAGTCTCTTAAACTTCACTAGTGTATCTGCCTCCACCACTGACTCAGGCAGTGCATTCCACGCAAAAACCACTCTCTGAGTGAAAAACCTTCCTCTAATATCCCCCTTGAACTTCCCTCCCCTTACCTTAAAGCCATGTCCTCTTGTACTGAACAGTGTTGCTCTGGGGAAGAGGCGCTGGCTGTCCACTCTGTCTATTCCTCTTAATATCTTGTCCACCTCTATCATGTCTCCTCTCATCCTCCTTCTTTCCAAAGAGTAAAGCCCTAGCTCCCTTCATCTCTGATCATAATCCATACTCTCTAAACCAGGCAGAATCCTGGTAAATCTCCTCTGTACCCTTTCCAATGCTTCCACATCCTTCCTATAGTGAGGTGACCAGAACTGGACACAGTACTCCAAGTGTGGCCTAACTAGAGTTTTATAGAGCTGCATCATTACATCGCGTCTCTTAAACTCTGTCCCTTGACTTATGAAAGCTAACACTCCATAAGCTTTCTTAACTACCCTATCTACCTGTGAGGCAACTTTCAGGAATCTGTGGACATGTATCCCCTGATCCCTCTGCTCCTCCACACTACCAACTATCCTGCCATTTACTTTGTACTTTGCCTTGGAGTTTGTCCTTCCGAAGTGTACCACCTCACACTTCTCCGGGTTGAACTCCATCTGCCACTTCTCAGCCCACTTCTGCATCCTATCAATGTCTCTCTGCAATCTTCGACAATCCTCTACACTGTCTACAACACCACCAACCTTTGTGTCGTCTGCAAACTTGCCAACCCACCCTTCTACCCCCACATCCATGTCGTTAATAAAAATCACAAAAAGAAGAGGTCCCAGAACAGATCCTTGCGGGACACCACTAGGCACAACCCTCCAATCTGAATGTTCTACCTCCACCATGACCATCTGCCTTCTGCAGGCAAGCCAATTCTGAATCCACCTGGCCAAACTTCCCTGGATCCTATGCCTTCTGACTTTCTGAGTAAGCCTACCATGTGGAACCTTGTCAAATGCCTTACTAAAATCCTTGTAGATCACATCCACTGCACTACCCTCATCTATATGCCTGGTCACCTCCTCAGAGAACTCTATCAGGCTTGTTAGGCACGATCTGCCCTTCACAAAGCCATGCTGACTGCCCCTGATCAGACCATGATTCTTTAAATGCCCATAGATCCTATCTCTAAGAATCTTTTCCAACAGCTTTCCCACCACAGATGTAAGGCTCACTGGCCTATAATTACCTGGACTAGCCCTACTACCCTTTTTGAACAAGGGGACAGCATTCGCCTCCCTCCAATCCTCCCGTACCATTCCCGTGGAAAACGAGAACATAAAGATCCTAGCCAGAGGTTCAGCAATCTCTTCCCTTGCCTCGTGGAGCAGCCTGGGGAATATTCCGACAGCCCCAGGGACTTATCCATCCTAACAACTCCAACACCTCCTCTCCCTTAATATCAACATGCTCCAGAACATCAACCTCACTCATATTGTCCTCACCGTCATCAAGTTCCCTCTCATTGGTGAATACTGAAGAGAAGTATTCATTGAGGACCTCAATCACTTCCACAGCCTCCAGGCACATCTTCCCACCTTTATCTCTAATCGGTCCTACCATCATTCCTGTCATCCTATTGTTCCTCACATAATTGAAGGATGCCTTGGGGTTTTCCTTTACCCTACTCGCCAAGGCCTTCTCATGCCCCCTTCTTGCTCTTCTCAGCCCCTTCTTAAGCTCCTTTCTTGCTACCCTATATTCCTCAATAGACCCATCTATAGACACCAAGGAGATGGTGGTGGACTTTAGGAGATCTAGGCCCCATATGGAGCCAGTGATCATTAATGGAGAACGTGTGGAGCAGGTTAAGACCTACAAGTATCTGGGAGTACAGTTAGACGAGAAGCTTGACTGGACTGCCAACACAGATGCCTTGTGCAGGAAGGCACAGAGTCGAATGTACTTCCTAAGAAGGTTGGCGTCTTTCAATGTCTGTAGTGAGATGCTGAAGATGTTCTATAGGTCAGTTGTGGAGAGCGCCCTCTTCTTTGTGGTGGCGTGTTGGGGAGGAAGCATAAAGAAGAGGGACGCCTCACGTCTTAATAAGCTGGTAAGGAAGGCGGGCTCTGTCGTGGGCAAAGTACTGGAGAGTTTAACATCAGTAGCTGAGCGAAGGGCGCTGAGTAGGCTACGGTCAATTATGGATAACTCTGAACATCCTCTACATAGCACCATCCAGAGACAGAGAAGCAGTTTCAGCGACAGGTTACTATCGATGCAATGCTCCTCAGACAGGATGAAGAGGTCAATACTCCCCAATGCCATTAGGCTTTACAATTCTACCGCCAGGACTTAAGAACTTTTTAAAAGCTATTATTAATGCTTTTTGAGACGGTGATTTAGATGCATATCATATTTTTTTTACTGAGTTAAGTATTGTATGTAATTAGTTTTGCTACAACAAGTGTATGGGACATTGGAAAAAAAGTTGAATTTCCCCATGGGGATGAATAAAGTATCTATCTATCTATCTATCTATCATCTGATCCTTGCTTCCGAAACCTCGTGTATGCTGCCTTCTTCCACCTGACTAGATTTTCCACTTCTCTTGTCACCCATGGTTCCTTCACCCTACCATTCTTTATCTTCCTCAGCGGGACAAACTAATCCCTGACATCCTACAAGAGATCCCTAAACATCGACCACATGTCCATAGTACATTTCCCTGCAAAAACAACATCCCAATTCACACCCGCAAGTTCTAGTCTTATAGCCTCATAATTTGCCCTTCCCCAATTAAAAATTTTCCTGTCCTCTCTGACTCTATCCTTTTCCATGATAATGCTAAAGGCCAGGGAGAGGTGATCACTGTCCCCCAGATGCTCAGCCACTGACAGATCTGTGACCTTACCCGGTTCGTTACCTAATACTAGATCTAGTATGGCATTCCCCCTCGTCGGCCTGTCAACATACTGAGACAGGAATCCATCCAGGACACAATTAACAAACTCTGTCCCATCTAAACCCTTGGAACTAATCAAGTGCCAATCAATATTAGGGAAGTTAAAGTCACCCATGATAACAACTCTGTTATTTTTGCACCTTTCCAAAATCTGCCTCCCAATCTGCTCCTCGATATCTCTGCTGCAACCAGGGGGCCTATAGAATATTCCCTGTAGAGTAACTGCTCCCTTCCTGTTCCTGACCTCCACCCATACTGACTCAAAAGAGAATCCTGCTACATTACCCACCCTTTCTGTAGCTGTAATAGTATCCCTGACCAGTAATGCAACCCCTCCTCCCCCCCCATGCCTTTTAAAGCACTGAAATCCAGGAATATTGAGAATCCATTCCTGTCCTGGTGCCAGCCAAGTCTCTGTAATGGCGACCACATCATAATTACATGTATGTATCCAAGCTCTCATTTCATCACCTTTGCTCCTGATGCTTCTTGTATTGAAGTACACACACTTTAGCCCTTCTACCTTACTACCTTTACACCCTTTATTCTGCTTCTCTTTCCTCAAAGCCTCTCTATCTGTTAGATCTGGCTTTACTCCATGCACTTCTTTCACTGCTCTATTGCTCTGGGTCCCATCCCCCTTACAAATTAGTTTGAACCCTCCCGAACCATGCTAGCAAACCTACCAGCAAGGATATTGCTCCCCCTCGAGTTCAGGTGCAGCCCATCCAATCTGTACAGGTCCCACCTTCCCCAGAAGAGATCCCAATGATCCAAAAATCTTAAACCCTGCCCCTTGCACCAACTCCTCAGCCACGCATTCAACTGCCATCTCCTCCAATTCTTACCATCACTATCACATAGCACTGGCAGCAATCCTGAGAACACCACCCTTGAGGTCCTATTCTTCAGCCTTCTGCCTAGTTCCCGAAACTCACCCTTCAGGACCTCATCCCTCTTCCTGCCTATGTCGTTGGTACCAATATGTATCACGACTTCTGGTTGCTTTCCCTCTCGTACCAGGATGTCATGTACCCGGTCAGACACATCCCGGACCCTGGCACCCGGGAGGCAACAAACCTTGCGGGTTTCCTTCTCATGTCCACAAAATCTCCTGTCTGCTCCCCTGACTATAGAGTCTCCAATGACGACAGCTCTCCTCCTCTCCGTCCCACCCTTCTGCATCACAGGTTCAGACTCAGTGCCAGAGGCCCTGCCACCGTGGCTCACACCTGGTCGGTCGTCCTCACCAACAGCATCCAGCACGGTAAACATTATTCAGGGGAATGGCTACAGGGGTGCTCTGCACCTCCTGTCTACCTTCCTTCGCTTTCCCCCCTCGGACTGTCACCCAACGACCTGCTTCCTGCAGCCTAGGTGTGACTACCTCCCTGTAGCTCTCATCTACGTCTGTCTCATTCTCCCTTCTGAGTCGAAGGTCATCCAGCTGCTGCTGCAGATTCCTCACACGGTCTTCCAGATCGCCCAGCCGCAAGCACTTCTGGCAGATGTGACTCTGCGGGAGAGGGGAATTCCCCCAAGACTGCCACATCTCACAGGAGAGGCACATCACCGTCTCAGGAGGCATTGTAAAGACCTGTCAAAGCCTCAAATCTCCACCCACTCACTGGCCGCTTTCCACAGGCTGCTCAGCTTGAGCTACCCCTCTATTTATTTGTTTGAGCTTTTCAAACTGCTTGGTCAATCAGCTGCGTTCTGCTGAGTCTGAGCTTTTCAAATCTTGGTTGTCTTGATTTGCACAGCCCAACTGCCAAAACTGCCAGAATCTCTCGAGTCAAAGCCTCAAATCTCCACTCTTTCACTGGCCCACTCACTCACTGGCAGCGTTCCATGACACTACTGTTTGTTTCCTTTAATTCCATATCCACTATGCCAGTTTCCTGAGTAGACACTGACGCAAAAAAACTGTTTAAGATCTTCCCCATCTCATGATGCTCCACACATAGACAACCACTCTGATCTTCTAGTGGACCAATTTTGTCCTTTACTATCCTTTTACTCTTAATATACTCGTAGAAACCCTTCGGGTTTACCTTCACATTATCTGCCAACACAACCTCATGTCTTCTTTTTGCCTTCCTGATTTCCTTCTTTAGTATTCCCTTACATTCTCTATCCTCTTCAAGTATCTCATTTGTTCCTCGTTGCCTGCATCTGCTAAACACCTACTTAACCAGATCGCCAATATCCCTTGAAAAACAAGGTTCCCTATCCCTGTTAACTTTGCCTTTAATCCTGGCAGGAACATGCAAACTCCGGATGTAAGCGCAGTTCAGTAGCTCCACTTACTGAATACATCATTGCCAGAAAACAACTTATCCCAATCCACTCTTCCCAGATCCTCTCTCATTTCCACAAAATTGGCCCTTCTCCAGTTCAGAACCTTAACTGGTGGACCAGTCCTATCCTTATCCATAATTATCTTGAAACTAATGACATTATGGTCACTGGACCCAAAATGTTCGCTTACACATACTTCTGTCACCTGATCTGTCTGATTCCCTAATAGGAGATCAGGTACTGCCCCCTCTCTCGTTGGTACCTCAATATATAGATTTAGAAAACTTTCCTGGACACATTTGACAAACTCCACGCCATCTAACCCTTTCACAGAGTGGGAGTCCAGGTCAATATGTGGGAAGTTAAAATCCCCTATGATTACAACTTTCTGTTTCTTACATTGGTGTGCTAACTCTCTAGAGATTTGCTCCCCCAATTCTCTCTGACTATTGGGCCGTATATAATAATACCCTATTCGTGTGGTCACTCCTTTCCCGTTCCTCAGCTCCACCCTTACGGCCTCAGTAGACGAGCCCTCCGGGCAGTCCCGTCTACGCACAGCTGTGAGATTCTCCCTGACTAGTAATGCCACTCCTCCCCCTTTCATCCCTCCCACTCTATCACGTCTGAAACAACGTAACCTCGGAACATGAAGCTGCCAGTCCTGCCCCTCCTGCAAACCAAGTCTTACTAATAGCAATAATGTCGAAATCATCATTTGCCAATCCACGCCCTATACTCATCTGCCTTACCTACAATACTCCTTGCATTGAAATAGATGCACCTGAGAACATTTCTATCACGTACAAACCATTGATATCTGTCTATACAGGCAGTCCTCGCATGACCATTATCCCCTCCACATCACTATCTGCTCTAACACTCTGCCCCTTCGCCCTGCAACCTTGTTTAAAACCCCCGGAGTAGAACTTGCTAACCTACCGGCAAGGATGCTAGTCCCCCTCCAGTTCAGGTGCAAACTGCCCAATTCGAACGGGTCCCACCTCCCCTGGAAGAAAGCCCAATTGTCCAGAAACATGAACCCTTCCCTCAGGCACCATCCCCTCATCCACGTATTTAGCTGCATTATTTCTAGCCTCACTAGCACATGGCACGGGTAGCAATCCACCTGTGGGATCTCACTTTCCCATCCCCCATTCATCCTCAGGGCTCTCTGTTCCCACTCCCCCTACCTGCTGTTGGATCTCTCCTCAGCATCCACCTTCCTCCTGTGGGATCTCTCTTCCCCATCCCCCTTCCTCCTGTGGGATCTCTCTCCCCCATCCCCCTTCCACTTGTGGGATCTCTCTCCCCCATCCCCCTTCCTCCTGTGTGATCTCTCTCCCCCATCCCCCTTCCTCCTGCGGGATCTCTCTCCCCCAACCGCTTCCTCCTGTGGGATCTGTCTTCCCCATTCCCCTTCCTCCTGTGGGTTCCCTCTCCCCGATCCGCTTCCTCCTGTGGGATCTCTCTCCCCCATCCCCCTTCCTCCTGTGTGATCTCTCTCCCCCATCCCCCTTCCTCCTGTGGGTTCTCTCTCCCCCATCCCCCTTCCTCCTGTGGGTTCTCTCTCCCCCATCCCCCTTCTTCCTGCGGGATCTCTCTCCCCATCCCCCTTCCCCCTGCAGGAGCTCTCCCCCCCATCCCCCTTCCTCGTGCGGCACCTCTCCACCCCATCCCCCTTCCTCCTGCGGCACCTCTCTCCCCCATCCCCCTTCATCCTGTGGGATCTCTCTCCCCCATCCCCCTTCCTCCTGCGGGATCTCTCTACTCCATCCCCCTTCCTCCTGCGGCACCTCTCTCCCCCATACCCCTTCCTCCTGCGGCACCTCTCTCCCCCATCCCCCTTCCTCCTGCGGCACCTCTGCCCCATCCCCCTTCTTCCTGCGGCACCTCTCTCCACCATCCCCCTTCCTCCTGCGGCACCACTCTCCCCCATCCCCCTTCCTCCTGCGGCACATCTCTCCCCCCTCCCGCTTCCTCCTGCGGCACATCTCTCCCCCCATCCCACTTCCTCCTGCGGGATCTCTCTCCCCCATCTCCGTTCCTCCTGCGGCACCTCTCTCCCCCCATCCCCGTTCCTCCAATGGGATCTCTCTCCCCCATCCCCCTTCCTCCTGCGGCACCTCTCTACCCCCATCCCCCTTCATCCTGCGGCACATCTCCCCCATCTCCCTTCCTCCTGCGGCATCTCTGCCCCATCCCCCTTCCTCCGCGGGATCTCTCTCCCCCATCCCCCATCCTACTGTGTGATCTCTCTCCCCCATCCCCCTTCCTCCAGTGGGATCTCCCCCCCCATCCCCCTTCCTCCTGTGGGATGCTTCTTCCCCATCCCCCTTCCTCCTGTGTGATTTCTCTGCCCCATCCTCTTGCGGGATCTCTCTGCCCCATCCCCCTTCCTCTTGCGGGAGCTCTCCCCCCCCCATCCCCCTTCCTCCTGTGGGATCCCTCTCCCGAATCCCCCTTCCTCCTGCGGGATCTCTCTCCCCCAACCGCTTCCTCCTGTGGGATCTGTCTTCCCCATTCCCCTTCCTCCTGTGTGATCTCTCTCCCCCATCCCCCTTCCTCCTGTGGGATCTCTCTCCCCCATCCCCCTTCCTCCTGTGGGATCTCTCTCCCCCATCCCCCTTCCTCCTGTGTGATCTCTCTCCCCCATCCCCCTTCCTCCTGCGGGATCTCTCTCCCCCAACTGCTTCCTCCTGTGGGATCTGTCTTCCCCATTCCCCTTCCTCCTGTGGGTTCCCTCTCCCCCATCCGCTTCCTCCTGTGGGATCTCTCTCCCCCATCCCCCTTCCTCCTGTGTGATCTCTCTCCCCCATCCCCCTTCCTCCTGTGGGATCTCTCTACCCCATCCCCCTTCCTCCTGTGGGATCTCTCTCCCTCATCCCCCTTCCTCCTGTGTGATCTCTCTCCGCCATCCCCCTTCCTCCTGTGGGAAGTCTCTCCCCCATCCCCCTTCCTCCTGCGGGAGCACTCTCCCCCAACCCCTTTCCTCCTGTGGGATCCCTCTCCCCCATCCCCCTTCTTCCTGTGGGATCTCTCTCCCCCTTCCTCCTGTGGGATCTCTCTCCCCCATCCCCCTTCCTCCTGTGGGATCTCTCTCCCCCATCCCCCTACCACCTGTGGGATCTCTCTCCCCCATCCCCTTTCCTCCTGTGGGATCTCTCTCCCCCCGTCCCCCTTCCTCCTGTGGGATCTCTCTCCCCCGTCCCCCTTCCTCCTGTGGGATCTCTCTCCCCCTTCCTCCTGTGGGATCTCTCTCCCCCATCCCCCTTCCTCCTGTGGGTTCTGTCTCCCCTATCCCCCTTCTTACTGCGGGATCTCTCTCCCCCATCACCCTTCCTCCTGTGGGACCTCTCTCCCCCATCCCCCTTCCTCCTGTGGGTTCTCTCTCCCCCATCCCCCTTCTTCCTGCGGGATCTCTCTCCCCATCCCCCTTCCTCTTGCGCCAACTCTCACCCCCATCCCCCCTTCCTCCTGCGGCACCTCTCCCCAATCCCCCTTCCTCCTGCGGCACCTCTCTCCCCCATCCCCCTTCATCCTGTGGGATCTCTCTCCCCCCATCCCCCTTCCTCCTGCGGGATCTCTCTACTCCATCCCCTTCCTCCTGCGGCACCTCTCTCCCCCATCCCCCTTCCTCCTGCGGCACCTCCCTTCTCCATCCCCCTTCCTCCTGCGGCATCTCTGCCCCATCCCCCTTCCTCCTGCGGGATCTCTCTCCCCCATCCCCCCTCCTACTGTGTGATCTCTCTCCCCCATCCCCCTTCCTCCAGTAGGATCTCTCTCCCCCATCCCACTTCCTCTTGCGGGAGCTCACCCCCCCCATCCCCCTTCCTCCTGTGGGATCTCTCTCCCCCGTCCCCCTTCCTCCTGTGGGATCTCTCTCCCCCGTCCCCCTTCCTCCTGTGGGATCTCTCTCCCCCTTCCTCCTGTGGGATCTCTCTCCCCCATCCCCCTTCCTCCTGTGGGTTCTGTCTCCCCTATCCCCCTTCTTACTGCGGGATCTCTCTCCCCCATCACCCTTCCTCCTGTGGGACCTCTCTCCCCCATCCCCCTTCCTCCTGTGGGTTCTCTCTCCCCCATCCCCCTTCTTCCTGCGGGATCTCTCTCCCCATCCCCCTTCCTCTTGCGCCAACTCTCACCCCCATCCCCCTTCCTCCTGCGGCACCTCTCCCCAATCCCCCTTCCTCCTGCGGCACCTCTCTCCCCCATCCCCCTTCCTCCTGCGGCACCTCCCTTCTCCATCCCCCTTCCTCCTGCGGCATCTCTGCCCCATCCCCCTTCCTCCTGCGGGATCTCTCTCCCCCATCCCCCCTCCTACTGTGTGATTTCTCTCCCCAATCCCCCTTCCTCCAGTAGGATCTCTCTCCCCCATCCCACTTCCTCTTGCGGGAGCTCACCCCCCCCCCATCCCCCTTCCTCCTGTGGGATGTCTCTTCCCCATCCCCCTTCCTCCTGTGTGATCTCTCTGCCCCATCCCCCTTCCTCTTGCGGGATCTCTCTGCCCCATCCCCCTTCCTCCTGCGGGAGCTCTCCCCCCCATCCCCCTTCCTCCTGTGGGATCCCTCTCCCGAATCCCCCTTCCTCCTGCGGGATCTCTCTCCCCCATCCGCTTCCTCCTGTGGGATCTGTCTTCCCCATTCCCCTTCCTCCTGTGGGTTCCCTCTCCCCCATCCCCCTTCCTCCTGCGGGAGCTCTCTCCCCCATCCGCTTCCTCCTGTGGGATCTCTCTCCCCAATCCCTCTTCCTCCTGTGGTATCTCTCTTCCCCATCCCTCTTCCTCCTGTGGGATCTCTCTCCCCCATCCCTCTTGCTCCTTTGGGATCTCTCTCCCCCATCCCTCTTGCTCCTGTGGAATCTCTAACCCGCATCCCCCTTCCTCCTGTGTCATCTCTCTCCCCCATCCCCCTTCCTCCTGTCTGATCCCTCTCCCCCACCCCCCTTCCTCCTGCGGGATCCCTCTCCCCCATCCCCCTTCCTCCTGTGGGAGCTCTCCCCCCCATCCCCCTTCTTCCTGCGGGATCTCTCTCCCCCTTCCTCCTCTGGGATCCCTCTCCCCCCATCCCCCTCCCTCCTTTGGGATCTCTCTCCCCATCCCCCTTCCTCCTGTGGGATCTCTCTCCCCCATCCCCCTTCCTCCTGTGGGATCTTTCTCCCCCATCCCCCTTCCTACTGTGGGATCTCTCTCCCCCATCCCCCTTCCTCTTGCGGGTGCTCTCCCCCGTCCCCCTTCCACCTGTGGGATCTCTCTCCCCCATCCCCCTTCCTCCTGCAGGAGATCTCCCCCGTCCCCCTTCCTCCTGTGGGATCTCTCTCCCCCGTCCCCCTTCCTCCTGTGGGATCTCTCTCCCCCATCCCCCTTCCTCCTGTGGGATCTCTCTCCCCCATCCCCCTTCCTCCTGTGGGATCTCTCCCCCGTCCCCCTTCCTCCTGCAGGAGCTCTCCCCCGTCCCCCTTCCTCCTGTGGGATCTCTCCCCCCCCATCCCCCTTCCTCCTGTGGGATCTCTCCCCCCCCATCCCCATTCCTCCTGTGGGAGCTCTCTCCCCCATCCCACTTCCTCCTGTGGGAACCCTCTCCCCCATCCCCCTTCCTCCTGCCGGAGCTCTCCCCCCCATCCCCCTTCCTCCTGTGGGATCTCTCTCCCCCTTCCTCCTGTGGGATCCCTCTCCCCCATCCCCCTTCCTCCTGTGGGATCACTCCCCCGTCCCCCTTCCTCCTGCGGGAGCTCTCACCCCCATCCCCCTTCCTCCTGTGGGAGCTCTCTCCCGTCCCCCTTCCTCCTGTGGGATCTCTCCCCCCCCATCCCCCTTCCTCCTGTGGGATCTCTCCCCCCCCATCCCCATTCCTCCTGTGGGAGCTCTCTCCCCCATCCCCCTTCCTCCTGTGGGATCTCTCTCCCCCTTCCTCCTGTGGGATCCCTCTCCCCCAATCCCCTTCCTCCTGCAGGATCTCTCCCCCACCCCCCCTTCCTCCTGCGGGAGCTCTCTCCCCCATTCCCCTTCCTCCTGTGGGATCTCTCTCCCCCCATCCCCATCCCCCTTCCTCCTGTGGGATCCCTCCCCCCCCCCGTCCCCCTTCCTCCTGTGGGATCTCTCCCCCCCCCCCATCCCCCTTCCTCCTGTGGGATCTCTCCCCCCCAATCCCCATTCCTCCTGTGGGATCACTCTCCCCCATCCCCCTTCCTCCTGTGGGATCTCTCTCCCCCATCCCCATTCCTCCTGTGGAAGCTCTCTCCCCCGTCCCCCTTCCTCCTGTGGGATCTCTCTCCCCCTTCCTCCTGTGGGAACCCTCTCCCCCATCCCCCTTCCTCCTGCCGGAGCTCTCCCCCCCATCCCCCTTCCTCCTGTGGGATCTCTCTCCCCCTTCCTCCTGTGGGATCCCTCTCCCCCAATCCCCTTCCTCCTGCAGGATCTCTCCCCCGCCCCCCTTCCTCCTGCGGGAGCTCTCTCCCCCATTCCCCTTCCTCCTGTGGGATCTCTCTCCCCCCATCCCCCTTCCTCTTGTGGGATCTCTCTCCCCCATCCCCCTTCCTCTTGTGGGATCCCTCTTCCCCATCCCCCTTCCTCCTGTGGGATCTCTCTTCCACATCTCCCTTCCCCTTGTGGGATCTCTCTTGCACATCCACTTCCTTCTGTGGGATCTCTCTCCCCCATCCCCCTTCCTCCTGTGGGATCTCTCTTCCACAGCTCTGTTCCCCTTGTGGGATCTGTCTTCCACATCCGCTTCCATCTGTGTCTTTCCATCCTTTACCTTAGGTGATGTCTCTTCCTCCATGTCCCGTCGACATTCCCCGATTCTCAAATCTTCTTCACTGTTTGACTTTCTCCCCTTCACCCCTGCCCTTTCCGACTGTCTCACGTCAGGAACACTTTTCTAACCATCAGGGAATGAGAGAGAATATGTGGAGTCTACATGGTCACACCGACAGACGAAATTACTGACATTCGGTGAATTCATTGGAGCTGGGCAGTCAGGGACATTGACAGTGATGGGAACTACGATCAGTGAATTAATAAACGGTTTAATGTTTGCTGAAATATTCGCGTGAGAGAAATTGCCTCAGACCCACGGTTTTAGTCACTGTGTTCATCAATCTATCTGTTTGTGTTTAGACTGAACAATAATAAACTGGGAAATTCAGGAGTGAAACTGGTGTCTGCGGCTCTGAGGAACCCAGAGTGTAAAATACAGAAACTGGAGTAAGTACCAGACTGTGGGAGATTGTGTTTACAGTCACTGGGTGTCTGACCCTGAACATTAATGTGATCAGTAATTGTGTTACTGATAAACACTGGGGATTTGTGCCATCTCCTGTCTCTCTGTGCTCTTCACCCTCACTCTCTCTCATCTCCAGGCTGAACAGTGTCGGTCTCACAGATTCTGGTGCCGAGGATCTCGTCTCCGCTCTCAGTACAAACCCATCACTGACGGGGCTGGACCTGATATCAAACTCGCTGACAGACTAGCCTTATAATCTTCCAGATTCATATCATTACCCAGTTTTTGAACCGTTTGGAAACTCTGCTTTTCTTCTTCACTAGATTTACAACGGCCTTTGTGCACCACGGATCTTGTACCCCACCATCCTTTCCATGTCTCATTGGAACAATTCTACTCAGAACCCCACGCAAATATCCCCTGAACATTTTCTACATTTCTTTGGTCCGTTTCCCTGAGGACATCAATTTCCAATTAATGCTTACAAGTTCCTGCCTGATAGGCTCATAGTTCTCCTTACTCCAGTTAGAGGTTTCCCTAACTTGCCTGTTCCTATCCCTCTCTAATGCTATGGTAAAAGAGATAGAATTGTGATCACTATCTCCAAAATGCTCTCCCACTGAGAGACCTGACACCTGGCCAGGTTCATTTCCCAATACCGGATCAAGTGCAGCCTCTCCTCTTGTAGGCTTATCTACATATTGTGTCAGGAAACCTTCCTGAACACACCTCAAAAACTCCACCCCGTCAAAACCCTTCACTCTAGGGAGATGCCAATCAATATTTGGGAAATTAAAATCTCCCACTTCAACGACCCTGTTATTGTTACTCCTTTCCAGAATCTGTCTCCCTATCTGCTCCTCGATGTCCCTGTTACTGTTGGGTGCTCTATACAAAACACCCAGTCGAGTTATTGACCCCTTCCTGTTCCTAACCTCCACCCACAGAGACTCCACAGACAATCCCTCCATGACGTCCTCCTTTTCTGCAGCCGTGACACTATCTCTGATCAACAGTGCCATGCCCCCACCTCTGTGGCCTCCCTCCCTGTCCTTTCTGAAACATCTAAAGCCGGGCACTCGAAATAAACATTCCTGTCCCTGCACCATCCGAGTCTCTGTAATGGCCACCACATCATATCTCCAAGTACTGATCCATGCTCTAAGCTCATCTGCTTTGTTCACAACACTCCTTGCATTAAAATAGACACACCTCAAACCATCGGTCTGAGAGCGTCCCTTCTCTATCACCTGCCTATCCTCCCTCTCGCCCTGTCTCCAAATTTTCTCTATTTGTGAGCCAACCTACCTTTCCGCCATCACTTCATTTCAGTTCCCACCCCCTCCCAGCAATTCGAGTTTAAATTCTCCCCAGTAGCCTTAGCAAACCTGGATATCGGATTCCCTGGCGTTCAAGTGCAACCCGTCCTTTTTGTGCAGGTCACAGCTGCTCCAAAGGAGGTCCCAGTGCTCCAGAAATCTGAATCCCTGCCTCCTGCTCCAATCCCTCAGCCACGCATTCATCCGCCACCTCATTCTATTCCTGTACTCACTGTCGCGTGGCACAGGCAGTAATCCCGAGATTACTACCTTTGCCGGTCCTGCTTCTCAACTTCCTTCCTAACTCCCTGTACTCTGTTTTCAGGACCTCTTCCCTTTTCCTACCTATGTCACTGGTACCAATATGTACCACGACCTCTGGCTGTTCTCCCTCCCACTGCAGGATATCTTGGACGTGTTCTGAAACATCCCGGACCCTGGCACCTGGGAGGCAAATGACCATCCGCGTTTCTTTCCTGCGTCCACAGAATCGTCTCTCTGGTCCTCAAACGACAGAGTCACCTATCACTACTGTCTTCCTCTTCCTTTCCCTGTCCTTCTGAGCCACAGGGCCACTGTTGCCTCCACCAGGTAGGCTGTCCCCACCCCTCTCCAGCAGTACTTGAACAGGGGTACTTATTGTCAAGGGGAATAGCCACAGGGGTACTCTCTAGTACCTGCTTCTTGCCCTTCCCTCTCCTGACTGTGACCCACTTCTTCAGTCTCCCGTGGCCCCGGTGTGACCACCTGCCTGTAACTCCTCTCTATCACCTCCTCGCTCTCCCTGACCAGACGAAGGTCATCGAGCTGCATCTCCAGTTCCCTAACTCGGTCCCTAAGGAGCTGCAGCTCGACACACCGGGTGCAGATGTTGCCGTCCAGGAGGCTGGGAGTCTCCAGGATCTCCCACATCTGACACCGAGCACAGAAAACCAGCCTCACACACATACTCTCTGTCTGTATTGTAAACAGATAACCTACCTCGCCTCGACCCTTTATCGCCGAAGCCCCGTTGAGCCAAAGCCTTCCTACTCCGTTTCCCGCTCCTCTGACGCTCGCTCTGTAAATCTGTCTTCCTTTTAAACTCTTCTCGCTGTTCTCGCTGGCCGACTTGCGCAGTCGTGCTGAAGGAAAAAATCAGTAATTGTGTTACTGATAAACACTGGGGATTTGTACCGTCTCCTGTCTCTCTGTGTCCTTCACCCTCACTCTCTCTCATCTCCAGGCTGAACAGTGTCGGTCTCACAGATTCTGGTGCCGAGGATCTCGCCTCCGCTCTCTGTACAAACCCATCACTGACGGAGCTGGACCTGAGTAATAATAAACTGATAGATTCAGGAGTGAAACTGGTGTCTGCGGCTCTGAGGAACCCGGAGTGTAAAATACAGAGACTGGTGTAAGTACCAGACTGTGGGAGATTGTGTTTACAGTCACTGGGTGTCTGACACTGAACATTAATGTGATCAGTAATTGTGTTACTGATAAACACTGGGGATTTGTACCGTCTCCTGTCTCTCTGTGTCCTTCACCCTCACTCTCTCTCATCTCCAGGCTGAGGGATGTCGGTCTCACAGATTGAAGGATGAAGAGGTCAATACTCCCCAATGCCATTAGGCTTTACAATTCAACCGCCAGGACTTAAGAACTTTTTAAAAGCTATTATTAATGCTTTTTGAGATAGTGATTTAGATGCATATCATATTTTTTACTGAGTTAAGTATTGTATGTAATTAGTTTTGCTACAACAAGTGTATGGGACATTGGAAAAAAGTTGAATTTCCCCATGGGGATGAATAAAGTATCTATCTATCTATCTATCTGGTGCCGAGGATCTCGTCTCTGCTCTCAGTACAAACCCATCACTGTCGGGGCTGAACCTGATATCAAACTCGCTGACAGACTAGCCTTATAATCTCTCAGATTCATACCATTACCTAGTTTTTGAACCTTTTGGAAGCTCTTCTTTTCTTCTTCACTAGATTTACAACGGCCTTTGTGCACCACGGATCTTGTACCCTCCCATCCTTTCCATGTCTCATTGGAACGTATCTACTCAGAAACCCACACAAATATCCCTTGAACATTTTCTACATTTCTTTGGTCCGTTAAACTTTGCTTACAAGTTCCAGCCTGATATGCTCATAGTTCTCCTTACTCCAATTAGAGGTTTCCCTAACTTACCTGTTCCTATCCCTCTCTAATGCTATGGTAAAAGAGATAGAATTGTGATCACTGTCTCCAAAATGCTCTCCCACTGAGAGACCTGACACCTGGCCAGGTTCATTTCCCAATACCGGATCAAGTGCAGCCTCTCCTCTTGTAGGCTTATCTACATATTGTGTCAGGAAACCTTCCTGAACACACCTCAAAAACTCCACCCCGTCAAAACCCTTCACTCTAGGGAGATGCCAATCAATATTTGGGAAATTAAAATCTCCCACTTCAACGACCCTGTTATTGTTACTCCTTTCCAGAATCTGTCTCCCTATCTGCTCCTCGATGTCCCTGTTACTGTTGGGTGGTCTATACAAAACACCCAGTCGAGTTATTGACCCCTTCCTGTTCCTAACCTCCACCCACAGAGACTCCACAGACAATCCCTCCATGACGTCCTCCTTTTCTGCAGCCGTGACACTATCTCTGATCAACAGTGCCATGCCCCCACCTCTGTGGCCTCCCTCCCTGTCCTTTCTGAAACATCTAAAGCCGGGCACTCGAAATAAACATTCTTGTCCCTGCACCATCCGAGTCTCTGTAATGGCCACCACATCATATCTCTGAGTACTGATCCACGCTCTAAGCTCATCTGCTTTGTTCACAACACTCCTTGCATTAAAATAGACACACCTCAAACCATCGGTCTGAGAGCGTCCCTTCTCTATCACCTGCCTATCCTCCCTCTCGCCCTGTCTCCAAATTTTCTCTATTTGTGAGCCAACCTCCCTTTCCGCCATCACTTCATTTCAGTTCCCACCCCCTCCCAGCAATTCGAGTTTAAATTCTCCCCAGTAGCCTTAGCAAACCTGGATATCGGTTTCCCTGGCGTTCAAGTGCAACCCGTCCTTTTTGTGCAGGTCACAGCTGCTCCAAAGGAGGTCCCAGTGATCCAGAAATCTGAATCCCTGCCTCCTGCTCCAATCCCTCAGCCACGCATTCATCCTCCACCTCATTCTATTCCTGTACTCACTGTCGCGTGGCACAGGCAGTAATCCCGAGATTACTACCTTTGCCGGTCCTGCTTCTCAACTTCCTTCCTAACTCCCTGTACTCTGTTTTCAGGACCTCTTCCCTTTTCCTACCTATGTCACTGGTACCAATATGTACCACGACCTCTGGCTGTTCTCCCTCCCACTGCAGGATATCTTGGACGTGTTCTGAAACATCCCGGACCCTGGCACCTGGGAGGCAAATGACCATCCGTGTTTCTTTCCTGCGTCCACAGAATCGTCTCTCTGGTCCTCAAATGACAGAGTCACCTATCACTACTGTCTTCCTCTTCCTTTCCCTGTCCTTCTGAGCCACAGGGCCACTGTTGCCTCCACCAGGTAGGCTGTCCCCACCCCTCTCCAGCAGTACTTGAACAGGGGTACTTATTGTCAAGGGGAATAGCCACAGGGGTACTCTCTAGTACCTGCTTCTTGCCCTTCCTTCTCCTGACTGTGAGCCACTTCTTCAGTCTCCCGTGGCCCCGGTGTGACCACCTGCCTGTAACTCCTCTCTATCACCTCCTCGCTCTCCCTGACCAGACGAAGGTCATCGAGCTGCATCTCCAGTTCCCTAACTCGGTCCCTAAGGAGCTGCAGCTCGACTCACCGGGTGCAGATGTTGCCGTCCAGGAGGCTGGGAGTCTCCAGGATCTCCCACATCTGACACCGAGCACAGAAAACCAGCCTCACACACATACTCTCTGCCGGTATTGTAAACAGATAACCTACCTCGCCTCGACCCTTTATCGCCGAAGTCCCGTTGATCCAAAGCCTTCCTACTCTGTCTCCCACTCCTCTGACGCTCGCTCCGTAAATCTGTCTTCCTTTTAAACTCTTCTCGCTCTTCTCACTGGCCGACTTGTGCAGTCGTGCTGAAGGAAAAAATCAGTAATTGTGTTACTGATAAACACTGGGGATTTGTGCTGTCTCCTGTCTCTCTGTGTCCTTCACCCTCACTCTCTCTCATCTCCAGGCTGAGGGATGTCGGTCTCACAGATTCTGGTGCCGAGGATCTCGTCTCCGCTCTCACTACAAACCCATCACTGACGGATCTGAACCTGGGATACAACTCTCTGACAGACCGATCTGTCCCCGCTCTCCGCCGCCTCATACTGACCCTCCCGAGTCTGAAGTGGATCGGGTGAGTGTTTGTGTTAATGTTCAATGTGATAAAATGTCAGCGGATCCGCGGGTTTTCTGGTGATATTTGTCTGTGAGTGTTGTTGAAACATTAACCCCGGTCCCCTGTCACTGACACTGTTGTGTAATCTGTTTATTTCATCATTATTCTCCCATCTGTTTCAGGTTGAAGGGGAATCGGTTCAGTCGGACCGGGAACAAGGAACTGAGATCTCTGCGGGAACCCAGACCCGGACTGAGAGTGCGGATCTGAATGTGTGAACATCCCCGCCCGCGGGATGGGGACATTTGGCCGACTCCCCGCCCTCCCCTTTAACTCCCGCCCTTACCTTTAACGGCCGCGCGCCGGGGCCGATTCCCAACGGTTTTAACGGAACCGGCTCGGGGCCTCGCGCTGTGTGCGTCGCTCGGAGCGGTCCCGCCGTGACGTGTTTCCGCCTGTTGTCCGGCGGGGCAGCTTCCGCCGGATGTGCGTGATCGAGACTCCCCACGTGACACCCCGGGGAATTACCCGGACAGGAAGAGCCCGGGGGTCCGGGGCTCAGTCTGGGACACCGGTGTCCCGGGGTGGGGGGGATGATCCCGGGGGAGAATCCTTTTGCTCCCTTTGCTGAGGACGGTGCATTCGGCAGCCTGGCCGATATAATGATGTTAAATGGACAAATCCCTCGGCAGTGACCCTGGATCTGCAGCGATCCCGGACACGGCCCTGAAGTGTGATTTTATAATCATCGGTTCCCCGATGCAGAGTGACGGTGAGAAACGGGACTGATTATTCAACCGGTCACTCGTTGTCGCCGCTCAGTTAATTGTGTGTGACTGTGAGCAGATTATTTATTCCCGCCCGTCAGCAGCTCACACATTGTTTCATTTATATTTCTCATAAAAAATCAATAAACCACTGTATCTTCCTGACTTGTGTCGGACTCGAGTTTTATTTGAGGTTTCTGCTGCCCTCCACACCCTGTGCACTGCAACAGTGGGTCGGAGCTCCTCACACTGACACAGTAGCGTCTCAGCTCCAGGCTGAGGGAGGTCGGACAAGCAGAGTCTAGGAGCCCAGGATCTCATCTCCACCAGATAGATAGATAGATACTTTATTCATCCCCATGGGGAAATTCAACATTTTTTCCAATGACCCATACACTTATTGTAGCAAAAATAATTACATACAATACTTAACTCAGTAAAAATATGATATGCATCTAAATCACTATCTCAAAAAGCATTAATAATAGCTTTTAAAAAGTTCTTAAGTAGTTTACTTAATACATTGAGTCCTAACCCCGGCACTTTAACATATCCTACTCCTGGCGGTTGAATTGTAAAGCCGAATGGCATTGGGGAGTATTGATCTCTTCATCCTGTCTGAGGAGCATTGCATCGATAGTAACCTGTCGCTGAAACTGCTTCTCTGTCTCTGGATGGTGCTATGCAGAGAATGTTCAGGGTTTTCCATGATTGACCGTAGCCTACTCAGCGCCCTTCGCTCTGCTACCGATGTTATACTCTCCAGTTCTGTGCCCACGACAGAGCCCGCCTTCCTTAGCAGCTTATTAAGACGTGAGGCGTCCCTCTTCTTAATGCTGCCTCCCCAACACGCCACCACAAAGAAGAGGGCGCTCTCCACAACTGACCTATAGAACATCTTCAGCATCTCACTACAAACATTGAATGACGCCAACCTTCTAAGGAAGTACAGTCGACTCTGTGCCCTCCTGCACAAGGCATCTGTGTTGGCAGTCCAGTCTAGCTTCTCGTCTAACTGCACTCCCAGATACTTGTAGTCTTAACCTGCTCCACAAATTCTCCATTAATGATCACTGGCTCCATATGAGGCCTAGATCTCCTAAAGTCCACCACCATCTCCTTGGTCTTGGTGATATTGAGACGCAGGTAGTTTGAGTTGCACCATATCACAAAGTCCTGTATCAGCTTCCTATACTCTTCCTCCTGTCCATTCCTGACACACCCCACTATGGCCGTGTCATCAGCGAACTTCTGCACATGGCAGGACTCCGAGTTATATTGGAAGTCTGATGTGTACAGGGTGAACAGGACCGGAGAGAGCACGGTCCCCTGCGGCGCCCCTGTGCTGCTGACCACCGTGTCAGACCTACAGTCTCCCAACCGCACATACTGAGGTCTATCTGTCAAGTAGTCCATGTTAATGGGTTTCACGGCCTCACATCAGACCTCCCCGCTCCGGACCTGCTTCAATACTCACCGAAAGGAAAATCTTGGTGTCGCCCCGCAGAGAATGATCCGTCCCGGGCTCCCCGCCCCAAGGGGCGAGGGTGAGGACCCCCTCCCGATCCCGCTTCAACAAAGAACGAAAAACAACACCGACCTTCCCGGACTGAGCATGCGCGATGTCGTCAGCGCGTCACCGGGTAAGTGGGCGGGGCCTCGGAACGAAGCTGCAGATCCATGGCTGCCCTGTGCTTTCAACCCCAGTGTTACCCCCCCCCCCCCCACCCCGCCATCCCCAACTCAATTTGACAGAATTAGAGAAAATGTATCAATTTTGATTCCTTTCAATGAGGCTGGTGACATGACTTCTATTATTCTTTATGTAAATAAGTGCCATTGGGCATCACCCCTGAATGGACTTGTTCCACCATCCACGTGTTCAGACTCTTCCATCTGAGTAGCTCGCCCACCTCTTCCATTGTCAAACACATCACCCTGAAAGTCTTCTGTATACAAAGGAATCAATGTTCCACTCTACGAAACTAGTCCTTGGAATGTAACAGTTGGTCCAGATGTGATCTGATTCAAACAGATTATCATTTTGTTTGCTCAATCCTCTTAACCTCTGTTACTGAAATCTAACTTGCTTACTCTGTTTCATAGTTTTGACAAAGGACATGGACATTAACTCCAATTCTCCTTGCAACACGGAAAATGCTGGAGGAATTCAGTGGGTCAATTAACATCATAGAGGGAAACAGACAGTCGATGCTTCAGGTCGAGACCCTTCAGCCTTTAAATTTCTGCAGCACTAAGGATGCTTTACAGAATACCTTTCTAGGCAAAATTAATGTTTATCTGGATAGTCAGCTTACCCTGTGATTTCCTCATCTCCTATGTAGCTAAAGCACGACTCCCATGCTGAATGCTGCTTACATCAGTGGTCACATTGTTAACCCTCAGCTCTTGCCCCAGTGACTTCCGACCATAAGCGTTTTCACCAAGTCCTCCAGTGACATCGTCTCTGCCTGTAAAGAAAATCACATTGCTCAGATAAGAAAAAAAAGCAGCAACCTGCTTTCTACTGATCCTTGCCATTAAAATTATAGTTGTGCCAAATTGAGACGTACAATACAGCACTCGAAAATTATTCAATTGAACATTAACCTTATGGCTTGTAAATCAATCCCACTACCATTCTGGGAGAGAAAAGTATATCTGCACACATTGGAGTATGTTTTTTTCCCTAAGAAAGGGATACTCATTGCTGGCACCAGAAACTGATGACTATCTGTCAAACTGCTTTCTAAAAGGAACTATCCTTAACAAAGAAGCTTCTGCTATAAACAATTAAAAAAAATACCAGATTTTTAATTCTTCTTTCAGGCCTTCAAGCAAATACTGTTACCTCTTGAATTGAAAGTATTGGAACATAGATCAATACAGCACAGTACAGGCCACAATGTTACGCAATCCTTTTAACCCAATCCAAGATCAATCTACCCTTCTTTCTCACATAGCACTCCAGTTTTCTTTTATCCATGTGCCTATGCACGTGAATGTCTTAAATGTCCTGAATGTATCAGCCTCCATCATCATCCTCAGCACTGTGTTCTGTGCACTGAGCACCGTGTCAAATTAAAAAAGGCGCTGGCTGTCCACTATCTATGCCCTTTATCTTACACACCTATCAAATTGCATTTCATCCTCCTTCGCCCCATTCAGAAAAGCCTTAGCTCACCAAACCTTTCCTCATTAGACATGCTCCAATCCAGGCAGCATCCTGGTAAATCTCCTCTGCATCCTCCCTTAAGGCTTCCACATCCTTCTGTTGGGGTTAATTCGAGACTGCCATTACAGGTCAGGAGTGGCTCACGTAACACACAATGTTAGGAGGCCGGAATGCGAGGGAGGGGGGAGCGAAACTGGGGACCCCGCTACACCGATACTATTAGTGTCACGCAATTCAGTAAACAAAAGAAACAGGTAACTCGTGAGCATATGGCTGCGGGCCAATAAGATGGTCACAAGTGCCCGATATTACCTAATATGTAGCGGGGTTGTGCTGGGGGAAAAGGGGTATAAATAAGAGCAGATTGTAAGGGGAAAACAGAACGCCTTCTCCAGCGACTCCGTGGATTCGCTGTGCCAGTTACGAATTCTGCAATAAAGCCACGTTTTGCTATATTCCGGTGTTAGTTGTCTCTCTTCCTAAAAGAACACAGGGCAGAATTTCAAGCCCAACACTTCTAATGATAAGGTGACGGGTGTGAACACAATACTCCAAGTGAAGTCTAAATAGTTTTACAGAGCTGCAGCGTCACGGCTCTTGAACTCAAATCACCCGGCTGATGAAGGCCAACACACCATATGCCTCCTTATTAACCTCATCAACTTGTGTGGCAACTTGAAGGGATCTATAGATGCGGACCACAAGATCCTTCTTTCCTCTACGCTGTCAAGAATCCTGGTAATACAAATTCAACTTTGTATCACTTCACACTTGGCAAGGATGAATTCCAGCTTCAATTCCACCTGCCATCTCTCAGCCCATCTGTACATCCTATCAGTGCCCATTGTACTTTATGACGAGCTTCTACACCATCTACAACATTATCAGCCCTTGTTATCAAACTTACTAACCCACCCTTCAACTTTGACATCCAAGTTATTTATAAAAATTACAAAAGAGCTGGGGTCCCAGAATAGATCCCTGTGGAAGGCCTCTAGTCACAGACCTCCAGGCAGAATACACTCCGTGTATTACCATCCTCTGTCTTCCATGGGCAAGCTAATTCTGCATACATGCAAAGCTTCCCTGGATCCCATGCCTACTGATTTTCTGACCTAACATTGGAAAGCTTATTGAATGCCTTACTGAAATCCATATGCACAATTACTGCCCCATCTTCAGTTTGTAACTTCCACAAAGCAGTAAATCAAGCTCGTGATTTCCAACCTGCTTCACTCAAAACTATGCTGATTATCCCTAATCAGCCTGTCCTCCTCCAAATGCTCACAAATCCTGTCTCTAAGAATCCTCCCCCCATTATTTTGCCCAGTACTGACGCAAGTCTCACTGGTCTGCAATTCCCAGGGTAATCCTTATTACCTTTCCTGAAGAAAAGGAAACATTTGCCACCCTCTGGTACAACTTCTAGTACTACGCCAGTGGCCGAGGATGCAAAGATCACTGCCAGTGATATGAATCTCCTCTTTCACTCCCATAGTAACTTGTGGTACAATCTATCCAGCCCCAGAGACTTACCTACCCTTTTATATATTTTTTTAAAGTTCCAAGACATCTTCTTTCTTAACCTTCATATGTTCCAGCACATTGAACTGTTCCTCACTGACTTCACATTTATCAAGATTCCCCTCACTGAAGCAAAATACTTAATGACCTCCCCCAACTCCTCTGACTCCAGGCTGATCCTTTTATTTCTCCCCTACTCAGCCCCACTCCCCAGCCTTCTCCCCATAACCTTTGATGCCTTGTACACCCAACAACCTGGCCTCCACAGCTGCTTGTGGTAATAAGTTCCACAAATTCACCACCCTCTGGCTAAAGAAATTTCTCTGAATCTCGGTTTTAAATGGATCCCCAGCTATCCTGAGGCTGCGTCCTCTTGTCCTTGACTTCATCATTGTAAACATCCTTTCCACATCTACTCTGTCAAGGTCTTTCAACATTCAATGAGATCTCCCCCCCCCCCCACCCTTCTAAATTCCAGCAAGTACAGACCCAGAGCCATTAAAAGTTCCTTGTACAATAACCCCTTCATTCCTGGAATCACCTTTGTGAACCTCCTCTGAACTTCTCTAATCCCAGTACATCTTTTCTTAAATGAGCCCGGAACTGTTCATATTACTCAAGATAAGGCCTCACAAGTGCCTTATAAAGCTTCAGCATCACATCCCTGCTCTTGTTCTAGACCTATTGAAATGAATGCTAACATTGCATTTGCCTTTCTCACCACCGACTACCTGCAAGTTAACCTTTAGGGTGCTCTGTACAAGGACTCCCAAATCCCTTTGCATCTCAGATGGTTGGATTTTCTCCCCATTTAGAAAACACTCTGCACATTTATTTCCTCTACCAAAGTGCATGACCAGGTGCAACCCGTCACTTTTGTACAGGTCATACCTCCCCCAGAATAGATCCCAATGATCCAAGAATCTTAACCCTGCCCCCTGAACCAGCTTCTCAGCCATGAATTTATCTGGCAAATCATCCAGTTTCTATGCTCGCTGGCACGTGGCACAGGCAGCAATTCAGAAATTACTACCCTGGAAGTCCTGCCTCTCAGCTTTTCACCTAGCTCTCTAAATTCTCTTTTCAGGACCTCTTTGCTTTTCCTTCCTATGTCATTGGTACCTATAAATACCGAGACATCTGGCTGCTCTCCCTCCCTTTCCAAATGACACAATGTGAGTCATCCCTGACTCTGGCACCTGGGAGGCAATGTACCATTACGGTGTCCCGTTCACGCTCAGAGAATCCCTTGCCTATTCTCCTGACTACTGACACTCTCCCACGTCACCACCACTCCTCTCTTCTCCCTCTTTCCCTTCTGCACCACAGATCTATGCTCAGTGCTAGCAGTCTGGTTTCTGTGGCATTCCCCTTGGAGGTCATACCCCGCAACAGTATCCAAAGTGTGTTACTCATTGAGAGGAATGGCCACAGGGGTGCTCGGCGCTAACTGCCTATTCACTTTTCCATTTCTCCTGATAGTCACCCAACTACTTGCCTTCTGCAACTTTGGAATGACTACTTCCCTGCAAATCTGATCGATTATCTTCTCACTCTCCCATACAAGCAAGTCATCCAGCTGCTGTTCCAGATCCCTAGCATGGTCTTCAAGGAGCTGCAGCTGGATGCACTTCCTGCAGAAGTAGCTCCTTGGGAGATCGAGTCTCTCAGGACTCCAACACCTAACAGGAACACACAACAGCCGTTTACTAC